>NC_057766.1:33136648-33458475 GCF_010389155.1 Erigeron canadensis
CTCACACCACTGACCACACTACCCCTTAGAGGGTTGTCAACCCACAACTCAAGTCATTTTTCACCACTCACTTCTAACCAATCACCTTTTGTCACCTCAACTCCATCACTCACTCACCACTCATTCAAATTTTGTTGGCATCCGACCACCCACTTCACCACTCATTTTACAATTTTAATTTTATTTAAAAATTAAATTTTCATTAAATTAAAAACATTACATAATAAATCAAAATAAAACATACATAATACTTAAAAAACATTACGAACACGTTACATGACAAATAAAAACATAACTAACATAGTAAATTTAAAATACATAAATACTAAGCATCGGAATAGTCCGAGTAGACAGTACTATCACCGTCGTTACGATGAATGTAACGGTATGGTTCGGGTGACCCGACAACATTGACAGGTGGAGGAGATACGTACTCCTCCCCCGGGTCAAAGAAGTAAGGTACATCCTCACCATTACCGTCACTGCCTTGCCAGTACTCCCCGTGGCCTAGCGTGGCGGTCAAAGTCGAAGAGGCGGTGGTAAGCTGACAGATAACTTGATTCAGCCAATCCATCTTCTGACGAAGATACGCGAGATACTCACTTTCATTGCGATTAAGAACCCGATTAGGAGCCGTCAACTGGTCAATCTCGACTTGGTAAGCCGTCTTGTTTTCAGACACGCCCTGAATGACGTTGTTTACTGCAGTGCGGTGTCTGGAGTCGTAATTTAGGTGGACTTGGATCGACATCTTAACATCACGAAGATTCATTGGAGTGTTAGCCATGGATGAAGTTAGTTTGTGGTAAAATGAGATTTATATTTAAGAGAAAGTTTAGAGTTGTGTGTGTAAATATATAGTAGTAGTATATATAGGAAAGTAGTAGTATATATAGGAAAAGTGAAAAGATAAAAAAAAAAGTCAAACGGTACAAAATTTCGAATTATAACCGTTGGCACGAATCATAAGGTTCTCGATTTCTACATCGTCCGAGTGGTGGAACGCGTGGTGTGACCACTCAACCTCACCCCGCCACGCGTGGTCGGGCGTTGGCGGCGGTGTTCCGTCGTGGCGCCGCGGCTATAATGCACCCATCATCCATCCATTGCCAACCCCTTTACAAGAAAAGACAAAAAGACAAAAAAAAAAGGGAAGAAAAGGACAAAAAAAAGAAGGGAGAAGAAGACTTACCACTCGTGGGAGTGGTAGAATCACTCAATCTCACCACACGATGCGTGGAAGGAATGGCGGCGGTGTGGCGTGCGCCACGCCAACCACTCGCCCACCATCCATATAATGCCAACACCCTAACAGCTGGATTAATTGTTTTCATATATACTTTTTTAAGACGAAAGATATAAAGGTTAAACAATCCGTAGATATCATTGTTTTCATATACATCATATTACAAATAGACTTATGGAGGGGATGTGATCGATGTATAATTATATGTTTAAGTACTACCTTGCATATATATACTCTATAATAAATAGAATGAAGTTTGAAACTGTTCAATGCGGCCATTCCATGTCATGCTTTTCATATATTGCCTAGTGAATTGTAAGTATTTGGTACAATAATTAGTCAACCCGATTGAACAGCCCGGGTAAACCGGCCCAAGTACCGGGTTAAAGGACATGAAAACTAGTTTCTTTGCGTTAACAATCGATCACACACCGCTTGAAATACCACTCCTTCCCATACGTTATTGCTTATTGTGCATAAAAATGATTGGAATGACTCTATCAGTATGCATTCGAATCCACCTGTATCTTTTATTTTGAAATGGCAAAGTTTTGATTTCTCGGTAAATAGTGATTGGACTAATCTTTTATCTTAAGCTGGTCAAATGGCTAAAACTTAAAAAATATTAGCTAAATATGGGAACAATGTCATTTGGTTGAAATGGTCGATAGTCGCTTAAAGTGTATTGAAAATGCATAAACATTCTAACTTATTTCGATAATATATATATAAGTTGTATTCGTTACTAACACACGAGTTAAACTTACAGTTTCAAAACTACATGACAGTTCTGTGGGTCAACCCGGATAACCCACATATAAAATTACTGTCTTGGGTCTGAGTGAAATGACTTATTTTGACTTTAACTCTGCAGTGCCAGTCAATAATAAATGTGTATGATTTATTTTGCTCCCAAAGTATTCACAAACGTAAATTGGTACACTTCAATAATGTGGTCCGATTCATTTGAGTTTTCATATCTCATGCGAAGAAAGTTTTTTCTTCTTTCTTATATTTCGTCGATAAAAAATAATCACCTTTACTACTGTTGGTTGTGCAATACTTTTTGAGTTATCAGGTGGGTGGCGGATATGGGTCGAATCTTGGCCTAAAGGAGGATTTGAATTGGAAGTATTGTTGCTTGTCAGTTTTCATGTCCTTTGGTTCGGCACCTAACAAGGAGCCACTTAAAACACCTTGTACTTACAAACAAACATTTTTTTATGAAGTTTAATGGATTTAAAAAGGACACATATGACCATGACACTACAACAAATATGTTATTTCTTAACAATCATTTATTCATACTTTTTAAAAATGTTAAAAAAAAATTATTAATTTGTTCACATTTATAACTGTGTGAAAAAGAACTCATATTTAAAAGTGTGAATAAAGTTAAAGAATAAAAAAATGTTCACAATTATATATGTAAAAACAAAAAGTTCACATTTTTAAATGAGAACAAATTAACATATTTTTCATTAATTTTTTCACACTTCTAAGTGTGAATTTTTTTTATACAATTTTAAATGAGAACAAATTAACATATTTTTTTACATGTTTTAGAAATGTGAGAAAATAAATGTAAGCAATTAACATTTTTGTTGTAGTATGGTTTAGGACAATTTATTAGAATTAATATTATAGTCGAAGAGATTACACATGTTGAGCTCCAACAATTTAACATGACACAACCAAATTTGTCAAAGTAGAATACATGCCATTAATTGAGATGTCATCAAACCAATGGATTGATTAGAGGTATCTTTTAAATCAAGCCTCAGTGGTGAGTTTTCTTAAAGTTTCAAGTTTTGGGTTTCTCATCTCAAAGTATTTTCTATTAAGAGGGGATTGAAGATCTAGCAAATCGCTGGTTAAAATTATGCCCAACACGTCTGAATCAAAACTAACTTTAAAAAAAAAAAAAAAAAAAAATTGAGATGCTAGTTCTATATGAATTTGTCTTACTATAAATGTAATTGTACGTTATATACTTATATTTACCTTCAAACAAAAAACTATATGGAAAGGAGATGGTCATAAAAAAGAAAAAGAACAGTAAAAAACAAATATTATCTGACATATAAATTCATTTTGTAAGATTTTATTTGACAAAATGAAAAAAGGTGATAATCTGTTACCAAAAATCTAGATGTAACTAAAATTAAAGTAATATCAAATTTTCATTTGGATAGCTAAAACATTTATGCATCCTTTTAGGTAATTATAATTTTATTTGCTTAAAATAAAGTCTCACTTTACAAATTTTCACTATTGGGAGTTTGGGACAGGACAAAGGATATAGGACACGTGTAAAAAATTTGTCTTGCCGGGTCACCCACTTTTACAAGACTATATTTTTTTTTACAAGACTATATAATTACCTCAATAAACATTTTCTAAGTTCTTTTATTTTGTGACACAAACAATTGAGACTTTGAGAGAGACATTTCAAACGCAAAAAGAATGCAAATATAAACATCACCGGTACCATCAAAGGCAAAATATACAGAAAGTCCTAATAACCCCAAAGAAAAAGCATTATAATAAATAAAGCTTCAACAAACATTAGAATTCCACATGAAATAGACATGACTCAAATTGTTGGGATGGAATTTTAACATGATGTGTCAAATCCAAAGTTACTTTCTACTTGTTCTCAAAGAAAAAGGGAAAATGGTCCATCAAGATTCTAGCTGAGAAAAAGCATATGAAAAGGAGAGTTTTTGAGTATAAAGAAAAAGCAAATAGTTATGTTTTGCTTGTTGACAATTTTCAGAAAGTGCAAAATTTTTCATTGTGGACCAAATTTGCTTTTTTTCTTCTTTTCTTCTAGCTAAAAAAGACAAAAGTATGAGAAAAAAAGAGCTCATAAAGTGCAATAATAACAAAGAAAACCAAAATTTTCATTGAGAAAGTGAACACAATTAGCAAAGAAGGGATTAGTGAACCATTATGAAAACCAACTAAAAGAATTCGAAATCTAAATAAGGACCTGATGATCTATCCGAGTCAGATGCTTTCTTGTCGTTCTGAGGCAACGATGACTTGACTGTTTGATTCAAGAACGAAAGGTCGACAGGTTTTGGAATCTCGGGAGGGTGAATACCTCGAATAAGAGCCCAATTTATGCTTTCAAAAAATGGATGTTGTTTAATCTCCGTTGCTCCTCTTTTGTATCCTAATCTTTTTTGTGGATCCTTAACAAGAAGACCCCGAATCAAATCCTTTGCTGCGAAACTAATGTTTGACCCTTCGGGAAACTTTAAGGACTGGCCAACAACATTAAACAACGTCTCTCGATTTCCATTGCCTTTAAACGGTGTTTTCCCATGAAGCAATTCATACAAAAATATACCAAACGTCCACCAATCAACCGCACTCCCATGACCATCTCCTCTAATGATTTCAGGTGCTAAATACTCGTGGGTCCCAACAAACGACATGGACCTAGCCGCAGTTGGTTCTACTATAAGCACAGGACGTGAATCTAAGCTTACGGTAGTCTTATTTTTTTCTGTTTTGGATTTTGATGTTTTGGAAGAGCTGAAAAGACGGGGCTTAAAACAAGAAGGTTGGAAGCAAGTAGGCTCAACACAAGCCGGTAACCTGCAAGAGGGCTCAATGCAAGATTGCTGAATACAATAGGAAGCCCCAGTGCAAGATGGCTCGTTTGTTGACTTAACTAGTCTTGGGTTAACAAGACACCTTAATGATAAATCGAAATCAGACAACATTATATGACCATCTTCTCTAACTAAAACATTTTCCGGCTTTAAATCTCTGTATACCACACCCATCATGTGTAGATACTCTAAAGCAAGAAGCACTTCAGAAGCATAAAATCTACAAAACCAACCAAAAAAAAAAACACAATTATTCTCCACTATTAACATAAAATAACAATTAACAATGTCAAGTAAACAAACTAGGTTTAACATCCTCAATCTAAAACCAAGTAAGATTTTGTATTCTGTAAACATGATTGTTAATTTGTTATAATGTGAGTTCACATTCTTATGTTGATCTAACCGGTAAACGAGCATCAAACTTCTCACACACATGAAAATAATACGAATGCCTCATCTTTTTCACATACTTATAAAAAACAAAATTTCTAGTGTACTCAAAATCTTACAATAAGAAAGAATACAAACAAGTCATATATTTTTCATGGAAACATAAATTGACCAAGAAAACCATCAAACAATATGCAACCAATGAACCAATTCAACGATTAACACACAGAATGTGACAAAAACAAAGAAGCAAGAAACAAGTATACAACCTTGCAGCTTGTTCCGAAAAATGTTTGCCAGGCTGTCGTTGTCGAAGAATATGAAGATCACCACCGCTACAAAACTCCATCAACAAACACGAAAGCTTGTCCGTATCGAAATGCGAATAAAGCGTTGGAAGAAAAGGATGATCCAACATTCCTAAAATATCCCTTTCAGTTTGAGCTCTAGCTAATTTTTTCCTACCAACTAACATTCCTTTATCCATTACTTTAACTGCAAATAAACACCCCATATTCCTTAACTCAGCTAAATAAACACTCCCAATATCCCCAAATCCAAGTTTTTTCAATAACCTAAAATGTGATAAATTTAAGTCACCATCTTTACACTTTACTGACTGAATTGCATCCCATCGAATATCGTTCGATTTATGCGGTTTCGATGGGATAAAGTTTGAGCCTTTGGGCTCATTTTGGTCAAGATTATTGTATGAAAAACTACTGGAGGAATTACTTAAGCTAGTTTTTTGACTATCTTGAAAAGATTCTACTTCATTTGAATGAATACCATCTTTTTCTTTATTATTATTATTATTATTATTACAAGTACTAATGGTACTAATGCTTAAATCTGTTCTGGGGCTAGATGAAGTGAAACTAAGATCTTGGATGTTAAGATCTGGTGATTTTGAGCAAGACCCATGATTGTTTGGGCTAGTGGTTTTGGTGTGGTTGTTCATAGGAATGATTTGAATGTGAATGGTGCCAAGTGTTTGATAAAATGTCTGAGAGAATGAGAACAAAAATGCAGGTTTTGGTTAGTAAAAAGTGGGGAGTGTTGGTGGTGGTCAAAGAAGGGTTTGGAGAGTGCCGAGGTGGTCAAACGGGAATGGGAGAGGGGCGCGAAATAAGGAGTGAGAGGGCATGGGGAATCAAAGAGAGTGGGAGTGGAGTGAGAGTGAGAGGGTTTTCTTCAAAATTTGAATGGTGTTTGTTGGAGATAGTATAGTTTAGTGTTGGGTATATGGGTAATTGGGTTATATTGGCATTGAGATGCCAAATTAATGATTTCTTAATTATACTCTTTAGTCTCTAATCTCTCTACTCAAATTACGAAATTTATTATTATTATTTATACGTTACACACGCAATGTTACCGTCTTGTGGTGGGGGTAATTATTGGTAATAGAGACAACGTCAAGTAATATGGATAATTGATGTAAAAGACTAATGAAGATATTTTAAAATATAAAAAAGTGGTAATTTTATTTAATAATTAAAGACATTTTAAACAATTCTCACGTATAAAAAAGCTCACTTACAAAATTTTAAGAAATTTATATATTAAATCAACAATACTTCATTTGTCTAAGGAAAAATAGGATTGAAGCTTCAACGACTTGTATATCTTACATTTATCTATCTAAATCAATCTTTATATATAATAAAGAAGGATTGTTTTTTAAATTATTTTTAGAAACAATTATGATGCGACATGTATACAAATTTTTTGAAAATGTTTTTATTTTATTTATGATATCATATCTAATAATAAAATTTTAAAGATAAATAGCCCATTAAATATTTTCAAAATGTTTTATTTTATTTATGGGTTTACAAATTTATTCTTTTATTAGAAAACAAAATAAATACTTTGTTTATATAATATCATAAATGTTTTTTTATGTTTTATTAATGCAATAAGTTTTAAAATATATAATTATTATGTTAATCAATTTAATATCTTCAAGTTGAGTTATAATATATCAATAACAAAAGTTGTATACATTTTTTTAGATTTTTATTGCTTTTAAAATTTTATTAAAAATGTCCGGATTAAAGGCGGGCTGATTAACTAGTACCTTATTAAATAAAAATGTTGAAAGGAGTTAGGGAGTAAAAGACAAAAAAGAGACCAATAGAGTGTTACAAAAAGGCAATGGCCAATGGGTGGGAACTACGAGGACAAGGCGGACCAACACACCCCCGAACTTCCTAAACATTTTACGGGTATGAGAAGACTCTTGTATTCAACTAAAACAAGGCAAAGACACACCTTATTCTTTTAAGAAATACTAGCATGGTATCTACACATTGCGGCGGATATAATCGACACCATGTCATGATGGTTACCATCAACATTACTATGTGTTTTTTTTTTTTTTTTCCATTTAAGTTGTAGGTTGTGTGTATTTAAGGGGTAGAGAATAAGGAGGGTATAACTCTAATTTCATCATATGTAACTTTCAACATTTAAGAAAAAGTGTTATTTTTTTTATAAAAGATTATAGATTATAGATATACATCTAACTAAATCATTATATTCACAAAATAGCATAAATTTTTGTTTATGTGTTAGAAACGTGTCTATGTAACCATGATAATCCCTTTTAACACTTGCTTCTTATCCCCAACGATCCCACATATTAATCTAGATCGATCAGGTCTCTAACATCAAAGACAAAAAACCTTTTAGCTTTTTGACCAAGTTGCTAATTTGCAGCCATAGTTTTATGATTCAACTACTTTTTCTGTAAACCTTGATTAATATCATTACATTACACTCTATGACCACAACAACGTATAATTACAAATCATAAAGATGATTGTTTCTATGACTACAAGCTTTTTAAATATCACTACTTGTCATAAAGCAGTGTGGTTTGGATCAATGGTAAACACCCTAACCTCTAAAGACAAAGATAAAAAGTTTAATCATCATTCCATACAAAAGGCTGGAGGTCCTTTTCAACTATTTAGGTAGAACCTGGAAGTAGTCTTTCTACCTTGATAGTGATAAGGTCTGCCGACATCATAACCTCCTTGATACACCATCAAGGTATTGAAGCTTAAAACCCACAGAAGATGACACTAAGTAGTTTCTTTTTGCTTCTCAATTATTGTGGTAAGCTATATTACTTAGATTTTCTTCACCAAGTTAGGCCTGGCAATGGATTGGAAATTGATCCAAATCAAATCTAATCCAATCCATTCATATCATTTATTGGATCAAAAATAATATCCATTTATCCATTTACCAATCCAATGGATTGCTCCATTTATTTATTTAATTATTTAGATCGATCCATGATCTATATGGATTGACATATCACCAAAATTGACATATCACCATTGACAAGTACCCCCGATCAAATAGGTCCCCCGGTTGAGCGTGCCCCCCAGTGACCTGTGTCCACAGTCAAAGGTGCCCCAATGAAACGTTTTCTGGTCATGGGGGCCCCCGATGACCCATGGACCCAGTAATGTGTGCCCCTAGTGACCCGTACCCGTGTTCCGGTCAAAGGTGCCCCTGGTCAATGGTGCCCCCGATGACCCGTATCCCCGGATCAAAGGTACCTTTTGACCAGGGCACCCGTGACCGGGGATACAGGTCCTGGGATCACCCATGGTCAGGAGCACGGGATCACCTGGGGCACAAGTTGAGGTGACTGGGGGTAAGGGGTGACTAAGACACGGTAAGGGGCACGAAAGGTTTCCTCTACTAAACGTTCCTTAGTTTCTGAAAAGTAAAATTTCATTCATCTAAAACATAAATTATTGGAAAAAAATTAATGGATCGATCCGGATGATGATTTATCTATTTAAAATTATTTGGATATGGATCGGATCACGATCCATTATGTTGGATCACGGATCGGATCATGATCAATTTAAGTTGGATCATTAATGGATCAGATCATGATCCAATTCATATCCATCCATTGACACCCCTACACCAAATGATGGTTTAAATATGATCCTTTATTAAAAACTCTATTACATCACATCCTCTAGGTTAAACATTTATGTTTGAGAGGAAAAGTGTAGTACTTTACTACTCATAACCTTACCTATGAACCCCATTACAATAAATCGAGATCTTATTTGTTAAAATTTAGTAATATGAATTTAGCATCTATATTGTTGACCCGACAAAAGTTTTGTGCATCAAAGAATAAAAGAGAAAAGGTTTTAGCTTCGAGTATTTCTAGTTTTTCACTTAAGCAAAAACAGTATCTCGTTCCATTTCTATCATCTTGATAATATATATTTCCTTGTTTTTGAAATATGTTGTTTCTTTCATTTTATATACGCAACTTTAACTCAATTTATTAGTATCACGTTAACAATATACTAGCATATCATACTGAAACATTTTGATATTCATCAACCTCTACATTGAAATATTAGTTTATTGTTGTCACATCATCATACCAAAAACAACTTTTTGAGCCACAAAAGCCCCCCCCCCCCCCCCCCCCCCCCCAAAAAAAAAAAAAAAAAAAAAAATAGTATTTTAAATTTTAGTAGTGCCGCAGATATAGTTTTATATTTCATAAAATTATTAAAAGTCATTTAACAAACTTGTTACATGAGACAATGTTTAACATGGATCTCATAGACAAAATATTTTCTATGTCACTATCGGCAACAACACATTTATTCAATTTTTGTTGCCGTCTCGTGCGAGTAGTCATGTACCATAATACTTAAATGATAAATAAGATAAAACCTATGTTATGAGTATACGAGCTGAAAATGGAAAGTTAGGTTGATTATTATTGTGCTTGAAAACAAAAATTACAATATAACAAAAAAAATCTAACGGTTGCAGAAACTTCAAACAAGAAAAAAGCAAGAATATTTACGAAGATACTTATACTTCATTGGTTCTCATTGGTTCATGAGTCATGACTTATGTTAGCATTTAAGAAGCCTTTATTGTTTTCTATGGTGGTTTAAGTAATAAAAAATCTCTTACTAGTAAATTAATTAAGAAAAATTAAAAGATTATAAACGAAAATTATATATATACGTTTTCTTACCTTATTTTCGTTACCTTATTTTCGTTGTGGTTATTATGAAAGCCGGATTCTTGAAAACTTACTTAAAAAAGACTGATTGTGCACCGAACCGCGCAAGCTTTATGGAACAGATTGTGGGTAAAAGGGGTTTTGGTTTGTGCTTGTTGGCGATTCCCCGAAGGTAGGACGGTGCTTTTTCTCTTTTACGCCAATCTAGGGTTGTTGATATGATTGTCGAAGCTTGTTCGACTTATGTTTAGGGTTTTATTTGATTCGTGATCCTCCTTCTTTTATAAGAGGTTCCTAGGAGAAGAAGGTTAGGGTTTTCCCATTTTCTTCTTTGAGTCGAACTCTTATTGTAATGTCTATCTGATTTAGTTTCCTTAGGAGAATATCCTAGAATATTCCGGACTAGGCAAGAGTATGTTTATCTTTGGAAAGAATTTATGTTGATCCTTTAGCTATTCGATCGAGTTAAGCATCTCCGGGCTTGTGCCCTTCGTGAGAGTGCATCGTATTATGTGGTCTTCGGGTAATGACTTGGAGGGGTACATCATCTAAGACCGTTTATATTTTATAAGATACTTTGAGTAGATCCTCGACATTACTTTACCCATACTGCATGCTTTGAGGTAATCATGACACAATAAACCTCTTTTGCCAAGATATGGTCCGTTTTGAGCCTTTAACACATTCGTTCCACCATATTTACGGAGTCTCAGAGCATGAGGTATTGGACACGTTACATCATCACCTCAACGTTACCTCAACACATCAACTTTCACGTAGGACTTCAATATCTTCCATTCCGTACCATGTTTCATATATACTCAGTATATATTTTCTATGATATAATAATATACAGCCAGGCTGCTCAAACAGGTATCCAGGAAACAAGTAACCCAGTTTCTTGCCAAAATGAGCCAACAATATTAAGCGGCTTCAACAGGCAAAACTGACCAACAAGTTCCACATTGACCGATTTGCTAGCTTTTATTGTACACCCTATCTGAAAACCTAAAGGTGCCTGTTTGCAGCTAAGAGTATTGGTGTAACCACATGTTTACACTTATTGGAATTGTTGTTGTGACCAAGTTTAGATCTAGTTCAGTCCCTGGCAAGTAAAATGTCATTAAGAACAAACAATATGCAAGGGTGCTTCCAAATCATTTGATATTTCTTAAACAGAGACTATACAGAGTAACTTTGGTTCAGCAAAAATCCATAAAGTTGCACTGTAGGCATGTAACATCATCTTTTCAACTTCCTATATAAAAGAATATCCGAGTAACATCTACCTGGTTAAAAGGCGGCAAGAACTTTTGTTCCTATAAAGCTCAGTAATTGTTTTAATCTTTCCCAAAACTTGACTTATCTTTTCTTTTCAGAGAATTCTAGATATCAACTTGTTTATTTAACATTACCGTTTGCATGCTTGTGAAATGGCCAAAGGTTTACAAGGCGCTCTAACACCCCTGCACTTTTGAAGTAACCTGAGAACCCCTGAGGAGTAGTTGGTGGGGGGAAGTCTTCTGCAGGCATTGCAAAGGGCCGCACCATCTCCTCCATCTTATCCAATGTAAGATATGCCCCTATGTCTTGCAGCCTTTCAGGACCCATTATTGGCAACGTGTGCTCCTGATGCAGTGATGCTGCTTCAACATCATTTTTCTATAAAATACAATCGTTTGGGTCAAAAGAATGAAATATCATATAGAAAACTAATTACAGGAAACAAGGAAAGGTTGATAGCTAGTTGAAAGGGTAGCTTTTCGGTATGGGTCAAATTGGGGAGAGCAAGACTCTTTTTTGGTCCTTCAAATTTGGTTAAATCTCATTAAAACAAACTATACATTATGATAATAATCTGTTTAAGAAAAGAACAATTACAAGGTTCTATGCAATTTGCATAAATTTTGGATGGCTTCCGAAAAATTTGATATGTTTTCAGTTTGACTAAAAAGCTTGTAATTTAACCCGTTTGACCGGTTAGATAAAATTCTTACCCTGAATCACCAATCCACATATTATATACAGGTCCTAACTGCCAAGTGTCTATAATGTGTAGGAAAAAGAATCACCTCCAAAGGGGATAAATCTGCACCACGGCTAAACGTCATCTCAAGACGATATCTTTTGGGGTCTTCCAAATTCACCTGCAGTGTTCATCCAGGTAAATCTTATCGATTTGAACCATCAATAAATAAATTTTTAAGAATTTTCATGTTGTGTGTCTATTGTTTCTTTCCAAAGCTCCCTTCAAAGGAAAAAACACCAACCTCGGTATTCTCAAACATCCTTAATACAATATAGCTCATGTAATCGAGTTCCTTCGTTTCCAAAAGGCGCTTCAAAGCATTATCACAAATGAGGCTGGCCTCCCCTTGAAGAGATTCATCCAAGTTACAGTATCGAAGAACATTCATCAAGGAGTGGATATGAGATTCCTGTATTAACATATATATGTAACAAAAAATGTTTCTAGAAGGATAGGAAACGCAAGCTTAATATAGATGGCAATGACTTACGGATGTGAAGTAAAGGCGGGTCCGGACATGTCTCTCAGGTGTCCGCACATTAGCATACCTAAAGAAGTGAATAGAGATAGGTCAATACCACATAGGTAGGACTTTCAGGACTACCTTTGTGCCACAAGATCCAGTGACTGGAAGGAAAAAAATTTAATGCCTGTATAATCTAGATTAAGACTTGGAGTGAGTTCAAATGATTATGTACTCACTTTGGATCCAAACGGTATTTTATCTCCTTGTCATCGTCTTCATCCTGATCCATTGACTTTTCACTGGTGAAGCTAGTTCTTCTTGATTCTTCGTTCTTGATCAGAGATAGTGGTTGATGATCTGAGTGTTCTTTCACATTTTTAATAGAGGTTGAGCTTTGACTCAAAGACTTCAATTCTGCGACATTGATGGCTTCTTCACGAGTATTCCTCAGATCGATCAAAATTTTACCCAACAAGCGTCGAGCAATCTACAAAGTTGGTAATCAAGTCATATAGAACACGTGTTTTTACCTCTAGATCTATCACTCTACAAGAATACAAAATATTATATTAATAAAGTAACATGGACTATGTGCTTGAAGTTACCTTGGAGCCTATTTTCAATTTCTGCTTTGGGTTGATGCCATACTCATTCGGAATGACCCCATCAGCAAGTATCTGAGATAATAGCAGAACATTCAGGAAACTACATTAATCATATCCTACGATATGAAACTGAATTTTTCTATTGAGATAAATATAAATGCCCTTCCACCACTTTATTAGGTAGCACTACTTTCTGAGGTGCCGAGGTGGTAATCCAAGGGCCACTAATTGGTTTCCACTCTCACATCACATAGTATCAAAAATTTCACTTCTAAACTAGTTATTAAATCTTTGTACCTGAGCAACTTTAAAGAGCTCATCCAGTCCATCTATATTAAGATGTGCATTGTGCAAGAGATCATATCTGTTAAAGGTTATAAGAAGAAGAGCAATCTCAGTAAGGTCTTACCAAATGAACAAACAAAAGTTTCCAACATTAAAAAGTTAATGTGTGATCTCACTTACTTGCACGAGTCATAAACATCCGGAATTTGTGTTATATCATATCTACTGTTAAAAGGAAATAAGAGAAAAATGTCAGTGAACTATGACAGGATTAGCAAAAAATATTAGATTAGCAGAGCATGTTTCTGTTGCAGGTATCAATAGAGCATACTCTTTGCGTTCGTTATACAAGTCCCGCTCCAGCTTTCTCCAACGTGCATACATTAGAAGAAAGCCCTCACTTCCACAAGGTAATCCAGCAGCAATGCGGTCAACATCAATATTTGTCTTACCTAGTGCTCTTGCTTGATCATATGGAGGAATTACGTCATAAGAAGTTGTCTCAGTAAGCTTCTCATCTTCATCCTTTGCTAGTAGTCTCACTTGTTCAGTAACTTTTTTAGTCAGCTTCACCTGTCAGATACAGTACATTTCAAATCAGTAATTCCGCATATAATAGACAGATAGCAAAGGGTACTCTCCAGATAAAACACTAATTAGGACACTCGACACTAGGATGTAACTAGACAGATATATGGAAACTGAATAGCTGAACAATAATATAAAAGATGCTAATTTCTACTCAAAACGACCATTAAGCCGTTACTTCCAATTGCTGATCCCTGAGGTGACACCACTTCAGTTCCTTCAGAAGTCTATCGCATTTCACCAAAAACTAACCTCTAAACTCTTATCATTATGGGCTATATTGAAGCCAACAGCCTAAACTAGAATGGAAAAATATATTTAAGCATCATAAGCACAAAAGTTATACCAGTGTCGGTAGAAGCTCTGAAGCATTCGGCGGAAGACCAGCCCCGTCAACCATCCAGGGTCTTTTAGATGATCCGTTGGCTTGCACTGCCTTCACTCCAGCTGTTATCAAGTCGTTCAATCTAGCCTATAACAGCATTCAAAACAATAATGAAAAACGTACAAGAAAAAAATATGAAATAATTAATTTTGTGTGATGACATTCTTAGCCAAATTTTTTTGGTCTATTCACATGATAAAGGAAAGGAGCTATAGGAAGTCTGTGTTGATTATGCTTCTATTGATGAAAGAAGGAACACAGACAACCATGCTTCATATAAATGCTATTTTGGTACGTTTGGATATCAGTTGAGTTCCAACTGCTGTGAATAAATAATGACAGATTATAATGTTTGATAGAGGAATTTCAGAATAAATATTATAATTTCAATCTGTATAAAGTGTAATAAACATATGATAATTATGAAGAGTCGATAATCAAAAAGTAGCAAGATTCTGCTATAATTTAAAGAAAACTAGCAACGAAGAAAACTTATGCAAAGCTAAGCCTAACATGTAACAGGTGCGCATCATTAGAATGTGTTCAGCTCAAGGAAGAAAAGGAACCTTAGCTTCTTCCATCTCAATACTTGCATTATCAAGTCCATCTAACATTGATGAGTCCTTGCTAACAAGTGAAACCTTCATAAAGTTTTGATATTTTCAGTTATACCCTAAAATAGAGATGCATCAGTTATACTGTTCCATAATCAGAAAACAACGAACCAGTATTGGTGTTAATTGTCCTTCCAAGTCTAGAAGTCCCTTTGCGAAGGCAGCAGCTGACATCTGTTGAGAGGTGTTTAGCCAAACACGTTAGTAAATTGTCAAAAGAAAGCAAGGATGGTAAACAAGCAGAACCATCGCACAAGTATGTAATACAAAAATGTATTTCACAAGGCTTAAAAGGCAAAGAGTATATAACACTTAAAATGATGAATCTCAAAAAATAAATATGTAAATTTATATTGATACCTGCACACGACCTTCATCAGAGCTGTAAATCTTAAGGTCATGTCGATATGTACTGTGGAGGCGAAGCAGTCCAGTACCTTCACCTGAAAAAAATATGAAGAAAGAAGATGAAAAGTGGAGGAAGATAGAAATACAAAACACCCCTTGACAACATCAGCTTGTTCACAAAAAAAATCACCACTAAATGTGCCAACATGGGCCACTTGAAAGGAAAGGTTGCACTAGTAAGTGAATAAAATTTACCTGGATACATATTGTTGCGAAAATATCTGCCCAGCTCTTCCGCCTGCAAAGAAACAAATAGCAAATCACAAATTCCTAAATGGTAATTAAAAGCTCCAGGAGTTTAAATGAAGCAAATCTATATGTATCGCTTCTGATAAAAATGATCACATATGTGTTGGAGAAGAAATCAAGCGGTACTATCCACATATAGTAATGAAAATGAAAATCTGAGATGTAAAGACCTGTTTGCGACCAGCATGTGTAAGAACACCACCATATTTAAGAACCATGAGTGCTTCTATGGGGCGCTCTTCTTCAGTATCACCTTTTGCAACTTTAACCCACTTAAGTGGCTTAAGTTGAACCTTCCGGTAAATGCCAGAAAAATGGCCACCCTGCGAACAATCAAACAGAGCATTAGTCACTTAGTAAAATAACTATATGTTCATTCAATAGAAAATAAGAAGTTGAATCTCTAATGGATTTGGATTGGTGCACTAACACAAAGGATAAAAATAATGTTCATCTACTTAAATGTTTATATAGTTAAATGCTTGTCAATTTAAGATTATAAGAAGAATCATATATAATTAAGGAATACTAGTCATTTAAGTTTCTTAGTCTGTTGCTAATAACGAACACTTAGTTGAGATTTGATGCCCTTCAGGGAGCTCCTAAGATTCAATTTCATATAACTAGATAATCCTCTGATAACTAATCATGCGAATTGATATAAGAGAGAAACAACCATGAAGTACAGATATATGATGAGCTAGGTTACGATTTGGAAAAGGTAGTCTGTTGAGCAGTTTCAACAATAGCAATTTGTCCTACATTACCTAAATCAGATGTCTTATTTCAGTCTCAACATGTGAATATAACATGAAATGGTGTTCAGTAAACGAGCAACAATGTGAGCTCTTCAAGAAGCAATACACACAATATAGCTTCATTAATAAAACATATTTATAATCTGAAACCCTACAAAAAAGCTGATTAAATATATTGCAGTTAAGAAACACAATTTATCAATATATAAAGCAAAGGTAAAATAGAAAACTATAGAAATGCAGTGCGAATGATAATTTCATATGTAAATTGTAAACCTCTTCAAGAACTGCTTTAACTTGACGAAGCTTTTCAGCATGTTCAATGTCTTCAGCTTCACTATCACTTCCTGGACCAGGTCTATGAAGACAAAAAACTTCCATTAAAATATATTAAATCACTATTCTAACATATAACATGATTTAGCCATGACTTATACCAAAAACATTAAAGGGGTTGCTAATTAACTTGAATAACACAGTAAATAAAATAGGAATAACTAAGATATTAGGAGGCATAGATAATTTATATGCAACGATCCTTGCTTTAGTAAGGTATAACTCACAACTCCATAAAAACTTCCAGAAATAGGTAATTAGTACAACTGAAGTTGCACACCTAAGATATTTGGAAGATTAAAATAAAACAAAACAGGCAACAGCTTAAACCAATAGCTATGAGATAGCAATGAATTTCAAATTGTAGCAAAGAACATGACTTATATAAATTACTTTTTGTAGAAATAATTTCAGGGATTGAGCAAAATCTGATCTCTATAGAATATTAAACTTGTGACCATACTAGAAAGCATTATTTATTTAGCAAATAGTTTCCATAAAATGGCTTTGGGTTTAGATTATACCTCGAACGAGGTACTAATATGCGTGTCGCATCCAACAAGTCCTGCAACTGGACCGCAGTTTTGAGTTTTGTCTGCAGGAGAATAATTGTCAGGCTAACAGATAAGTCAGTTGTAACTAGTAATTTACAAACTATACATAGTATGAAAAGGAATATATAAAAAGCACCTCAGATCTGGGTCTTCCACCATTGTATTTTAGCATTATATTCAACAACTTTTCCTCGGTAACCTTCAACTTTACTTTTTGCTTTGGAGTTCTGTCACCACTGCCAAAAAATACTTACAACATAACAACCGAAGCGCTAACACAACCGAGAAGAAAACAAAGATATAATCTTACTGACGAATAATGGCAATCACACAGTGCAACTCCTCGGCCTGTCCATATGAGCCAATGATCCCACTTCCCTGACGTGTTAGACCCTCCGGTTGAGCTGGTTCTTTGACCTTCCAAGGCAAAACTGGTGGAATTGTCGTTGACAGATGAGGAGCTTTGGCATCTAGAAACATCTTCCTCAACACACAGGCAGCATCATCATAATATCTGGGTAATTACGCCAATGTCATGACATCAGCAAGATAACAATATAGGGAGCATTTTGCATAATGGATTTGGCTATGAGATATTGAACATCGTAATTTTATCCAAAAAACAAACAAAAATGAGTAAGCAAATTTCATCAGCTTTTTAGTCATTTAAACTTCCAAACAAGGAATGCAGAAAGCTTTGTATGGTCCTGATGTGATACACAGGCAGCTTTCTGAATGTGTTGTGCGATGTGTCATCTGGCTTACTTTATTTTGCATTGGCTCTTCACATCACATCACATCACACATTGGACTTTTCGCCTCTATAAGGCAAGGAACGTGTCGAGATCTTACTAACAATTAAATTATATTCAAGTAATGCAACTACATTGAACAACAGGTATTTGTTGATTAAAGAGAATAAATAACCAATGTTACACTTAGTAAAAGCTTACTTATAAGAGTTTTTAACAAAGCTCCAACCATTCACATCACAAACATATGAACGGCCTTCACAGCGCAAGAGATCAAACCCGCACACCTGTAGAAACATGAGCATGGCAGATCATCAAACAGTAACTAAATTGGTAAATGGACAGTGTAAAGGTAGAAATAATATAACCTACCCCTTGCCTAAATGCAATGCAAACTTCTCTTGCCATTTGCTTCTCATTTGGAGTAAGAAGCACTGGATACCTGACCTGCCAAAGATAATAAATTCAAATAAAAATAGAATCAACTTTCTAAAGCCCTTCAAATTGGTTATTGAGACATATGGCACACGTTAAATAGCCTATGCTGTAATGAACATGCAAATTTTCTTGAAATGACTTGTCCTTGAATCTTGATGCAATCCCCAAAAACGGCAAATGTTAATCGACTGCTGTTTCAGCAGTATGTTGTTGGTATCCTAACAAAATATTGGGTGAAATTCCCATATCATGCAAGGTTCAGAAGTGATTTCATTTTTTTCCTTACACATATCCCTACTCTTGGCATCAGTGTATCTTTATCTCAATGTAAGAATAAACCATATTAGCCACATAAATTTGGTCACCATCAAGACTAGGCAAACAGTGGCTTACCCAACAATAATAAGGCTCTTTCGGAAGATACATACTAAGTGTGAATGAAGTGATGGATTATTATATATATTCAACATAGCACTTACTTCTTTGCCATCTGGATTTCTCATAACTACGCCATCAACAACAGGAGACTTCCTTGCCTCAGCATGTGCATATTCAGGACCAACTGTATACACCTATCAGCATAAAAAGTAATCAGTAAGGCAAGAATTTACCCAGATGCATGACTGAATACGTAATCACCACAAAGACAAATGCACTGAACCCACATTTCTCGGCCATACAACCATACATGATCTACAATGGATGCACTTGCATACCTTATACTATTTGTGTACCTTATATTATTTGTGTAGCATGAATACATATATGTTATTTTGGTGAGTCCAAACACCCTAACACAAATATCAAGGAGGCAAATAATATAACTGGAAGTCAGTAACGCTTCAGGGTACCAGGGTAAAAAAACTAGTCGATGAATTATAAGGCAAGAAGTAGCATTATAGCAGATCCAAATCCTGGTAATTAAGTGAGAACACGCTAAAAGTTTATGCCTTTAAAACATAAGAATCTATAGATCATCTATCAGTCGTAAGCATGGGCAACAATGGGTCGGTAAGTACCCTGACAAATATAATTGAAATCCTTAGCTCTGTATACTTAATAAAATCATTAAAATGTGAACTAACGTCTAACGACAGTTACACAATTTTCCGTGTTTTCTTTGCATATCAGGGCCTACATTGAAGAGCATAAGGATTCTCTATAATCACTCATTCCATCCTATCTACACAGAAGAGGTAGCCGAATAACAGTAATATAGCATCAGCCTTTTTCTGTGTTAAATCATTATCCCCTTTCCCGTAAGGTCCATGGAAAAGAGTGAGGGTATAAGTAGCATATTCCAACTAATGGAAGGCAATAAGTGGACATGCTTCATTCCAAACTTGAAACCTGAGCAACCTCAATATGGCAAGATACCATTGATAAATCGGCTGTAAAACTCAGAAATAAAAAATATTAAAAATTAAGCAACCTTAACATCTGTTCCTCCGGTTGGCATAAATTCCTCGTATATATAAGACCCCTCGCGTCTCACTCTTCTAACATCTGGATGAAACTCACTTGATCTATTCCCAACCTGCAAGAAAGCTAAATCAGTGAACAGTGTATAGCTAGTAATAACAAATTGAAAAGTAACACATAGCAACTGTGAAACAGAAAACTTACACATGCCTAATTCATATGGAGATATTTCAAGTAGCAAACTTGAAATGACTCTATAATAAAAGTTACACTAGGGTATTCAATACCAACAGTTATTTTAACTGCTCATTTGGAACATCCAAAATCCTTATTACCATGAACTTTTTTTTTTTTTGAAAAGTATTACCATGAATTTCATGTTTGAAGATGAAAAATTAAGTGTTTCATACATCTGTAGAACTTGCTCTCATAGATGTTGCCAACAGTTCAAGACTACAAGAAAATGGAAATAACATCTTAACTATAAACTATCTCATGGGAAGCATGTTAGACCTAGATATTTAGCTTCAAATATGACGTAATAAAAGAAGCAGTGACATAAATATATAGAATACAAAAAGAAGTACAAGGAAGATGAAACATATAAAATCATTTGATCTCAGAACATCCAGTCCCGCATACTTTTTTTTTTTTTTTAACAAAAGTGTAAACTATATATTAATCACCAAGAGACTATACATATACAATCTACTTTGTAGCAAAGAATGGACAGGCCCAAACTGCCAACCAAAGTAGATATTAAGATACAAATATCAGACACAATATAAAAAAGACAATGACTCAAATTCACACAAACGCTACAAGCGACAAGTTACAAAATTTTAGACCATTATTATGTGTCTCACGAATTCACATACTATATATAGCTACATGGATAATAAAAGAGCAGTGACATAAATATATAGAATACAAAAAGAAGTATAAGGAAGATGAAACATATAAAATCATTTGATCTCAGAACATCCAGTCCCGCATACTTTCTTTTTTTTTTTAACAAAAGTGTAAACTATATATTAATCACCAAGAAACTATATATCTACAATCTACTTTGTAGCAAAGAATGGACATGCCCAAACTGCCAACCAAAGTAGATATTAAGATACAAAGATCAGACACAATACAAAAAAAAAATGACTCAAATTCACACAGTAAACCTTCATGAATGTAGCATATCAGATCTTAATTCTTTCAACAAGCCAACAGGATATGTTTACCTATTTTACAAGTTTATCTCGTTACACTTGGAAGTAAAGAAGTTATAACCTAGCAGTATTAGAGTTAGCCAAGTCTTATAAGAGACAAATGTGTGTAGATTATTATGTAGTGTGTGAATGTTTACCTTTCTAAAAAAATAATCAAGTTGGAAAGCTCACCTTTCGAAATAACTCTTTCATGCCACCCCCTGCTGAGCTGGGGTAATATATCATTATTCTGTGATCGTCACCTTTAAACAAGAAAAAACAGAAAAGCTAAACATACTTAGTTATATACAGTGTATACAAAAGCCTTCAAAAGTAGCATCACTGGTGAACATGGACGTTCTATAAGTGTGAACTTCGCACTTTGTTAGAATTAATTTGGAATGAATATAGAATGCATACAAAGATTAGAACCACCATATATAGAGGCACATATAAAAAGGGAAAAAAAAAGTATCTGTATTAAGTAGAAAGCGTATGAAACAACTGCGCAAAGTGCATACCATGAACAGGCTTCTCCACGAAAGGCTTCCAAAATCGCTGCCCATGAACTTCAACAAAATCTTCTTCCTCGACAAAATACTCCAAGTCTTGATATGGTTTGTCCCTATTTACAAATGCATATCTTGGAACTGGAATTCCATACATTTCGAGGCACTTGATTTTAACCGGAGAAGAAACAATTAGAAATGAAAACAGAAAAGAGATAGAAATAGAGAGTGCAACTGTGCAAGTATGCATGTGTATGTGTGTGTGTGTGTGTGTGTGAGAGAGAGAGAGAGAGAGAGGACCGTGTGAATAGAAACAAATAAGAATTATTTCAGACAAATATTTTTGTCCTCAAGTCCTCATAAATAACATAGAATCAACATAAGTGTGCCCGATTTCCCATATTCGCGATGTATAATACTATAGCCGAATTTGGTGATTGGCTAGTGTGAAAATGAGGTCATTTGATTTGGAACCTGGTACTTGACTACTTAAGGTTTGTGTTGTTTACAACAGTAGTATCGACACCTTTGGTACAGCTCATTAGGCACCAAGTGAACTGCTTGATCTTACAATACAAGTTTTTAATAAACATTTAACCACATAAGCATGAGCCAAGAAAGCCTAAGTAGTTTGAGTACTAAAACAAACACTATACCCAGAAACTATACCAAGGAAAAGAAAAGAAAAGATGGGTTGAAGTAGACCTACAAAAGATCAGGTAGCTGTAATCACCTTTTAGATGTAAATCATGGACATAACTTATTGCCTAATTGGCTAGATGGCTTGGTTTATTACACTTTTGGCACCTGCATTATGTTATCTGATGGATGACATCTACATTCTAAGGTCAGCCATAATTAGCAACTAACAATGAATGGAAATATTGGGATTTGAGGTACCAGCTAGATCTCACTACCACGAAGAAGTGAAGATTCTTACCAGGAAGCATAGATGAACACAATTGGAGGCTACAAGGAGAAAATACTGACACTAGCCATTTTTACTCTGTTTCAATTCAACTTAACTATGCTACTTGTAACACGTTTTTCTTGGTATATATTTTCCAAAAACAATTAATAATAGCAACCAGACCCTCATTGTCCTAAATTCTATGATTAACCACTGGACAAAAAAGGCCAGTTCATAAACCAAAACATGGTTTTATTAAAGTTCATACCTCGTATACTTTCCTCCGATCATGAAGAAGGTGTTGTGGTTCCAGTTCATTGACAAGGAAAGGTCTGAAGAATAAATAAGTAAAAGGTGAGTAACCAGGTTTGAGCAGGACTCACAGACTGCTAATAACAGTCATAAATGCTTGCATGCTAGGTAAACAACATGTACAATAATGAGAACCTCTATAAGAAAACTAGTGTAGCCTTCAAACTGAGCATATACTGATCTAAGAGATACTTGAGATATACTTCTGGTCTGTTTCACCCATTTGACTAGATCCCTAACGTACATAAAAAACAGAGTAATGTGTCTGTGCATAACAGAAAAGAGTAATTTATCATGATTGCCTATTTGTCAAGAATTAATAGACACTATACAGAACCAGACAGATATCTACTAGTCAAATCAAGAAGAATGATGGGAAAGGCAATTTAAGATATCAAAGTTTAGAAGAAACAAACAGATCCTGGTTTTCAAGACTCGGGACTATACTGAGAGTCAATTTTGGTTGACCATGGCCATATCGGAATGTATAAAACAACGGAGTAGATACACGCATCCAATATACAACTACCAGTAATGCCAGAAAAAATCCAACAGAATTATGATCTGACAATTGAATGATTTACTATTACAGAAGTACCATAATTTAGGATTTCAAATCTTCTTAAAACGGCATAAAGTTCAAAATAACATCAAAGTTGCGAAGTGACCTAAAATAGCTAAAGCACCTTCAGATCCACACACACACACACAAAAAAAAAAAAAAACTCTTGAAAGGTTCATACTTCATAGATTTCTATCTTTGTCACACAAGTAATACTAAGATGTCTATTCAACAATCCAGCACAATGCTGCCAAAACTTGCTAAAGAGTAATCATACTAAAACTATGCTTTGGATATGAATGATGAGACACTTATGCCAAATGACTTGTTTATGTTTGAGAAACCTGCTCTTATCATACAAGCTGACAAGAAGATGAGAATTTTAAAAATCAAAGTAATAAAACAACATACTTCCTTAGTGCAGCATATGCTTCGGCTTTCTCAAGCGGATATCCAGAGGAATGAAAAGCAATCAAACAATCACACAATGGCCAGCTGAAATAATGAACACAAGGCAATAAGTTTGATAGAAATCAGGTAATATCTTATCGTTACCTTAGAAGGAAAATTGCAATATGTGGTCTACATATATAATTTGCATATAGAAGACATATTGTTAACCATAAGCCTGGGAACTACTCATAGTATGATAGTTAATACCAAATTCAACGATGGTCAATATTGACTTGCTATCTGGCATTTACCCCATTTTACCGTCTTCATGGTTAAGATTAATAAGCAAGCACTTCAAATGTCAAGCAATTTTCTCATTTCATCTACCAAAAAAAACTTTTTATCACCTTCCAACCATAAATCCAATCATATATGTTTTGCCTATCCAATAAAATTAGGCTATAGGTATACCGTAAAAAACATGTTACAGATAGAAACAATTTTTAGGCACCCCTAAAGACTTTACAAATACATCAAGTTTGAAAGTGGACTCTATCTGTGGCAAAGAATCTCATAAAAAACACTGTATATATGTCAATAATTGCAAAATTAAGCCATATAATAAAATTAATGACTATAAAACTACTTATAATTGATGGTGACTGATTGATATATATACGAACTAGTATCGTACAAACATACCTCTCTACCGGTTCGTCCAGTATAACTCTGTCTCCAAAATAGATGATCTACACAATCATAATACAAAATATTATTATCAAAAGTTTTTAACAAAGAACTAATTAAATCAGAACACATATTAGTTGCTTTCATGTTAATTAAATATAAATAAAAATGAAATATATACACAGAGAGCAATATATAGTCTAACAATAAAAACTTCTTTTTTCTTAACTGAATATAATAGCCAACCTTTAGAATATCCGAATCTCATTTCAATTTCATCCAAAAGCACAACAGAATCAATTTATTCAAATAATAATAAATAAATATATATAATAAAACTCCAAGTAACGAATAGTTAAGAACTTACTTCAAATTCACCAAACGCTTGAAGCCTCTCAAGTATTTGTCCCATCGGAGCTGAGAAAACCTAACGCAACGGCGCCGCCATAACCGCCGCCGGAAATTAAAAAAATAAAAAAATCAGTGAATGAAACTTATAAGAAATATAGTTAGAAACACGATCACTGTAAACACATTCCGGTCATCATCGTCCGTCGGAGAACTGTGTGTGTGAATGTGTGTGAAATATATGAAAAATAGAACAGAACCTCGGGGCCGCATTTCACCTTCTTTTCCATTACACATACTCCGACTATTATTTTCTTCATCTTTATTTCTTCACTTTTTCAGAATGCAGGTCTCACTTTTTATACATAAGCTGAGATATTTCTAACTACAGAAAAATATAGACAGATATTTATTATTTAAATATGTATATAGATATAGTAAATATGTATGTATAGGTATAGAACTATAGATATAGATAGAGTAAATATGTATGTATGTGTGTAGAGAGAGTACCAGAAATACGAGAATATCGGGGAGGAAGGAAAAAGGGAGGACGGTGTGATCTGAAAATGCGATTTAACAGAAAAATGCTGAAAAAGGAAAAAGGTTACGTATTTATAATATAAGAATATCCGTGGAAAAACGGGATTTTTGATATGATAATATGGATGGATGGTGTGGGGATACTGGAATATACACAACACATATACCTCTTTCAGGAAAAATGGATTTGGCTTTATGTGGTCTTTCCCGTCGTTTTCTCTACTTTTTTTCACTCGCAACTCGAGTTGAAAAGGAGAAAAATAAAGGTGTGACTGTGAAAATGCAAAAGTAACTATATATAATATATCAACCAATATTATACCAACGCTATGAAAATGGTTATAGTCAACATTTTATATTAGCAATTTATTGTGTGTCAATGTAAAATCAGGTAACGCGTTATATATTAAATTTTCTATAGTAGTGGTTTTCACAAGTTGAATAATGTCAATAAAGGAAAGCTTGCGTTTGACAATATCGTTCGATGTAATCCATTTGGGTGGAGTAAGTGATCATGTTGTCTCGTTATACATGATGATGACTATATTTATCATCATGCATTTATTTTGAAACAAATCAACGGAGTTTCTCTATTTAGTCAAACATATAAAAAACAATAATTTAATTTCTTCTGGACCTTTGAGAGTCATTTGATAATTACTACCAGGTATATATTCCATTAGTTGTGTATGACTCATATATAAGTACATGGTAGTTAATTTGTCCCTTGCAAGTGGTCTATTATGTGGAAATATGTCATTATCACAATGAAGATATATGATGCTTTAAACACAAGTGGCAAGTTTTAATGCATAACCACTCCGTGTCGCTAGATAGATTTGTGAATTTGTGATCACATGTGAAGTTTTTAATGAGATAACGAACACAAATAGTTGGACCACCCGTCGTATACTCGTATCTATCCATAACATTACATTAATTCATCAAATTGAAATATTACAAGTCTAAGCTAATGCTTTATTGCTTCATCAATCAAGATACTTGAGTAATGAAACTTTTTGGTGTCAACGCTATTTGTTTGATAATTATGTGAAATAACAAGTTATTTTCCTAAATATTTTAAATGAGACAACGTTTATTTAAATGACCTTAGAACCATTAATAGCTAGCTTTGGTATCAATTTTAACCGACATTTATTTAAATAGACAACAATTAAAACTTATATCACAAGATGATATCGATATGGTCATATTTTGTTGAAAAGCCCCAAAGAAATGAAGTAGAAAAAATGCAAAACTTGTCTTTACTAAGGTGTCACATTAATCTGATTTGGTCTGGATTTCACATTATCTAAGTTAAACCCATATACATGTCATTATAGAGAATCAAACGTGAAACCTATGAAAAAAATTACAAATGCATTATGCATCTACAAGTTGAATTGGTTTCATTTGCAAATAAAATATACTATTATTGTCGAGAAATTTGTACAGATGGGACAAAAACTACCTCAATTGGTGTAACTAGCAACAAGACTCGATATATTTGTAAAACTAGGAAGTCCGGTGTTGTAGACACTGAACTTGTCCACGTACATTGAAGTTTGGTGTCTACAACACCGAACTTATCCTCGTGTAACTAAGAAGATATATGGATAAACTGTTGCAGCAATGGAAAAGCACCTCCACGTGGGCAAGTTCGGTGTTGTAGACACCGAACTTCAATGTACGTGGACAAGTTCGGTGTCTACAACACCGGACTTCCTAGTTTTACAAAAATATTAAGTCTTGTTCTTAGTTACATCAATTGAAGTATTTTTTTCTCATCCGCACAAATTTTTCATTATTGTCACTTTGAAGTAATAAGTTTCACTATCACTAGACATTATTGAATACTTAGTACTTATGCACAACTACTAACGAGAACATAATTCCAAATATATTTATCGAAATGTTATGAGAGCTAAGTACATTTTAGAAGCAACTTATGTTGATAATACAATTAGATTAAAGTTATGTAACCCAAAAGCCTTTCCTGGAGACAGATTAATCTAACGTCATTCTATGTGTTTGTTAAAATAATAAAAGGTGATTGTAGTTTATTTGCAAGTAGGTTAAGTGGGAGTTAGAGTGGACTACTAACTTGTATTAATGTGACAATGCGTACCTAACGGTCCAACTTCACTAGTACTACATTCTATAATATTTTCAATGGATTATCCAATTTATTTTGATATTAGTTTCATCGATGTACGTGACACAATATCAACTTTTCATTGTAGTCCAGTGATCAAAAGTTTGATCCCAATTATATTCATAGTTCTCAGACTATCATAACTAAGAAAGACTTAAAATTATTTTGAAAATCACGCACTATGTACAATTGTGAAAATCACCTGTTTTGAAAATCACCTGTTTCCACATTCTTGTTTTGAAAATCACCTGTTTCCACATTATTTTTTAAATACACCTACAAAAATCATGCACTATGTACAAATGTACAATTGTGATGTATATAGGAAAATGAAGATAGAAATAAATAGCCACCTAGTTAATGATAAATTTGACAGCTTTCAAGATTGATAATGGATTATGGACATATGGTGTATCAATCATGCTAAGTTGCTAACAATTAATGGAGCTCATTGACATACAAAATCCTCGTATCACTGGACTTATACGATGACTTAAGCCTCTTTCTTAGCTTAGGGTCTTTAAAGTGAACGAGCATGGTACCTGCGCAATGAGACGGCAGTAGTGGGGAAGACGGCCTGTTAGAGATTTTGGGTAGTTACATAAAAAAAAAACCAAAAAAGTCCAATGGCAAATCTGGTAATTCAAAGGCAAAATTACCTAATATAGAATATATCATTTCTTTTATAAGGTATTATAGAAGAGCGTAGCGTGCACCTCGTTCAGATAGTTTTGCAATTATACCTACGCGATAATATGATTTTACGAACTCTTCCATTTCTAGTTTGTTTCTCATCCTTAGAGCCCTTGGTCTTCTCCCTATCTTTATGTTTTTCCGAGACAAATGATCTCACACCAAATAATATTTTTGACATTATAGATTCCGAATGTTTCAACATATCTTAAGGGGAGTCTACTATCTCAATATGCCACAAAATCTTTTTATTGATATCATTTTGCTTTTCATTTAATAGAAGATCATGTGTAATCAAGCTACCTAATGGGGGATGTCCAGAATGTCCTTTCAAGTAGCTACCATGAAGCGTCTTCAACCAAATTGAATATGGTTCCCGTGAGTCAAATTGACTCACGGGTAACCATAAGTGAGAAGTATTCTTTTTCTCCGGTAGAGTTTGAATGACTCTAAGATTTCGGGCAATCATTCCTGGAATAGAAGGTTGGTTTGATGCGGTCAGGTATTTCCCGTAACAACTTTTCAAGTATAGAGATTCTGCATCGTTCACCTCAACCGTCCATTGTGCATTTTTTGTTAAACTATCTCGTGATTTTGAAACGGATATTTCATCTTGTGCAATTAGATACCTATCTTGACCATTTTTTAGACGGATGATCATGTCATTTTGGAAAACTTCCATATCGATCAAGACGTATTAAATACTAGCTAGCAAGAAATCGTTAGATTTATCTTCAACCTACATTCGCCTATACAGGTCAACGTTGTATGTTGAAGATAAATCTAGGGCAAATTATTTGGTAACATGCACAAAGCAAGATTTGGACGAAAGCCAAGGAAATATGGATACGGTAAAGGAGTTGAGTTTCACAATGAAATTATGCCAAATTTGGTATGTTTCAACATATTGGTTATTTTATAAGATTTTGGATTCAACCTAACACGTTGCTCAATTAACACCAATTACGGGCTACAAATCCAAAAGCATCATCTGTCATTTCTCAAAAAACCAATCTCACAAATCTTGATTTCCTACTAGTTCCTAGTTAAAACTTAATTATTACCACTGGTGCGCGCTTATGTTAGTACATCAATTATTATGTAAAACCTTAAATATATTAAGGAGATACAATATTATAAGAAACCTTTGAAAATGTTTCATGTATATGAAGTACATTATGCTAAACCAACTTATTAGTTAGAAGTTCAATCATTTAACCAATTTAGAGTCCTTTACACGTTTTTTTTTTGTTGTCAAAAGTTGTTCAAGTTGCTTTTTATCTTAGTTTTATCGCATAAAACAAACCACTTTCTTTCCTGCACGAAATTCCAAATCCACGAAGGAGTAATGTCACAATTTTATTTTATAGGACATGGATTATTGAGAGGGCGGCTTGACTCGGAAAATGACTTTGGGTTGAAAGTTGAATTGGAATCACCTAAAGTTAAAATATTTAAATTGGTAAAATTAAACAAATCAAAATATTTTGCCCGTCACATAATTTCTAACTCCATATATAGAAGTTAGATTCCAAATTTAACATATATTATCCGTCCATATCTTAATCTAACATATATTATCCGTAGTTGTTGGGATATTAGCATACTCTTATTGTCTTCTTGTACTTTATTATATTAATCACTTTTTTGTTTGTCAATTTTCACTAAAACTAATTCAAGAATGACATCTGTGTTTCATGACATATAAATAATCAATGTTATGATTTTGATCAGAGGATTCTTTTGAGATCGATGGATGAATTTCACGTTCTTAATGTCATTGGACTTAAATGCTACTTGAGTACAGAATTTGGATTTGCTCTGGTTTTAGTTTGAACTTTAAAATTGGTTTGACTGAAAGGTAATCGACTAAATATATACTCTATCTGTCCCATTAAATGTGTCCAATTTTAATTTTTAAAGTCTTTCTTTATAAACTTTAACCTTAAATATTTTGATTTGTGTTATATAATTAATATTTGATGAAAATTATACCAATAAAATATACATTTAAAACTCAATCAATTCATATATATAACTTTCATCAAATACTTTATAACACAAATCAAAATATTTAAGGTCAAAGTTTATAAATGAAGACTTTGAAAAGTAGGACGGAAGGAGTACTTAATAAACCAAATGACTTTTTTTTTTAATTTTCAGTTTTTTGAAAAACCACAAATACCACTTTTCTTTATCTACCAATTTAAATATATCTACCTAATGTACCTATAATGATGTTAATGAAATAATTTACAATATAAGTTCTCCAATCTTTAAAATAAATATACTACCACATTTAACATGAATTAATTTTACATTCACCTCTATCGCCGCCCCCACTACCCTCAACGCCACCTTTGCCGACACTATTGCCGCCATCTAACGCCACCACCGTCGCCACCACACACAATTGGCTTTTAAATTATAAAGATAGAAAATATTTAACAAAATAAAATGTGTCCGATTTAAATATAAGTTAAAAAAAGCCTTTCATCTTTTAACTATATAACTTAGAAAGATGTGAAAAAATAAAATATGTAGAATTCAAATGAAAATTAGTTTGACTTTGATAGATTTAATAACAACCTTCAAAGGACAAACATACAAAGGTAAATATCACATATGGAAATATCATCATAAGTAAAGTGATACATACGAAATACGATCATCCTTACAACTTGTTAGTATACTAAAAAAACTTGAGTGATTTGTATTCAACAACAAAACATCCATGCTCAATAAAAATTAAGCAGAAATCAAATTAGCTCAAGTCCATCTTTAAATTAAAATAACCTCTTCATTTAGATTTTTTCATTTATTTATTTTAAGGATGGATTGGTGTAATGCTCATACTTACTCGTAATTCGTAATTGCTTAAGTTTTTTTTTTTTGTGATATCTTCGCTAATTTGTTAATAAAATTTTGCCCCTTAAAGAAAAATAACGACATATCGAGAAATCCCAAATACTCACTTAAAACATTCTAGCAGGTCAAAAACAAACACACACTCACATTCCGATAACTTCGCCGATGGTTAGAAGTAGAACACTGCTGCAAGGATGAGCCAAACGTATACATTTTCATTCACCACTATTAAATCCACACCTTATTTCCCATTTAACAGTCGCCAAAACAAACTTTCAGTATCAATAACAGCCACTAACAATAATAATAATAATAATAACAATAATTCCTCAACAAAAAGACGTATATGGCGAAAAACACCAAACCCCAAATCCTCATTTCCTAACCAACGACGAAATCTAGAAGTTGGCCACTTAGATCACAGTGTAGACATGGAAGAATTAATATCATCAATCAACCAAACAACAGATGAACACCAACTGTTTGCGTTAATGTCTCAATACAAAACCCGACAACTTTCCATACGTTTTATGGCCACATTATTGTCTCGTGAAACAGACTGGCAAAGATCACTTGCTTTACTTGATTGGATTAACGAACACGCGTTATACACGCCGTCGGTATACGTATATAATGTAGTTATACGTAATGTACTTAGAGCGAAACAATGGGAGATTGCGTATGGACTGTTTGATGAAATGCGTCAAAGAGGGTTGTCTCCCGATAGGTTTACGTATTCGAATTTGATTACGATGTTTGGGAAAGAGAGTAAGTTTGATGAAGCATTGTCTTGGTTACAAAAGATGGAAGATGATCGCGTGTCTGGTGATCTTGTGTTGTATAGTAATTTGATTGAGTTGTCTAGGAAGTTGTGTGATTATTCTAAGGCGATATCGATATTTTCTAGATTGAAAACCTCGGGTGTTTTGCCTGACCTTGTTGCGTATAATACGATGATTAATGTTTTTGGGAAGGCTAATTTGTTTCGTGAAGCGAGGTTGTTGGTTAAGGAAATGAGAGAGGTTGGTGTTGAGCCGGATACAGTTAGTTATTCTACGTTGTTGAGTATGTATGCTGAGAATGAGAAGTATCTTGAGGCATTGTCGGTTTTTTCTGAAATGAAGGGAGTGAATTGTTTGCCTGATCTAACAACTTGTAATATTATGATAGATGTGTATGGGCAACTAGATATGGCTAAAGAAGCCGATCGTTTGTTTTGGAGTATGAGAAAGATGGGGATTGAGCCGAATGTGGTTAGTTATAATACATTGTTGAGAGTGTATGGTGAAGCCGAGCTTTTTGGAGAGGCGATACATTTGTTTAGATTGATGCAGAGAAAAGATATCGTTCAAAACGTTGTTACTTATAATACAATGATCAAGATTTATGGTAAGACTCTTGAGCATGAAAAGGCGAATAATCTTATTCAAGAAATGCAAAGTAGAGGGATAGAGCCAAATGCTATAACGTACTCCACGATTATATCTATCTGGGATAAAGCCGGGAAGTTGGATAGAGCTGCGACGCTGTTCCAAAAGTTAAGAAGCTCGGGTGTGGAAATTGATCAGGTTCTTTACCAGACTATGATTGTGGCTTATGAAAGAGCGGGTTTAGTTGGGCATGCCAAACGCTTACTTCATGAACTTAAGACACCCGATAACATTCCAAGAGCCACTGCAATTACAATTCTTGCTGGAGCGGGTCGTGTGGAAGAAGCCACATGGGTTTTTCGTCAGGCGTATAATAGTGGAGAGATTAAGGATATATCGGTATACGCTTGTATGATTGATCTATTTTCAAGAAACCGAAAGCATTCTAGTGTCATTGAGGTGTTTGATAAGATGAGGAAAGCAGGGTACTTTCCTGACTCTAATGTGATAGGTCTTGTTCTAAATGCATATGGGAAGTTGCGGGAATTTGAGAAGGCGAATGTTGTGTATATGGAAATGCAGGATGAAGGGTGTGTTTTCCCTGATGAAGTTCACTTTCAAATGCTAAGCCTTTATGGTGCAAAACGAGATTTTGAGATGGTCGAGTCGTTATTCGAAAGATTAGACTGTGATACCAATATTAACAAGAAGGAGTTGCATCTTGTTGTTGCTAGCATCTACGAAAGGGCGAATAGATTGAACGATGCATCTCGAATTGTTAATAGAATGAAAGACATTGGTCTACTAAGATCTTAGTATGTGAAAAATGCAGCATCTGGTATGAAGGTTTTGCAATTTATTCACAGTGTACTATTCTAATTGTATTCAAATTTCATAGGTTGCTATACTTGCTAATATTCATGTGATTTCCTCAACAGATATGAACATATGCTAATATTCTTGTGATTTCCTCAACAGATATGAACGTATGGTAATACTTTTTAACAATTATGTATATATATTGGTACTTAAATATCAACATAAATCTTCTTACTAAGATTTATCTAGTTACAGCTTACAAATTACCAGAACAATCACATTATTCTTACCATACTTTCAAAAACAAACAATTACAGCCTTTATTTTCTGAACCAACAAATGAAACTGTTCATTTATGGAACTTATATCACTCTGAGCATGTTTAGGTTATTACCAAACCTTTATTCAATACTTAGTATAATGCTTTCCTTCTAATGAACTTGAATTGTGGGATGAAATTGTGGAAGCCAGTGACCCTGAGAATGTCTCCTCCCTGGTACCAAAAAAGATCCAAGTAGGCCAAGACAATGAGCTCATGGTTCTTTCAGACTTCAACGTCTGCAAGATCAACAAGTTGAAGAGGTGAAGTATTATCCGAGTTCGATACTGACTTAATCTAGTCGTGTGGGATGAAATCAAAGTAAGCCATGTTTGACATGATGCTATAAGAAACCTCAGAAGAAATATATATCATACAAGCTAGAGGTAAATTACTGCTGTTATCTGGGGTCGGAATGTACTGAGCTATGGCTACATTCACAGACTCACAGTGACATAAAGGTACTTGGTATGAACACAAACCCGGGTTATAATCCCATCCCAATTCCATTCACAACTTTGATCAGTGATAAATCGGGCCAGGTCAGGGTCAGGTTTTTGAAGCTTTGACATATGTACATGCTCTGATATCCTGGTCAGTGATTTAGAGGCTCAAGGATCCGGTATCAACATCAAGGGCAAGTCGTTTCCGGTTTAATGTGAGGAAACCTGATGGCCCAAACTAGACCTGAAGTGAAAATGGTTCCACAACATAGGACTTGTTGACAATAGATATGAGCACAAAGCCACAAAGCTTTTGAGTGTACATGCTTTGTAAGGGATCTTCACAAAGTATGGTTTTTTGGGCAGGTGTAGTCGCTAACTGGGAAAATGGGTCGTAGGGACGGGTTTGGAATTTCTGACTTTCTATTGAATAAAATTGAATTAATCATCACTAAGTAGAGAAATTATTTGATTCTTAATCAGAAAAAAGTTCAATTGACTGCTCATTCTTTGACGATAACCCTTTTTACATTGGTACATGTGAAGACACAAAGTTAGGTGTCTCATAACAATTTAGAATCGACGAATATTACAATTAGTTGGCGAATACAACCTGCCTTTGAAGACTAATCAAGGAGTAGTAAGCTCCAGTAGGCCCTTTCGCTAACAACGAATCATGGTTCCCTTTCCCGACAAGTTTACGCTTCTCCAAAACTGCAATTGTGTCACAACTTTGTATGGTACTCAACCATTGGGCTACTATCACGTTAGACTGCCCAACCATCACCGCTCAAATGCATCTTTTCACTCCTTTTGCTGATTGAACTGTCCAGCACACTAGTTAACAAAATCTATGGAATTTTAACATAGCAAGAGTAAAGCGATGCGTTGTTTGACCTGATTCATAAAGCTTCGAAATCAGTACATCTCACCACTCACATCATTGCACTTGTTGAATTTCGACAAACCTTGATGTCAAAGACCTCCGCATGCACCTCCAAGCCTCTTTTTTTGTTTTTGGAACTGCAACTTTCAAACTAGCATAATATATACGAGTACAAGAGAAAATTAAAACGTAAAATTATACCAATCATTCCATAACATATTTCTATATGTAGAGCAATTTCTTATCCATAAGTAAGATAATGATTGAATGTCTTGAAATACCTTCACCTCCAAGCCTCTAGTGACACGGTTTGTTTTGTTTCTTTCAAATTTAGATGACAAAACGCAACAATATTAATAAGCACCTTTTTTAACATATAGACTAAGGGTCTCTTTCCAAGTCATTAATCGTGAGAGTATTAAGTGGTATGTATTAAGTAAAAGATATGTAATTGACGGTTATTTTCGTTTATTTAGTAAAAACGAAACACGAAATTTGACTTAAGTATAAAGTTCTTAACTATTAAGTTTATTTAGTAAAAAGTAAACGGAAGAGTCTTGTCGATTTATAAGTTTTTCGTCTTTCCTGAAACTGAAATAGAGTGAGTGACTACCTCCCATCATTGTCTTTTTTTATAGAATAGGAAGTGATCTTGATACTATAGATCTTGATCAACTTATCTAATTTTTAAGAGATATTGATCATAGGCTGTTAGAGGTATTCGGAGAGAAAAAACATTCCTAAAGATCAAATTCAAGACCTTAAGTTGAATCGATAATGCAAATTTGTAATACTCGGTATATGGTAAATTTTTCAAAATCTATAACACCAAATATCAATTTTTTCAAAGTAACTTCTTTTGCTTTTGAAATGACCAAAAAACCCTTATTGTTTTGAGCTCTTTTTTCTATTTATTTAGGAGCTCTTAGGGCTGTGTTTAAGGTGCATAAATTATTTGTACATTTACCATGAAAATCAGGGGCGAGCTTTTAATATAGAAAGTACAAGTTGTTTAATGCACGTTAAATACAACCCGTATTTAACATTTCCCATTTTTTATCAGAAAACCAACTGGGTTGGATCAGTGGTTGGAACCCTTGCTTTTGGAGACAAAGGTCAAGGGTTCGATCCTCATGCCCAGCAAGGCTGGAGAGCCTTTTCTACCTATGGTAGAACATGGAAGCAGCCTCTCTACCTTTGGTAAGGGTAAGGCTGTCTACATCTCAACCTCCCCAACCCAAAACCCGTGGAAAACGGCATTGGGAGTTCCTTACTTATTTTTTTTTATCGCAGGTCTTTTTTGTCAATACTTATATACATTTGACCCGTTGACCACTATGAACTGACACAGAGCAAACCCAGAATGGTGATCGGAGACGTCGAAAAGATGGTGGCAGTGGGCCTAATTTGGGGCGCCACAAACGCCCTAATGCGTCAAGGCGCCCTTATCTCTGACCAAAAATCATCCCCATTAAAAACCCACAAAAACCCAATTCTTAAAACCCTAATTGAATGGTTCAATCTTATATTAGTATGGCAATACTCTGTTCCTTTTATTATTAACTTATCAGCTTCTGCTACTTTTTTCGCCATTTTGAACGACACCCCGATATCTCTTGCTGTTCCGGTTACAAATGCGACAACCTTTGCTGCCACTGCTGTCTTTGGGATGTTTCTTGGTGAAGAAACACATGTTGGGTTTACTTTGTTTGGTACTTTACTTATTGTTGTTGGTGTTTATGTTTGTGTTGTTTGATTTTATGTATCAGTTTCAAAATAAAGTTTGTATCTTGATTGGTTTTACCGTTTTTTATTTTTGCACGTTATGAATTTGATGAAATGCCCGTAAGTTTGTTTGTGTTTCTTACTCATTTGATAGCTGAATCTTGAAATGTTTTGAGTTTTTCGCGAGTTAGTATTGTGGCTTAAAGTATTGGTTTGGTATTTGTCCATTAAAAGTGTTTGAAATCTGTGCAGTAGTTGTAGATCATATTGTTACTTCCTAACCGTTAGAGCTGACCATGTTGAGTAGACAGTAGACACATTAAGTTGCCTGTAAGTCTGTAACTAGGAAATGTCTGCCAGTTGGCCGAGGTGGGAATGACACAATCAATGTACCATCTAAACAATGTTAACAAGATGGATTATAACTTTATTGAAGTAATTAAAGAACGATTCAACATGAAGGCTATTGGTCCTTTGACCGTGTTCACTTACACAACTTCAGTAGGATGCAACTATGCAAGTGAATGGTGTAGTTATAAAAATTGGCAGTTGGGTCAAACCATAATTGGAACTCAGGTACCTAGACACCATGTAAGGCTCTCGTGTTGAGCTCCCTAAGAATTCAAAGGCAATCTTATCATGTTTAGCACACGTAGATGACATGGCATAAGGGGCCTCCATGACATTGATAGCTATGTTCATAGCATTGGGAGGATTGCCGTGCTGGTAGATCTGGATTAGCAACGGCTTTTTTCAATGATAAGAGTTCATGCATTGGTAAAGCACTTTTGAGCTTATAAAAGAAGCACATCAGGAGGCACCAGATTGGCCATGACTACTATACTTCTCAACCATTGGCAGTGGACTTTGGTGGTGGCAGTGACTGCATACATTTTGCCACCCCTTTTTTATGACTACATAAAAATATTAATTTTTGCTGACACAAAATGATGGGGCGGTAATATAGCTGTATAGAGGTTATATAGTTTGGATTTTAGAGTATTTTGTAGATGGAACCGAAATATGACTGTTCTAGTGATGGATAAATGATTTTGCATTGTGGGTTATTAGTTACAACCGACAAGTAACAATGGCAGAAGTTTTGCCTTTTTGGGTTATAGAAAGATCTGTAAAAGACTTTAACTATAATATGGATTGTTCTTTTGGCAATGACATGTGCTCATGATACCTTTATCTTGCTTTGCTTTTGGCCAGTAAAATCTGTAAGTCTTGTTGCTAATTGTGTATCTGGTTTATCGTTGTCATTTCTGTTTTTATGGAGTTCGTACGTGCTACATTGGAATCAAGACATATTAGGTTTTGTTATAATATTAGACCAGAGAAGTCTGATATTGGGAGCAGCCGGTAATCTGGTTTCGATGTAAAAAGGTAGTAAGATGATTATCAGTAATTTGTTTAAAGCTATACCATAAGCTAAAGACCATAAGCGAAAGACCTTCAATTTTGGGCTTATATTGTAGGTACTAGTCTAATCTTATAAAGATGATTATCAGTAATGGGCTCATCATATTCCACTCAGTTTTGGAAATTTATATTCCCATAATGGGCTTCAGAGGCTATTAGAGTTAGCGCACCACAAAAAGCATAAAAAATCACATATGACAATCCCTTTTAATCTAGACTTTAAGAGTATGCTTGTTGATTGGAATAGAAAGTTGGAATTCAGAGACAGAGACTTGTTTTTTTTTCTTTAACACTATAAGTTTTTAATTAAGTTTTTAACTTATTTTTAACTGTCTGACTCTCAAGTTCGGATATATTAAAAGGATGCAAGTATTTCAGTATTTGTTAAAGACTATAAAAAAGCCCTCAAAATTGATCTCGCTTGGAGCCTCCAAAAACCTTAAGCCGACCTTGTATCATATTGGCTCACAAATGAAAATTGGAAGTCATAGATTCAAAATTCGCCAAATACAAATGAAGAAATTATATCTTGTGATCCATGACTTACAAATATGATTTTTGTGCAGTGTGCGTTCTGGGTACTAAGACAATACATGATATCAGATATTTTCATTTTTTATTCTTTATCCTTGTGTTGACTATTAGTTTAATCTAATTTGTAACCACGTTACTATTTTAGGAAACTTCGAGCTCACCTAAGCTTAGATTGAAACGCGGGACGCTTAGATTGAAATTAATATATATTCAGAAATTTATTGTGGGTAAGTTTATCCGATGTACTGTAGATCAATTACATTTAGAGAAGAACGATTAAGGACCAGTCAAATTAGTTCGAGTTGACACGGAGACCATCTCCAATTTGGCCGAATCTTGATCAGCATGAACATTTAAGCTGAAATATACGACACATTAAATTAAAGTACTAATGTAGATATACATTGTAATATTGTACTCGTATTATATATGAACTGTTTAGATTTACTAACGGTTCCCAACTAGTGTGAAGTATCAAAGTTGTTTCACGTTACCAAATATATTTAGAGGGTGTTTATGCGTGATTTATCATTAGGTTTGAAGGGAATTGAAACTAATGACGGGTATATATAGGCCGGGCTCTAGAGAAGGATCCAAAAGCTGGTCCCCAAGATCTGACGTCATTACGTCAATGGTCAGGAAGCCGTTATTCGATCATAACAACGAATTCCAAGCGCGAAGTTTCAGCAATATCGGTTCACATATGCGTCCTAATTAGTTGTACAAATGTACTTTGACTTTTCCTGCATCCTTATATGCGACTGACAAGTCTGGACCCGCGCCTGGGTTGTTAGGCTACGGATTTTGGCTTAGGTGTGTGTCATGATGTTAGCTATAAATTAATGTTGTTGAATTGTATTTATCCAAGTATAGAAGGGGTGTTAGTGAAAATTAGTTTGTAGTATATATGCCCCTTCCATCTCCTTTGTAATTCTCCCCCCCCCCCCCCCCCCCCCCCAACCATTTCTATACATATGACATATTGATTTATCTATCAAATCTACCTTTTATCCTTTAATTCCTACACAATTCATGATGAAAAACATAACGAAAACATAAATCTAACTATTACATTTGGTACCAGAGTCCAAGGCGCAAAATCCGGACCTTTTTCCTTCGTTTTTGCAATTTTTCGTAAATTCTTTTGTAATACCGGTTTTCCTACCGGTAATAGTCATTAGGCTCTAGCCGCATGCAGGCTTAAGTATGGGTTAAGGGATGATACATATAATCATCATGAACATATAAAATAAATTTAAGAAAAACCTTTTTTATGTTCATCAATCTTTTGAAGGCCTGAAGTAATAAACATCTATGTGGCAAAAAGTGGAGTACTAAATGAGCAAGTATCCTAAACAAATTAGTTAATGCATGGAAAAACCTAAGGCAACTAATGTGTTAACTAAATGGGAAATACGAGTAGTTAAGATATAGAATTCAAGGACAATGCAAACAATTACTCGTATTGTAATGATATAGCAATATGAATTGATTTTAAGAAATAATACGCTTTGATCTTTTTCAAATCACCATCGTCAAAGCTAATTCTTTTATTTTCTATTTTTTTTAATTATTAAGTTAAAAACTAAGACAAATTTCAACAAATATTTTTATATTTACAAAGTTAAACATTTCACAAACATTTAAAACCATATTAAATATCAAAAATAACAATAATATGTTAAAAAAACAAAAAAAAAAAACTAACATTTTAAGCCATTTTAATAAATAATATAAAAGTCCAAGGGTTAATGTGTAAAATTGGAACCCTTTTGTATGGCCTTTTTGTTGTCTGCTACTTGTCTTCTCCACACACACATGCAAAACGCACAAACATACATGTATATAATAGAAGCTTTGTTAGCCTAGAAGGTCTTCTTTAGGCGTCTAGTAGAAGAAATGACTGACTTCACGACGATCGATTAAGTAAAACGGTTCTGCAAAGTTTGTTTGTTCATATAGGCAGTGTGGCTGCGGCTGGATTGAATCCTATGCCCTCAAGTTTTTCAAGTCTGGATTCACGGATAAGCCTTCAGCTAAGAGAAGGAGAAATGCTATAAGTCAAAGTAAACTTCATTCATCATTACGTTTGTTCAAAACCTCTGCTTTAGGCCTTTTCAAGTCAAGTCCGCCATAACATAAGAAAGTTGTGGAGTGCATAAGCCCCTTTAGAAATAGGGGCTACTTTCTTTGGTAGTCATTGATATAAAGAAGACGAAGGATAGAAGAAAAAAAAAAAAGACAAAATAAGTTGAGAGTTGTTGTGTGTGGTCCCCCCCCCCCCCCTCTTTTTTTTCCCCTTTCTTGTTTACTTGTAATGTTCGAAAAGAAAAAAAGACAAAATAAGTTGAGAGTTGTTGTGTGTGCCCCCCCCGCCCTCTTTTTTTTTCCCCTTCTTATTTACTTGTAATGTTCGAAAATCCCCAAGGAAACCGGCAACACCCTCCCCGCTTCGCTCTCCACCCAACAAGTACCTGTTGTACGGATCGGTGTTCAAATAGGTACCTGTCCGGTACCTATTTCCTTTTCGGGGCACTCCGTGCACCCTAATATCTAGTGATATAACTGGTCAACTAGGAAATTAAGTTTGAAACATTATAATTAATAAAAAAAAAGTACAAAATTAGTTTAGAACAAATTACAAATATAAAAAATGTTAAGTAGTTGGAGATCTGGAAAAAAAAAAATAGTCCAAAATAATTTCAGATCACAAAAAATTGTTTAAAAGGCTTAAGTTGTGTACGGAATGGCGGAATATTATTCTTGAAATGGATATCGAGGATGACCCATCGATAATGACATGAAATCTGTACGGAAACCATAATCATCATCCTGAATTGGTTATTGTTTAATTAAGGTTGAATTTCATATATACCTAATAAGCTTATATTAATACCTTAATTACATATTTACTCAATGAAAATTAATAATTTTATATTTATTCAATTTTAATATAGATTTTATCATATATACCTAAATAACAAATTATATTTTGGTTAGAACTTTAAATAATTTATATCTATTCACTGGTATAGTTTTGAGAGATTTGGTTTTCTGAAGTTGATGGAATGGAAGGCAGAACAATTATTTTCTTTAGATAAACTTACTTGAACATATTAGACCAAAATGTGATGCCTCATGGTTTGGAACAAACATTGATCATAAATAATGTCAAAAATCTTACAAAACCAGATTCGTTTATTACTTTACTACTGTTAAAACACTAAAACTCTTAACCTATTATGATTACTATTTCGATTTTTTTAAATTTATTTACTATTTGGAAAGAAAAAAAGATTATTTAAACCGTACTCGTAATACTATTTTAATTTATTTTAATAAAATTCTACAAAACTTGCTACTTAACAAAAATAGTCAAAATACAATTATAATATATTCAAAAGTAATACCAAATAGGTATCTGATAAAAAGATATAAATTCTAAAGTTCACATAATAAATAATAAATATAAGTATATAACATTAAAGTATCATAATAAGTTTTTAAAAAATTAAAAAAAAGTAAAAATAAAAATGAAAACATCGGAATGGTAATACCGGAAGACATTATATTAGGAACACGATCGCGTACTACACAAAATATTTTAATTATATATAAAATTTTATGCATGACTAGTTGTACAATATGTTATATTACTCTTATATTTTGTGTATGGATAAACAAATTTTAGTTTTAAGGATCACTTTTCTTTTTACGAAAACTAGAAAGGTGTCCGCACTTTGTAGCAGAAACAACTTATAACGCGTGAGATATTGTAACTGGTTATTCAAGCTGTTTAGGTTACTTTCATGAGATGTGACGATGAGACATCTAACCGTGATTATCATTATAAATATAAGTCGATGATTAGATACAAAAAATAATAAGGTGAAAAAACTAATTAACTATTTTAAATATATTTGTTAGGGTTATTTAAAGATAGTTTGGAAATATTAAAAAAAGTGTTAGAATTTTTTAATATTGAAGCTGTGATTATAGATAAATATAGATATAGAAAGACTAACTCGTCATCAACCTAGCTAAGAGTATTAATGCGGACATTATACTACGAGTAATTATATATTAGCATTAATTAAGATTCAGATAAGAGAATATATGTAAGAGAAGTGTTGATTTTTTAAAATGTTAAAACTCGAAAGGTAAAATGCATACGTGGATAGAAGGGCTAAATATTTTCCTTTTTGAACAAGAAAGAAAATCTGCTAATTAAGCTAGAAGACAAAATAGAAGAGTGCAACAAATACAGGGGGATTTGGGGGGGTCGTGAAAATGAGACAAAACGTTTCGAGCTTGTCCGTAAAGAAGGGCTAAATTAGGTTATATATAGATATAGAAGTTGTGTGTATTACTCGTAGTTTAGAGTGAGGCGTCATCAATGAGAAGCATTTGAAACGTAGTGAATTCAGTAGAACGTCGTCGTATTTCCCCAATTTTACCCTTCTCTTTTCTTACCATTCCCACAAGTTTGGCGCCAATGTGTGGTTTTTATATTTGAGTGAAAAAAGCAAGTGGCTGGGTGAAATTCAACTACAGCGTTCATAAATCTCAGTTGCAATGAGGCTTTTTTTGCTGAAAGTTGCTAGCTTTTGGCGCCAATGAGGCTTTTTTTTTGCTTTCTGAAAGGTACTAGCTTATAAATACTCATCTTCTTCCTTTCGTTTTCTTCTTCTAAATGGATGCCGACATAGACCCATATGATGATGCCACACGTACAGTATTTTGTGTATGATTTGGAAAGTGGTAGAGAGAAGCTAAATGATTTTTACGCCCAATTTAGGGGGTTGACTAGGTCACCTCCTGTTGGTAAAATAAGAAGATTGTTGAGACGCGATGAGCTTGTTAACGTCGACCTGCTCTACCAAACTTGTCGTGTTAGGCTAAAAATCAAAGCCTGTGATATTTATATCATAGGCTTCTGCCTTTTGTTGATAAATGGGACGCCTTATGAAAACGGGGTTCATGAGTTCCGGAAAGAGAATGAAACAAGGTACCTCAAGGATTCAGTTGCCATGAATGTGAGCTCGTCGTATCCTGATCTCAAACTAAATGTTCGTAAATTTGGATATCGAACTGTTACCAATGCGATCACGTCTTTGAGAAATCCGCCGACACCTCAACCCACCGGCGATTATATGAAGGAACGGGTGATAGAATTTATGATTTTAGTCAGTGAAGGAGGAAGGTTTCTGCCGCTTGGAGACGTGTTTCATGAGAATTTTCAAATTTACAAGACAGTAAAACTTGATACTAAGTTTACGGATCTAATCATCTCTTGGGGCAGATATTCAGAAAATGCAAGGACAGTTAAGAAGGGGTCCGTATTGGATAAGTCATATAGAGAAATTGTGAAAGCACTAGGTAAAAAACTTTTTGAGGATTCGGACACTAAGGGTGTGGCAGCAGAGGAGCTTATATGCATGAAATGCTTGAAAGAATGTGATTTTGACATAATAACCGGAAGGGTCGTGTATCAGAGAAATCCAGGGGTTGAACCAGATGAGGGGCCCAACGCGGGTCAAAACCCAGAACATCGTGGGTCGGCTGACAAACCAACCAGTCGTGGGTCGGGTAAAAAAGCAAAGGGCAGTGCTTCGGGTCAGGGACCGACAGGTAGAGGGTCGACCCAGAAACCTGTTGGGAGGAAAAGGCCTGTGGATCAGATAATGTGTCACTTTGATGCTAAAAGGTTCTGTTATCAAACTGGTGTTGAAGTTGCTGTTGCTTATGATAGTGGACCAAGATATAATCAGGTTAGCCATTAGCAACCTTGAATCTTTATTTTATTTTTAAGCATAACGCTTACTTTGTCTATTTGGATTAGGTTTGCCTAATTATGTTAACATATATGTAGCTACAAAGCTTTGAGTGGGGTGTGGGTAATCTAGGCAAAACTGATCAAATGTTGGATATTGGGTTTGAAAATCAAATCAGAAAGATTGTTGAGCTTTTCAATATGCCTTCACCTGGTCGAAGACAAACTATACTTTTTAGTAATTAGTACTGCAGCATTTTCCACTGAAACTTGCATCTACATAGGAAAGGGAACAAGCGTTGAGATCATTCAAACTTGGTGTCACTCCAATACTAGCTGCTATCGATGTTGCTTCAGAAGTGCTGGATACCCCTCTGGTTATTCGTGTGATCGATTTTAGTTTGTTGCATGGTATTGATAGCTATGTTCGTAGAATTGGGAGGACAGGCCTTGCAGGTAACTTTGTATCGGCTTTTTTAGATGGTAAGAATTCATTCATTTCCAAAGCACTTTCAGAGCGTATGAAAGAAGCACACCAGGAGGCACCAGATTGGCTTAATCAATATGCCGAGAGCTATGCACCATTCAATGAACAACGTTATGGATATAGCAAGTTTGGTGGTCAGCAGTTCAGGGATGAAAATGATAATTCTTATGGGACTTTTGATTATGGCGGGGCTTTGGCGGGTGGCAATGACTATTATGCTAAAACAGTGAATGTGCATTATGCCGGGGCCTCTGATAGCCATGACTATTTTGCTTCTCAGCCTGTGACAGCGGACTTTGGAGATGACAGTGAGTGATGATGCATTTTGCCACCCCTTTTAATTACTACATGAAAATATTACTTAATTCTTGCTAACTAAAAATGACGGGGTGGTGGTATAGCTGAATATAGAGGTTATGTAGTTTGGGTTTATAGAGTACTTTGTAGATGGAGCAGAACTATGACAAATTTAGTAATGGATATAGATGAGTTTCCAATGCGGGTTATTTAGTTACAACCTGCTACATGTATGTAACAATGGCAAAGGTTTTGCCTTTTTGGGTTATAGAAAGATCTGTAAAGACTTATACAGCCATGGTATGGATTGTTCTTTCGGCAGTGACACGTGCTCATGATTAGCTTTTATCTTGCTTTACTTCTGGATAGTAAAATTTGTAAGTCTTGTTGCTAATTCTGGTTTATCGTCGTCGTTTATGTTTTATGGAGTTCAAACGTGATGCGTACATTGGAACCAAGACAGGTTAGGTTTTGCTTGTAATATTAGAACAGTGAAGTCTGATATTGGGAGCATCCTGTATAAATGCATGATAATCTGGTTTCGACTTTCGATCTTTTTGCCTGTTGATTCTTTTAGGTATAGCCGTTGTTCAATTACTGTATTAACCTGTTTGATCTATGATTGTCAATTTGTTACAGTATTATTTGTGTGTTTGTGTATGAGCGTGTAATGAGACATTAATAAATATATACATGGTATCCGTGTAATACGACAATGCTAACGGGACAGTGGTCTATTGGTGTCGGTCACAGTATTATTGGTGGTGGTGGCAGTATCAAGTGTGTAAGTTGATGTAAAGGTGATAGTGGAATATTTTAAAAGATAAGGGCTTAAAGTGTTAATTATTAAAATAATGGTTTAGGGTGTAAATTAATTTATTAAGAGCAAATTTGGTAATTTATAAAAACTATTTCCATAATGGGTGTTTATTAAGGATCATTTAGTACTTTCATATGTAACATTTGAGTAACACTTTCTATTTGTATGGGTGGATAATTTTTATAAAAGAGTATAAATATATCAAACAGAAATCACTTACCCCCTTAAATTAAACCCTTAAAAACTATCAAATCTAATATTTAAATATTCTAACAATTTTTTTTTACAAAAGCTATAAATAAAACGTTTAAAAAACAATTATGGTTTTAACTGAAGTAAGGTTTATTCTTATGTATATTTTGATTGTGTTAATACTTTAATATTCATTGTATTATATCTGTTGAAAAGTGACACTTATTATGTATAAGCATATCAGGTTTTTTTTGAATATGATAATTTATTTATCAATCTAATTTGTTTATGTTATATAAACAAAAATGATATTTTAGTTATTTATGTTATTTTGATTTAGCATTTGCTTTTAGCTATAAATTCAAATTATGCTTTATATGTAATGTTTTTTTAGAAGCACATATATTGTTTGATTAAATGTAAACTATTACATATGTTTGATATTTTTATTTTACTTTTCTCTTTTATTAAGGTTTTTCTTTATATTATTCATTGATTATATTTTGTTTGATTTATTTTTTATGTTTCTAAATAATATTTTTTATATCAGGGTATAGTGATATTGAATATCTATTAACAGTTATTATATACGACAAATTGTTGATATGTTATCAATTTATTTAGTTAGGTGAAATTCTATTATATATCATGGAATCCCAAACACATTGAAACTATAAGAGTACAAGGCATATGTTTTGACTCTACCTGTCCATCGAACGATACTAAAAACTAGTCTTTAAATATATATTAAAGACAAATTTTAATTCCAAAATGGAGAAGTTTGGACCTTTAGATAAAACTCAACTTTGTATTATATCTATTAGATCAAAATGATGATGTTATATATACTTTTTTAAAATTAAATTGTAATTTAATTAATTTAAATATTATTATTGATTATGGAAAGCAATCTCTACATTTTAAATTAAATTTTAAAGAAATCACATTTTTTATTATTTTTTTCTTTATAACATTTTCATTTGTTTTATGACGTACGTTGTTATCAAATTATGACTATACGTAAGATTTTTATCATATATTGTAATATAATAAACACTTGTTATAAGTATATAACTTTATATCGTTAATATCTTGTCATATTTAAATAAAAAATATTACCGATATGCAGTGGCGGATCCAAGAACTTCAAACGGTGAGGCAAAATCTTTTTACCTTAAAAACAACCGAATTATCACACTCAAGAAACATTTGTCGAACAAAATTTTTAGACTAGCTAATTGGCAACAATATAGTTTTAAAAGATTGTTAAAAAGATTGTTAATAACAGAAAAAACAATAGTGAAAATTACAATAAAGACATATAAGAAAAACCTTTTACCAAAATAAAGATTGTTAAACAAAACTAAAAATACAGTTTTAATATGCAAAACGTCATCTAAACAGTCTCAATAAAGAAGTCTCGATCAAATATAAGTCTGTAACAAAAGTTTTTAATAACAAAATAATATTTCGTGAAAAACAACAAAAATGATATTAAAAATAACGTTAAAAACGTGTAAAGAGATTTTTTTTTCTTACCCTATTAAATATTTACACATGATTTTGAAAAGAAAAACCTATTATTCTTAAAGCTTTTTCAATTTTAAAATGTAACTTTACTCAGTATATTAGAACTTTGTAAAGAGAAAATGACATTATTATCCTGACGTGTTTAGCATGTGTGTATGTTCACTGCCAAAAATCAACGTTGTTTAGAGGAGGGACCATGATTGCAAAATTTAAGGTTAAAATTGAATTTTTTTCAAAGAACAAAAAGTAAAAAGCATGCCAACTTAAAGGACGAAAATATAATTTACTCAATAATATAATAATAAAAATTAATTTAGGGGATGATCAAAGAACGAGATGGTGAATTTTTAGGGATTTTAACTGCAGTCAAAATATCCAATCGTCTTTCTCCCATATCCATCTGTGTATGGTAGCTGGCTGGTTCCTTTAATCTTTTTTTACAATAACGATTTTAAGGTAATTTTCGTTGATGATTCCGCCTTCCCTTTGTTTTCTTCTTTTTGTTTTCCCTTTCAATTTTCAATTTTCTATGTTTCCATATCTAAAAACTGGAAGCTATTAGCCGGATGAATATCTATATCTATATACTATATTATTAAAGCAAATAGCCTTTTAAACATTTACTTCCCCAAGACACCTCTTCTATCAATTCTATATTTGCATAAAACAAGAGTAAGTATCCGTACGTTGCGGCGGTGAGATGGTGCGGTGATAGGTCATAAATAGCCAAATGCCTTAACCGTACGGGTTCCGCCATCGGATTTAAAATGCGTCGAAAGTATATCGAATGACATATGTAATGAAACAACATGAAATTTTGAGAACACCCATATAATTTTTATAATTTATCGATGTACGGATTTTGAGATAACGAGCAAAGATTTTAGTTATTATAAATCATTTTTTTATAATACTCTTTCTCTCTGGTCAAACCTCAATGACTCATTTTTCTTTTCTCTCTATCATAAATCATTTTATTCCTTTAATTTCTATGTTCTTTCATTAGAGAGGTCATTTGATATACTTTCGACGAAATTTTACATCCGAGAGGGAGACTTGCTAAAGGCGGAGCCTGTCATGTAGATCACCCTATTACCGCCACCACCATTACATCACCACCCCGCCATCACCTCCATCACCGCCGCAACGCGCGGGTATCTTTCTCTCGTACAGATGACCGAAATTTGTATACCGTTTTCTACTTTTATCTTCTATTGGGATTTTTAACTATCACTTTTATTTATATCTTATAGGATTTGCAGAAGTTGTGGATTTGACTTTTAGTTAGGGAATTATTATTTCGAATTGATGTTGTTGTACGTGGATGTAAAGTTTACTTTTGATTTAACTCAATTCATGCTTATAATTTTTTTTGAACTAATTTTATGACATTGGATTATTTTGTTATCATGTATGAGTGTTAATTTTTATTGTATCATACATAATATACTTTGTAAAACTACGTTTATCTGACATTGAATTGTGATCTTAAGGTCAGCCGGCCAGCCAGCTTGCTTATTTATCATGGGTAAAGAAAAGGCTCGTATCAACATTGTGGTCATTGGAGATGTCGATTCTGGGAAGTCAACCACCACAGGCCACTTGATGTACAAGCTAGGTGGAATTGACAAGAGCGTGCTTGATGGGCTTGAGAAAGAGGCTGCTGAGATGGAGAAAGTATCATCCAAATATGCTTGGGTGTTGGACAAGCTCAAGGCAGAGCGTGAAAAGAAAAACTATTGACAATTCAATCTGTAAATTTGAGACCAGTAACTATTACTGCACTGTCATTGACACTCCTGGGCATCGTGACTATCTCAAGAACATGATCACTGGAACCTCCCAGGCTGACTGTGCTCTTCTGATCGTTGACTCAACCATTCCTAATTTTGAAATAGGAATTACCACTGGGCAGACTCGTGAACATATTTTGCTTGCATTCACACTCGGTGTCAAGCAAATGATCTGCTGCTGCAACAAGGTAGCTTTTTTTTTTCTTTCTTTCTTCCTTTCTCTTTTCTTTTTATGCAATCGAAGATAGTTGTAGGTTATTTCTCTAATGTTAACTAGCTTTGTTATGTGTTGTTTTGCAGATGGATGCTACTACACCCAAAACATACTCGCAATTTAGGTATGATGAAATTGTCAAAGATTTGGCTTTCTACTTGGTGAAATTTGGATACAACCCTAAAAAAGTCCCATTTGTCCCAATCTCTGGTTTTGAGGGCGAGAATATGACTAAGAGGTCACTTAAACTGAACTGGTACGAGGGGCCAACTTTACTTGAAGCCCTTGACCAGATCAATGAGCCAAAAAGACCATCTGACAAGCCTCTCCGCCTTCCAATTCATGATGTCTACCACATTGGTGGTATTGGAACCGTGCCTGTTGGACGTGTTGAAACTGGTGTGATGAAGCAAGGGATGATGGTCACTTTTGGTCCAAGTGGCTTGACAACTGAAGTCGAATCTATTCAGATGCACAAGAAAGCACTGCTTGAGGCATTGCCAGGAGATAATGTTGGTTTCAGTGTTAAGAATGTTGCTGTGGACGATCTTAAACGAGGGTACGTTGCTTCAAACTCTAAGGATGACCCTGCAAAGAGTGCTGCTAGTTTTACTTCTCACGTCATCATTATGAACCACCCAGGTCAAATTAGAAAGGGGTATGCACCAGTGCTTGATTGCCATACTTCCCATATTACTGTCAAGTTTGATGAGCTGTTGAGCAAGATTGACCGGAGGTCTATGTCTTGTAAAGTGCTGGAGGCAGAGCCAGAGTTCTTGAAAAATGGTGAGGCTGGAATGGTGAAGATGGTTCCAACAAAGCCGATAGTGGTTGAGACTTTTTCCGAGTATCCTCCATTGGGTCGCTTTGCTGTGAGGGACTTGAGGCAGACTGTTGGCGTGGGCGTGATCAGGAGCGTGGATAAGAAGGATCCAATCGGATGAATGGTGGTTTGTTCTGTGAATAACTTGAAACTTAGTCTAAACTATGTTGTTTTTTACCTTTTATGGGTTTGGTCTTGTGGGTATAGGTTCTGAAATGTTTTCGGTATTATCCTCTTGTGCTTGATAGGTTGAGGCTTTGTTTTTTGGTAGTTTTATGCTTATATCACTATAGTCTATTGGTGCCATCCGATATCAACTAGTCAAGTAGTTTCTTTTTTTACTGTGGAGAGTTAGTGCTTGATAGGCGTTGGAGTTGTATTTTGATTACATGCAAATTTTTGTTTCAACAATGATAAAATACAAAACTTCAAAAATCATGAAAGTACCAAAAACATGTTAACTCTGGTTTCAGCAAATGCTTCAAGGCCCCCTTATCTCTGACCAACAATCATCACCATCTAAAATCCACAAAAACCCAATTTTTAAACCCTAATTGAATGGCTAAATCTTATAATAGTATTGCAATACTCAGTTCCTTTTATTATTAACTTAATAAACTTTTGCTGCTGTTCAATCTTGTATAAAGTTTCACAATAACTAACTAGGATTCTAATATATATATATATATATATATATATATATCTGTGTGTGTGTGCACATGTCGCTATCTCATTTCGTTTGATCTTCTCAGAACTGGATTTTGGCTATTTCTGGTAGAAGTTTGATAATGGTGGAGTGTTATGACATTTGATCTGTTTATTGCATAATGAGGGGTTTTAGAAAGTGGTATAGCACTTGGAGTGGCACTCCTTATTAACATTTCGGTTATATCATACAGAGATATGGGTTTGCAGTTTCAAATTTAAACGCACATGATCAGAAGGGATATGAAGACATGGACTTCATGTGCTGCCAAGGTATTCTGCCAAACTATTCGTTTTAGATTGTATTAAATTGGGGCAACCTAATTGTTTTCACATTTTCTTTGTATAAAAATTCCAACCGTTATGGATATGTAGGTTCTATAGACAGATAGGTATGTGCACCTGTACAAATATTTTATGCTAGAAGACAAGAATATGATAGGATTAGCAGTTTAGCACTCAAGCTGGTTAGTATTTGTTAGAAGTGAAACTTGACGTTTCTATTTGCTCATTTTTAGGACAACAGTTGTTGCTTATGTTAGGCAACAAGCTCATTGTATATCAATTGTATGTCAAGCAATATTGCAGGTTCCAAACGACAAAGAGAGGATGTATTTCCATCTGTCAATAGAATTTTTTAAACAAATTATTTTCCTTATTGTGCTATTAAGACTCGAGGGATAAAAAATATATTCTGGATTTTAAACTATAGCTATCAAAAGATAAAATAGTGTAAGCTATCTCAGTAGTAGTATATTTGGCTCTTTATTTAATTGATTTGCGTTTTCCAATCTTAATTGAGTTATAGCTTTATTTTTATTTGTAGATTGCAAAAGACATAGTTAGAGTAGCCTTTTTAGCGTTTTTGTCTTTATCATTGAAGCTAAAGTGTCCAGATGCATCTGAAATGGTGGTGTGCTGTTAAATGATGCGCGTTACATATCGGGACCATTTGCATCGCCATTGCTTCTTTAGAAAATGTAAGTGACACCATTGCGTAACAATTTATAGCCTTTGGGTCTGTCTTTTGCTCATTTGTTTTCTTTGTGAGTTGGCTTTTGGGGCACCCCATGGGAGCCGCTGACTTATTGTTCGACAATACTACAAACGACCTATGCTATTGTTACAAGTATGTACAATGGTGGGTCATCCTGCCAGAGCCAGTCAGGTGGGCCTTGTTACAAGTATGTACAATGAGTCAAACCGTGATCTTGTTGCTGCTAGAAAATCATTCATCCTGGTAAGCTGCTAGGAAACCATCTCAATTATGTCTAAATGTGTTTAGATAGCCCGAATTACCTACGAATATGTAATTTCATGAATCTATGGTCTTAACTCTTATGTAATTCTGGAATGTATTTGTGGACAGCGGACTTAGTATCACTATTTAGGTATTATCAAGATGGATATATGTAATCATGTAAACCTGCATATTGGGTGATTTCTATCTGTTCATTTTTTATACGTGAGTATTATTTCTCCGAAAATTTCAGGTATGTGTTCGGAATTTCGGATATTGAATTCACAAATTTGAACACCCCTAATGATAACATTATAATCTCAAGCATCAAAATGGTCAAAAGTATACAAACAAAAACCTTTTACTGTGGAACTAAATGTTTGAAAATGCAGAATTTATCGTCTCAAAACATTGGTGATTTCGATATCAGTAACAAATATGAGACTTGAGTTGATTTCATCATTAAATAACGAGCCTATGAGAGCTATAAGAGAATTAATTGGCCTGATCATTCCAAAGCTAACATTTCTTGTGACGAGAGGATGTAAATGTATAGATGTAAGACCATTTTTAAGGGTGGGTGAATAAGAAGGTGGAGTAGGTTAATGGTTAAAGGATGTAGGTTAAATGAGTAGGTGATGAGAAGAAGACGATTATGTTTACATGTGGTTTTGTGGTCCCTAATCCTTGTCTTTTTTCTTGTTACTTTGCTTTATTTTATTTTGATTGGTTATAATGTGGTATTAAATTTGAAGATGAATAGTTAAGTAGAAAAAAGACAAGATGAAAAGGGTGATAAGCAAGGTTGTAAACTCTCCCGAATCAGCCGAGTTTCCAAAATAAACTCCTGACTCGGCACCACCTCGCCGAGTCAAGAATACGGACAAGATGATGATGAAGGGTGATCTTATCAACTAATCTAACGTTTAATTTTCAAGTTTGAATTATTATGTTAATGTTTTTAAACAATTATGTTTAAATTTGAAGTTTGGAATATATTTTTAAAGTTTTATTATATATAATTTCAAAAATACTTATGTTTCTATATAAAATTCCAATTCGAGTTTCCCTGAGTCGAGTACGATTCTCCAAAAGTTTCTGACTCCTCCTTCCCGAGTCGAGTCCGAGGTACCAGTTCTCTAACCTTGGTAATAAGTGAAGAATAAGTGAAAGGTTAATAATAGTGGTGACTCGGTGAGTAAAATAAGTAGGTTAATTTGGGAGGTTAGTGGAGTGAAAATGTTAAGTGATTATTCTGTAAGGACTAGTTTGAAAAATACCTATCTCACATTGTGTCGCGAATAAATCCCAAAAGTAATAAATTAGGGTTAGTGTTTTTTTTTGTTTTTGTTTTCCCCAAATAAATCATCGTCATAAATCGGTCAGTTTCGTAGAGCATCATGTCAGAAATTCTGAAATCGATAAAGTTCGCGAACGAGAAAAATGAGGGAAGTGCAGTTTGTTATCGTTGTGTGAACGATGAGCTTGTAAAAATGGATTTCATATGCTGTATTGAATCTGATGTTATCCTTGATTATCTATCAGATGGATTTACAGGCGAGGTATATACCGAGATACCAAGTGTAATCTTGGAGAAGGTTAATACTTTCTGTGTTTCACGTTGGAAGACCATCAACAACTTTGATGATGATGATGATCCTATACTCGTCGCAAAAACGTTGCAGGATTTTGATCACCAATTTGCGTCAAAACAATCTCCCTCCCACCTTTTTTAGCTTATGCGTGTACGTGTATTCTATTACGTCTTATTCTATGTGTGTATATATGTATGTATCTGATTGGAATTATATGTATAGTTAAATACTTAAATAAAAATTAATATACTGAACACACTTCACTTTATGGACTTTTAATGCATCACTATATATACATTTGAGTGTTTCTTATTTTAAGGTTGGATGTATTTGATTGTATATATATATATACATATGATAGACAGAAATTGTTGGATGACTACTGACTAGTATATATATACATATGATAGACAGAAATTGTTGGATGACTACTGACTAGTATATATATACATATGTACGTATAGATACAAAACAAGGATATTAGGCCCAATTATATGTGTGTGTGTGTGTACGTATGGGTACGAACCCATCCCCATAAGCTAGGTGTAGAACTCACTAGTCACTCTCAAAAGCTAGCTGCCTAGCTCAACGGAGGAGGGGATACCTAGGCTTAGAAACCACCAACCAATCCGATACTTGGCTGCTGTGGGATTGTAACAACACCCCACCCATTGAAGAGCCAACGTCCTCGTTGGTCGCGTTTGGCACCCTTTTCCATCTATTCAACATTGTTTGTAGTTAACAAGCAATGTTAAGTCAAGGAGGATTGGAATTGGAAAGTTCAAGTGATTGGAATGAGGCTTTATTAACAAAACATATCTGGAATATTTGCAAACAAAAAGGAAGCTTATACCAATGGGTAAACACTGTCAAGTTGAGAGGAAGGAACTTTTGGGACATCGATTTTGATTATAATGATAGTTGGATGATGGAGAATATATTGGCATTAAGAGATAAAGTTAGGCCTCAAATTAGACATCCAGTAAGAAATGGGATTAGTACATCAATTTGGTATGATTGGTGTCCTAGTGGCGGACCTTTATACAGAAATATTAGTTTTAGAAGAATTCATGAAGCTGGTTTCAACACTGGTGTGATTGTGGCAAGTATGATTGTCAACGGCTGATGGAATTGGCCATCAGATTGGATAGCTCACTATACATATTTGGGTGAGATTCTTATACTGCAAACTTGGACAGAAATGATAGAGTAATCTGCAAACAAAATAATGGTAATGAAGGTGAGTTTGCTGTCAAGGGAGTTTGGGATGACTTCTAAGATGGAAGCTCTGAAGTGCAGTGGCACAAAATTGTATATTTTTACAAGGAATACCAATTCATAGGTTTATCTTATGGATGGTTGTGCAAGAAAACTACAGACTCAAGACGGGATTATGATGTGGAACCAGGATGCTAATATGAAATGCCAACTATGCAAATTATGCGTGGATTCTCATAAACATCTGTATTTCCAATATAACTGTTCTATAGTTGTTAGGGAAGAAATGATGAAGTAATGCTCTCTCAAAAGCATATACAGGTTGAATGGGGAGACATCATCACAAGCATGTCTGCTAATTTTAATAATACTGCAGTGGCCAATGTGGTAGTAAAGCTTATATTAGGAGCTACTGTTTATTATATTTCGCAGGAAAATAACACACGAATGTTTAGTGGAGAAGAAAGAAGTGAGAAACCGGTTATTGAGTGCATAAGTGAAACAATCAGATTGAAGCTTATGGGACTAAAGGTAAGGAAAACCGTCAATGTTATTAAGGAATACAAGATGTGGGATGTCTAGCCAAGTAGATAAGTAATAGTTGGGGAACGGGTGATGTTGTTGGTCCTTGGGTTAGTGCATGTTGAATTGGAATAGTGAGCTGTGAAAGATGAGGCTACTTGGTCCCTCTTCTAGCACTGATGTGGTTGTGAGTTGCAAGGTTTGCCTATATTCTGGTTTGCAGGTCATAGCAGAGGAGCTGTATGTGGTCATTGTTTCTAATGCTTATTGTTGAATAGATGGTTGAACTGGGAATTAGTAGAATGTTGCTGAATAAGTAATGATGTATGTTGGTGTAGTACTTGGGGATGTCCAAGTTACTAATATATGTATTTGTAAAATATTTGGAAATAAATTTGGAGTATAATTCATTGTTTAGTTTGTTTCATAATTTTTTCCTGTTTTCATTTCAGGCTGCTATTGATCTGAGGATCAAAACCCTCTTGGATGCCACACTTCGTGTAATTGTTAACAAGATTGTGGGGGTGTCTGCTGATAAGATTCTCAAGATCTTCAACCTTCCCGGTTCTTGTCATAAAGAGTTTAAAGATTGGCATGCTCTTCATACTTGGGCTTATAGTTAATGACCTAATAAGTGTTTCTATTGCTCTAGTTTACATTGTGATGCCTCCTCCTTCTGGATGCGTAATATGTACGTTGCATTATGACTTATTAATCTAAAATTGAACAATTGGGCGTTTGACTAATTATCTTTAAGTTTGTTTCAATTTAGATAATATGGTGTTATTATTAATTATTCCTACTATATTCGTGTGTTGTCTGGGCTCACCTTCATGACATTTTGTATCCAAGTATCACTAACCACCCTGTGTATAAATCCCTCTGGAGCTCTGCCAATTGTCCATTATTAAAGCTTAAGAGGCACTTCAGAAGAAAGAAAAAGATCATTCATAAGATGCTGTGGACTTTACCATTACCGGTTTACATTATTGACAGACCAGCAAGAAATTGTAAGAGAAATAAAAAAGATCACTTAATTTACTGTTATAAATGCAATGTAAGATGACTTTGAAAGCTGCGACATTTGACTGTATATAGAATGTATACGACTTTTACTTTAAAATACGCTTAAACAATGATAAGAAGGGGAATCTTATGAACAATAAGCAATAACATCAATAGTATGTAATTATGATCAAGAAGGCTCAGTAGATAAATATCATTTGTCATTCCTTTGAGCTTTTATTTATGAAGGTCTTGTTTCGACATTCAAATTATCTGTCGTTATCTGCTTGATTAAAAGGGTGGACAATCGGAGATGATAAATGCCTCTTGGTTTTGTAGCTATACAGCCACTTACTGAAGCTTCTACAACTATCATTGGATTTGGGCCGGATTCTCATGTTCTCTTGTTCATGGATCATATATATATATCATCGGATAAAATTCATCAATAGAACTATCTCAGAGGGTAAAATGCAATTCTAGGCTAGTTGTTGCTTCGTCCGTCATAGACAACTGCTTTTGCCTATTGGTGACAGGAGAAGTGACTTGATGCATAATGTTTCTTACAATTGTGGGTAAGTTAAAATTGTTGATTCGAGGGTGTAAAACATGCAGTTTTGGGAATGGTCAGGATGGGTAATTTGTGTAGATAAACTTTACTCCTTATAGTAGATGGTGCATGTTCGTAGCTGAGTCCTTCTTGTTTTTTGTGCGTTAACATATCATAGGTTCAGCTAAGTAAGAAATAAAAATTGGCATTACATACTTATTATTATATCCCTCCATCTCATGCAAGTTGCTTGGATTTACTGATTTAGATATCTAGTAGTAATTGCAATATCTTGCCAGTTCACAGTTACCTCCTGATTTTGGAAAAGTATTTAGGTTTTTTGACTGGTCCAAAAAGTTGAGAGTTAGCGTTGTTTCTAATTAATACTTATTAAACATAATATTAGTTTTCATTTATCTAGTTTCCTTAGTATTAGTTTCCTTGTAATGATTTAGGCTATTTTATAAATATAGTCTCATGTAATCCCTATTCATTGATCACAATTCAATACAATAACCTTATAAGGTTTTTCATAATATCAGAGCCACTCTAAACACTTCATATTTCCCGATGATGATTGCTAGCCAAAATTTATCCACATGGGTTCTCTTGCGGCAATTTTCATTGGATGAAGTTATTCTTAGTATTTAAGTTAATTTCTTGGCATGCAACGGAAGTATCTGCAGGATTCTGGACTGCCTCCATTACTTTTTTTATATTGGTTCCCTCTTGTTATTGTGTCATCTGCAATGCATGTACATGTAGACATGTTCGTGGAGAAATAATTGTGTCATCCGCAAATCATGTACATCACATGTACTGATGTACATGTAGATAACACCTTAGCCAATTAAAATATAGTGGCTTTTTTATAGCCATTTTGGAAAGGGGCGATGAATTAATTTGTCCTGCATCTATTAGGTAAGGTGCCTTACAATATTCGACAACAACAACAATAAAAACCTTTGGTCAAAATGAGCCAAAAGTAAGAAAATGTAAGGGGGGAGGGTGTGGAACATGGTTTGTAAGGGGGAGAGGTGTAGTGTGGTTAATTTGGCTAATTGGCTAAATTGGCAAAAAATGAACCAATTAGGAGATGCCATATGCCTTAGCCAAAACTTGCCAATTTTGTGAGTATAGTGTTAAAATTTGCCAATTTGCCAATTTCAAAAATTTATAAAACACACCCTAAACTTTTATTAAACTTAAAAAAAAATACAAATACAAATTAAAACTAGCAATAAAAATACAATACAACTAGAAAATAAATAACAAACTAAAACAAGTTATCACATGGCTACTCGTATTTTTCGGCGATGTCGCGTTTGCGTTGCAATTGTATGCTACGCATGAGCTCGACCAAGTGTTCGTGAGGTGCACCAAAGATTTGGAGGTTTAGTTCCATCGTCTTTTGGCGTTGAAAGTCAAGATGGGATTGTAGTAATGCCCGCGCAAGGTTTTCACGTTCGAGGGTGGCTTCCCTCCTCCTTTGGCGTTCGAGCCTCTTTTCTTCTTTGTGTTCAATACTCACCTCCCTATACTCTTCAACCGAACCAAGCAAGCTTTCTTTGCTTTTGGAAGAAGTCGTGGGCTTGCTACGTGATTTTCGAGCAAATGAAGGCATCGAGTCCTCATTCAAATCGGGAACTCGAGTGTAGTGGCTCAAAGACTCATCGGTTCGAGCCCTTTTCTCACTCCCGCTAGTATCTTCGGTGCGAGGAGTGCCGGCCGTAGGAGTATTAGGCTTGGTCGAAGTAGGAGTAGTACCAAAACCACTCGCCGGTGGAACATACGCAAACTTGTCATGTTCCTTCACAACTTTCCAAGCTTTAATATGCTTGAATCCCTTGTTCTTTTTGCGTTTCGCCCACTCTTCCAAACTCTCGGACAAGATTGTCTCATCATTGGCACCGCTAGCCCATCTATGTTTCTACAAACACATAAAAATAACATATATATATATATATATATTAAACGTAAAACAAAAGTATATACATATATAGATAAAACATAGAACAAAAGTATATATATATCGAAAAAAAAATTAACCATTTGATTGTAGATGCCGCTAAACTCGTTCAATAGTGGTTGCATTTTCTTCCACTTTGTGTTCACTTGATGGTATGTTCGTTGATGTTTTTTTTGTTGGGTATTGTAGTATGCAAGAATCCTATTCCAAAAGATTCATATCTTTGTTGATCGTCGGTGGCGGGATCCGTAAAGATATGGAAATAAGCTTGGGCCAACAATTCTTCATCTTCGGCACTCAACGCGATCGGGGGTGCTCTCATGGAGGTGGAGATTTTTTTCCCCTTCCTACGACCGGGTGGAGGTGGCGCCTCCACCTCCTCGCTAGAGGTGTCGCGCACATCATCATACGCCTCGTCGGGTTGTTCTTGGACATCATCATCGTCTTCAACAAAAGTGATCGTGGGTTGAGTGGGTTGGGAAGGAAGTTCAAAGCGGCACATGTCGACTTGAACGGGGAACTCATCGCTTAACAATTGAGAGAAGTCGTGGTCGAGGTTTTGGGTTTCGTTTTGATGTTGGTTAGAAGAACCGCCGCACTCGCGGTTTTGGTATTGATTTGAAGAACCGCCGAAATCGTATTGTTGTTGGCGAGGAAGTTGAAACGGGAGTTGATTTCTTGGTTTTTGCCATTTTTTGGATGATTTTCTTGTGGGAATCATTTTGAAGAAAATATGTGAAAGAGATTAGATATATGGAGAGTAAGTAAAATTTTGAGTAGTGGAAATAAAAGTAATAAGGAGATGTATATATAGTAAATAAGGTAGGGGTAAGTTTTGAAAAATATTTTGAAAAAAAACGGTCACTTTGACCAATTTTTTTTTAAAAAAAAGACGCTCCCAATGTTCACTTGCCTATGCCCAACGTTCACTTGCATCGGCCAAAACTAGCCGATGGAACTAGCCAAACTTGCCGATTAAACTTGCCGAGCCAGATGCTATAGTATAGCCGATTTGTCGATTTTTGCTGATGGTTTTTGCCGATGAAACTTGCCGACTACACCTCTCCCCCTAATCGGTTTGCTCGAAACCACATAGGTTCACCGATTCTCCTTTCCTCGGTTTAATGTGGGTTTGGTATTGATTGGTTTGTGAAACCGTGTTTGACAATTGAAAGATCACCAATTGGATATCTTGGAAATCACCATTCATGCTTTCAAATTTCAATAATCAGATATATAAATAAAAATTAAATAATGAGTTTATATCATGACATTTTGTAAAAAATAACAAGTTCTTGGTTTGATGTAATAAAATGACTTGGCAACATGTTATTGGTGGGTGGTATGAAATGGTGTGGGTTGATGTATCATGATACCCTAATTAATCAAGATTAAATCAAACCGTTAGGAGAAAAAGATGTCATAAGAAACCTATATATATATATATATATATATATATATATATGGAAATGATATCCGTATCACAGATTTTAATAAATTTACCACACAGTATAACTTTGTGAACATACTATACAAGTTACTAAAGCACATGTGTGGTAGTTTTATCAAAACTTATGGAAAATGAGAATCCTCTTAAAGATTAGCCTAAAAATCCTCCTAAAACTATAAAAAGATGACATGTGTTATCAACTAATTCTCTTTCATAATCTTGCCTCCTAATATTTTCACATGTCTTCATTTAATAGTTTGGAAGATTTTTAGACTATTCTTTTAGGAGGATTAATCATCTCCCTTTTTTAATCCAAAAAATTCATGGGAGGCCAAACATCTATTTATTAAACATAAAATATTAAAATATTAACATGTGAGGATTTCACATCTAAGTTTAAGTGTCGGATAACCTTATATTCACTTTTTCCATATATATATATATAAACATTCACAAAGCAATTGATGCACGGTGATTTTCAGCGAAAAGAAACCTATATATTGTTTTACTTTAAACTTGTTTTATTTTACCTAAAACTTGTATAAATCTACCAATAAACTAAAACAGGATTGAAATGTTTTTGAAACGCCACATGGTGTAATTCTTGATCGACACGTGTCTTTTTAATTTATTTATTTTATTAAATTAGCTTTTTTAATTGTATATGGATTCAAATTCCTTAGACTTAGAATTAAACTCTAACTCTTGACTTATTAATACAAAAGACATATATTATAACCTTATCTAATTGATCGTTTTTTTGTTAATAAATTGCGTCTTTTTCTCTATTTATTCTTCTAACTCCTATTACTTATAATAAGTTATTAACATGAAGACTTCAAAAATTTGAGTTTACGATCCGATATCACAAGGCTATTTGATCGTTTTCTTATTATATTTATCATTACTGTTTATTATAATTTAACTTCACTAATCACCGGTTTACTTTAATCACAATTTATTTCATACTCACAAATCATGTATGAGGCATATTCGAATTTCTTATAATACAATCTATATAGCTACCGTACATCGTACGAGTATTAGAAGTAGTATTTATATGTATATATATGATATCTCATAAACCATTTACGCTTTCTAAATTTCTTAATAAACAATTTGATAAACTAAACTACCCTTTTTTATTCGTTAATATAAATAACTTTACTTAATAATCCTATAGAACTTTAATGATATTATTTACAACTACCACCTCCTAACATTAAAACTATTTTATATTAATAACTCACCGTCACCACTATTGACACATTCACCACCCGTCTCTGTTGTTGCGTCGTGCGGGTATATATTTGGTATATGATAAAGAGTACTATGCTATTTTAAACGATTGGAACTATGACTCACCAATAAACATAATTTAGAGATGGTTAGAGATTTTTATTTTATTTTTCTTGTTTTCTTGGTATTTTTTAGAACATGATTGACACGAAATTTTCAGGGTGTTTTTTTTTATAATGAAAATGGATGGCCATTTTCTCACTAACGAGAGGAGAAAAAGGAAGTGCAACAATGTTAGAAAGTTAAAGGAGAGAACAAGAAGAAAATGAGAAAATGGAATTAAATGGTTACGCGTGAAATAATTTATAATATAACTAAAGCAAACGGGTACAAGATTGAAAGATTTTCACAATGAAATGGAAAATGATGATTCAAATGATGTTTCAAAGGGGCCTTCTAAAAGAAGGTTGAGGGTACACTTGACACTTTTAATTTCTTTTTTTATGCCTAATTCTCACTTATTATTAATTTAGCTCTTTTTTTATTTTGGCTTTTTTTTTCTTTTTTGCTTATTAATAAATAATTATATTAAAAATCTATCATAAATCTTTTACCATCAAAACAAATATTCTTAAATTTTAAAGACATATTATCCTTACAACTCCCTAAAGATATACAGTCTAAATAAATTTTTATTAATCATTTTCTATCATTCTTAATAAACAAATCAAGTTAATATATTTATAAAAATTAAAAATACAAATATATTAACATATTTACCAAAATGATTAATAAAATGATATAAATATAGAAATAAAGTTAATAATATATATGTTTAGTTTGGTTCGGTTTTTTATATGAAACCGAAACCGAACCGCAAGTTTTGGTTTTCAGAAAACCAAAACCAAAAAACATTGGTTTTTTTGGTTTATGATTTTCTCGGTTTGGATTTTTGGTTTGGCTTTTGCTCATCTTAACGAGTATAATATAAAACAACTAGATTGGATTAGTGGTTGGAGTTTTTGTCTCTAGAAACAGAGCTCATGATTCATGAGCTCATGCTCAGCAAGAGTGGGATTTTTTTTTAATCATGAGCTCATGCTCAGCAAGAGTGGGATTTTTTTTTAAACATTTGATGGAACCTAAAAGGACATTTGGCAGGAGTTTAGTCTACCTATTAACCTCCCATATACTATCCAAAATGTTATTGGCATCCAAAATTCTTTCTATTATTAATTTTTCCCTAACGAGTATGATATTCATTTATTCATTGTGGGGGAGGATACCCAAAGCTAACCCTAGAACGATCCGTTTATTATCTCAATTGCCGCCAGCCAGGTCCTCTCTTTTCTTCCTTCTACATCCTACACCGATTCCGTCAGACAGCCAGGTCCTCTCTCTCTCTCTTGAATTGCAATTGCATAAGTTACAGTAATAATTTTTTCTCTCTCTTTTTTTTTTTGTTTTGTTTTTGTACTTCAATTTCAATTAAATTGGCCCAATTGTTGTTGTTAGAGGTATAGTTAATCAATTTTTCTCTTTCTATAACTAACAAAATGGATTTGATTTATTAATTCATTGCAGAATAAGAATTAGGCCGTTCAAATAATAATAATAATAATAATACGAGTAATAATAATAACAACAAATTTGATCTAATGGATTTGTGTGAACCAAAAGCAGTGGCGGCTAAGTATTCATCTCTAACTGATGACGAAAGGTGATACTATTACTTTTCGTATTGTTGTTGTTGTTATTATTATTACTATTATTATTATTTTACTTTTTCTTTATATGAATGTGTGTGTGTATATATGTATGTAGATTTTAGGCAAGTATTAACGTAAAAACAAATAAAACAATAGGGTTTTTTTCACTGAAAATCGACGTGCATCATGAAAATCATCAGACATCAATTGCTTCGTGAATCTTCGCACAACAATTTAATCATGATCTAAAGGTCAAGATCTTGTCTTATTTGTTTTACCTTAATACTTGTTTTACAATACCTAACCCCTATGCATGTATGATAAGGATCTGGTGCGAAGTGTCTTATAATGCAGAGTGTACGTTTAACTGTATCAAATCATAACTTTTAACACTATGATACAGCTTAGCGCTCCTCTTTTCCCCACCATCATCTCTTAACACTATGATCTTTTTTTTTAATATAATTTATAAAGGGAATGGGTGGTGATCGGAAATGGTGGAGTTGTATCAAAGCACAGGTTTAAGCTGTGTCAAAGCGCTTCGTAGTTTAAGACCCTTTCACAATTCACACACACACACACACACACACACACACACACATATCTATATTATATATAGTTAAATACAAACCATGTATGTATGCTTCCGTAATTGTTGTGTTTACGGATTGTTTGTAGATGTGAATGGGTACTATCAGTGGTCTTGATGAGTCAATGGTGAGATTCGATTCATTTATTCTTATAGTTTTGTATGTATGTTTTTTTGATCCTCTACAATTGTGATTGATGTTTTAAAACCGTTTATCTCTCAATGAATTCATTGTAGGTTGGAGGAATATAAAAGATGTAAAAGATATCAAAGAAACGAATTAGTAGATGACATTGAGTGGTCTTCATATCCAACTAATGAAGAATTGTGAGTAAGTATCTTGAATGAATTATTCTAATTTTTATAAATAGTAGTACTAGTTGTAGTATATTGATTGTTTTCATAGTAAATTAGGGAACCTGGTTTAATTACTTTATTTATTCATTTATTAACGAATTGATTGTTGTTGAAGAATGACGGTATGGGATTTCGACGAAGATGATGCAGAAAATCTATACAATCTATCTCAGGATGAGGAGAAATGCAATCGATCCCTTAATAATCGTCTAGAAAAACTAAAATATGAGGGAAGGTATATTGATCCGGAGGAAGTATTGTTTGATGAAACAAGATATAGTAAATCTAATGAAGAAGCTAAATCAGAAATAGAAGTCAATCAATCTGATGAAGGAGGACAGGAACATATTGCAATATTGATGATGACAAAGAAAAGGAACAAATACTAGAGTTGCTTAAACAATGTCGAAAGAAGAATGAGGAGAGAAGGCAGATGTTTAAGAAAACAAAAACAGAAGAATGATGATTGATGCGATTTGGTCCAAGAATCTATTTATTTATTTCAACCAAAGAAGAGGAAACACAACTCCTGTATATAGTAGTATTCTATCAAGTTTGTTTCTTTTTATCATTCCGTTGTCGATATTTTGGTTGTGGGATATTTGTTTTAATATGCTTCTGTGTGTGTTAAGATTTTTTTGTTTGATACATTTGGGGACAATTGCAGTCATATGCTCTTATGCCTTGACGGCCTTTAACCGAAAAAGATTTTTAATTTATATTTTGGGCGACACTTATTGTCATATGCTTCTTTGTTAAGATTTTTAATTTGCTTTTTATGAACATATGACCATAACACATTATAGTTTTGTTCAATTGGTTGTAAACTTGTAGGCATCAATTGGTTGACTTAATTGGTTGCCCGATCCCGTTAACGGTCTTTAATCACTAATGTGCAGACTTATATGTGTGGTGGTGGTCTATGTATATCTTCACTTCACTGTTACGTAGAGGTGACAAAATGAGGGGTTAAGATGGGTTGGTCACAGATCAAAATGGTAGCTTTTGGTACCAGGATGAGTTAATTAGATACCAAAAAACTTTAGGTCTGACTGTCTAAATTTTAGTCTGTACGTTTAATATGACTACAGAAGTTATATCATACATCAGTAACAATCTTATAACATCATTTATCCAAATACAGGGGTAATGTCTACCAGCTTACACTTTGGGTGACTTTCACTTTAAAATACGCTTAAACAATGATAAGTAGGGTGATCTTGTGAACAAAAAGCAATAGCATCAATAGTTTGTAATAATGATTGAGAAGGCTTAATAGATAAAATATCATTTGTCATTCCTTTGAGCTTTTGTTTATGAAGGTCTTGTTTTGACATTCAAGTTATCTGTCGTTATTTGCTTTGATTAGAAGGGTGGAGAATTAGAGATAGTAAATCACTCTATGTTTTGCAGCTATACAGCTACTTACAGAGGCTTCTACAACTATCATTGGATTCAGGATTCTCATGGTCTCTTATTCATAGATCATATATATCATCGGGTAATTTTTCATCAATAGAACTATCTGAGAGGGTGGAATGCAATTCTAGGCTAGCTGTTGCTTTGTCCGTAATAGACAACTGCTTTTGCCTATTGCTGACAGGAGAAGTGACTTGACTCATAATAACCATTGGAAAAACAAGGGTTGGTGCCCGTGAGTTGCGATGGTTAAACGGTGATGATAATACAAAACAATAGGGAAGAATCGATATGCGTGTGTAAATAGGAAGGAGAGAAAGAAGTGACTGTGTGTTAAATCTTTGTATGGTGTTTGTCTGATTGAGTTTAATGATATAGAATTAGAGGTAATGTGTGAATAAGGGGTAATATAAGGATATTGAAAAGATTGTTGAATTTCCTAAAATAGGGAGTCTAATATGTTTTATAAGGGACTAGCACGGTACCCGCACAATGCGGCGGTGGTCGTAGCGGCGATAGTGTGGTGGTAGGAGCGACTATTGGTGGTGGAGGCGGCGTCAAGTGGTGTAGATAATTAATGTAAGAGTAATTTTTTTAAAAAAAGTAGTTAATTTAAAAGGTTAATGAAGATATTTTAAAAAATAAAGGACTAGTAGTGTTAGATAATTTTTCCATGTAACATTTAAAGAGAAAGTTGTTTTTTTTATTAGATAATATAAAAGTATAGATTAGGTGTAAAGGGAATTAAGATTAAGAAATAGGAGTATTTTAGGTATAAAAAAAGTGTTGAATTTCCTAAAATAGAAAAATTCAATATGTTTTATAAGGGTTTATAGATTTTTTTATTTATTATTATTTTTTTAAGAACAGCAAGGGCCGGATCATGGGTATCCGGACTAGATACCGTGGATCTACCCGATCCCCCCCCCCCCCCCCCCCGTTAAAAGCTCCACGAAAGCCATGACAAAATCCTGGCGGGCGATCACAGGCCGAGAGTATCGAACCTATGACCTCTTGGACAAAAGTCCGGGTGTCCAACCACTGAGGTAAACAGTGAAGGACACATAAGAGTTTATAGATTATAGATAACAATTGGTCTGTTTTCCCCTTTTAGAGAAGAAGGGAAGATAATTAAGGGGTGTTTGGTACGATGAAATGGAAAGGGGAGAAAGGAAATGAAAAACACTTCCCTTGTTTGGTTACTCCAGTAAATAGAATCGAGAATGGAGAAGTGAGAATGGTTTCTATTCTCTCCATTCTCTACAAATGGGCGGGAATGTAGTTTTTTTAATGATATTATATGTGTTAACATTGATAGTTAATATTCTTTATTTGTACCAAACGACATGATTCATTATATTTTCAAATACTCATTTTCTTTCCTACTATTTTCATTTTCTATTACATTTCCGTTCTTTATGATTCTCTCATATCAAACACCCTCTAGGTACAAGGTAAAATGAAGAAAAATGTCTTGTATCTATAGAGAATATAAGGATAAAACTTTTCTACATCTATCAATGTGACTATTTGAGAAAAGAAAAAATCTCTATTTTTCTCCCCTTTCTTTTATCCTTCGCGACGCTGCACTAGTGGGTCCTCATGGGTTAATTTGTTTGATCCATGATCAAATAGGTTGGCTCATAGTGCGATGATGTTCGACCTGGTTTGACTTTCTCGTTATTTTTAAATTTATTTTAAGAAACTTTTATTTATTTTATATATATATATATATATATATACATAGATAGAGAGAGAGAGAGAGAGAGAGAGAGAAAGAGAGAGAAAATGGAGTATGTGACTGTTATACACCTAAGATTGGGTGTAGAACCCCTTACATACTAATTTTTTAATATATATCTAAATGCTTGACCCCCATGAATTCTATGAATTAAAAAAACAAGATGTGAGGGGTTCTATACCCAAGCTTGGGTGTACAACAACCACATAAACCTTACCCTCATATATATATATGGTATGGGGTATGTGGCTGTTAAATACCCAAGTTTGGGTGTAGAACCCCTCACATTTGTTTTTTTAATTCATGAAAAGCATGGGGGCCCAAGCATGTATATATATATATATATATTAAAATATTGGTATGTGAAGGGTTCTACACCCAAACTTGAGTATCTAACAGCCACATACTCCATTTTCTCATATATATATATATATATATATATATATATATATATTATGATACCATAATATAAATTTTTTAATCTAAACCTAAAAGTTTCAAATTTTTTTTCTGAAAATAACCTTCTGTTATATATATATAGGTTTATTTCATGTTCTTTTTTTCATTGTTAATATTAATATTATGAATATAATATATCTTATTTGATGTTATCTTTATATATATATATACTAAAAGACGATTGACCTAATAGCTTATTAACCAATCATAACTCTCGATTTTATCAAATTGTATATTGATGATGTAATTATTAGTTTAACTACAAATTAAAAAATTTAATAGTTATTATCCAAATATATCAGTATATTATATTATTATTAATATTTATACTTTTTTGTTTTGAGTCATAAATTTCCACGTTTTAACCATCACAATCTAGAACATTGATGGACATATTATGATTTTGTAATATTCAAATCGTTAAGTATATCACAGTAAACGACTTCGATAAACATATTTTTAAAAATATTTCAATATAAAAATCAAAGTTTTATAATATAGATCAATTTTATCATGATTTTTGTAATCAAGGTGATAGGTCCTAAAGGAGATAACAGGATGGTCTAAAATAGTCTCAAAGAGTTGTAGAGGGGGAAGGGGATGAATACAACTTTTAACTTTAACCAAACCAACTCAGCTTGGAAATAAATGTTAATGCGGAATGTAAATTATCTTAAAGTATTTAGACAGATTCAGCTTGATATGAATATAAAGTGAGTAAAAGAACAGAATATAAAGATATTAAAGTAAAGTGCAATCTAAGAACAAAGTGGAAGCTGATTTTCAACCAATTCTTTTATTGATAAATAAAAAGAATTACAAGTAGTTGTGGAACAGATTAACCTACAATTCTAATTACTTGGTTGAATAGTAAGTTACAACTCTGTTTCATTTCTCTACTAGCTCAAGCTGAGTTCAACACGGATCCAAGCTGATTAAGCTTTAATCGTTGTGAGAGATAATGAATTGATGCACACATTCTTGAGACACCAAGGATGGTTTATATAGGCATCAACCATGCCTTGGATGCCGTCCATTCTTTTCCACACGTCTTGATCTAAAGGCTTCTACTTGATCAGTACTTGGTTATGGTGACATTGTACTTTTTGTTCCCTATGTACTCAACCATGGTTGATCGTGCAGCAACAACTTCATGAACACCTCATATAATGTTTATAATCAACAAGGCACTTAGAATGTCCTTTCTGATACTTATCCAGTTGATTGATGATATATACAAAGTTGTAACAACACTGGAGCACTTGCAAGACTCCAAGCTGATGGTGTACCTTCCAAGCTAACTGTAAGGCTCAAGTTGATTTCCACCCATCAGCTTGATCTTCTATCCTTGTTCTTCATCTTCGATTCGGACCAAGTGGTTGTTCTTCTTTGGTGCAGCTTGAAAGATACCATCTTCTTCAATGAAGATGTTCAGGCTGACTTAGCTTGAAAGTATCCAAGCTGACCCAACTCCAGAACCAAGAACTTAAGTATATATTTCTGAACCTTTTTTCCATCATCAAATCTTCAAACTGATAATTGAGCAACTTGACTCCAACACAAGGTTAAGCTATTGCTTATCTATAATTAAGTCCTATAAATATATATGAAAAAGCAAAAAAAGAAACAAAAATAATAATAATAATACGAAAGTAATAAGTAGTAGTAGTCGTATACTCGTATCACCTTTGTTCATGTGATAACAAAGGTGATACGAGTATACGACTACTACTACTTATTACTTTCGTATTATTATTATTATTTTTGTTTCTTTTCTTGCTTTTTCATATATATTTATAGGACTTAATTATAGACCATGTATGTATGCTTCCCTAATTGTTGTGTTTACGGATGGATTGTAGACGTGAATGGATACTATCAATGGTCTTGATGAGTCAATGGTGAGTTTCCATTCATTCATTCATATAGTTTTGTACTGTATATGTTTCTTTGATCCTCTATCATTGTAATTAATGTTTTAAAACCATTTATCTCTCGATGAATTCATTGTAGGTTTCGGAATTATAAAAGATATGAAAGATATGTAAGAAACAAATTAGTAGATGACATTGAGTGGTCTTCATATCCAACTAATGAAGAATTGTGAGTAGTATACTTAGAGTATCTTGAATGAATTATTTTATCTTTTTATAGTATATAGTAGTAGTAGTCTTAGAGCATTCACAGTGGATACGTTCTAGCTTGTCCCTCGCTCGTTCCTGCAACTAGGACGAGTGCACACCTTTGCACACCGTTAGGTGTCACTCGTCCATGGTTCGTTCTAGAGCACCTCGTCCCCACAAAGACGAACGGATCTATGTTTTTTTTTTAATTGAAGGCAAAATTCAAAATTTTAAACGTTAGAAAGCAACGGTCATGTTGACCGACCCATGCATGCACCATATATATACATTGTCTTCTTCCCCAAACACTTTGTCTTCCCAAACACATATATACATATACACCATACCCGCCGGCCATCACATAGCAACTAGAAACACCCATTTTTCCAAAACAACACCCATCAAAATGTCTAGAAACTTTAGCAACCAAAGGGGTGACGACTTCTATAACGCGGTGCTTAACTTCTCGCCCATTAACTCCTCCGCTCCATCTCAAGTATCTCACAACTCACCATCCACACCACAGTATCCACCCTACATACCATCACCAAACGATTATCAATACCAACAATGGCTACACTATCAACAATGGTTATCCCAACAACAACAACCCTCAACCCAACATCCACCACAAGTCGCGGTCCAACCACCACCACAGCCACCACCAGTCGCACCACAAGTTTATATATATATATATATTGTATTTTTAGTTGTTTAAAAATAAATAAATGGTGGGTCCTAGACTAGTCTCTGGATTGTGGGTGTTTTGAGGGATTAGTCCTTGGATTAGTCATTGGGCTGATGTGGAGCTGATGTGGTGCTGACAAGGACTAGTCCTTGGAGGATGAGTGCCTATGACTGTGAATGCTCTTAGTATATTGATTGTTTTTTTAGTAATTGAGGGAGTCTGGTCTAATTACTTTATATTATTTATTCTTTATTAACGAATTGATTGTTCATGAAGAATGATGGTATGGGATTTCGACAAAGTTGATGCAGAAAATCTATACAATCTATCTCAGAATGAGGAGTACTGTAATCGATCCCTTGATAATCGTTTAGGAAAATTAATATTTGAGGGGAGATATATCGATCCAGAGGAAGCATTGTTTGATGAAACAAGATATAGTAATTCTAATGAAGAAGTTAATTCAGCAATAGAAGTCAACCAATCTGATGAAGGAGCTTGGACGGGAACCAAATTCAATATTGATGATGACAAAGAAAGGGAACAAATATTGGAGTTGGTTAAGCAATATCGGAAGAAGAATGAGGAGAGGAAGCAGATGTTTAAGAAAAGAGAAACCGAAGAATGATGATTGATGATTGATGCGATTTGGTTGAATAATTTATCTATTTATGTCAATCTGAAGAAGAGGAAACACAACAACTCCAGTATAAAGTAGTATTCTATCAAGTTTATTTCTTTATCCCCTTGTCAATCGATATTTTGATGGCAGGGTATCTGTCTTTATATGCTTTTGTATGTGTTAAGATCTTTAGTTTAATACATTTGGGGACAATTGCAGTCGTATGCTTTTACGTGTTAAGATTTATAGATTTATAGATTTATATTTTGGGTTGTCATATGCTTCTTAAGAATTCTAATTTGATTTGTATCGACATATGACCATAACACATTATAGTTACTAGTTAGTTAGTTCTAGAGACTCGAGTTCTTGTAATGTTTCTAACCTCAATTATTTGGTGTATTATAATGTTGTAGTCATCAATTTGTTGTCTTAATTAGTTGCCCAGTACCGCTTAACATGTTTATAGATAAATTGACTGTTGTTGCCCCAATTGGTGGGCAAAGAAGCTTTTGTTGTATAAGACTAGCCCAGGAGTCTGTAAAAAGCAAGTGTTGCAAACACATAATGAGCTGGTCAATGTATGTGAATACAGATCTGAATGAGATTAGTTGCAGGGAAGTTATTATTATATTCTGTTATTCTGCTAATCTCTTTGTATTGGTACGGTTGCTACTCATGTCTTGTTTACCACTATGTGTTTCTACTTGTAAGGGCCTGACTGTTTCTGCTTGATTGTATGCTTGCTGCTGCTGCTATTTCGTGTTTGTGTTAGTAGGCTGCATATGGATGTGCATTGCATGAGTCGTTCCCGACTTAAAATGGGATGTTGAATTGGTGCTCCTATTTATTTCTTATAGAAAAGAATGTTGGGACATTTTCCTTGTACTTTCTTTGTGAACTATGCGATAAAGGCGACCCCCTTTTAAAATGCTACCCGTAGTTTATTAAGTCACCTTTCTCAAAAAGAGCCTGCCTCATCCCCTAGGCAATCACCTTGTTTGCCTTTGGGCTTTGACAACACTGCTTTTTAGTCCTCTCATTTGCTTTCTTTAAACTTTTTGATATTATATTTGGTGTGTTAACCAATCTCGGGTTTGGTCTTTGTTTTTGTACCCACTTAAAACAAAAAATATATAGAGATGTATTATATATACATTCGAATACAATCAAACGGATTGAGTGTCGTGGAAAGTGTATTTCAAATGGGAACAATGCATAAAGCTTATAAGAAGTGATGCGATCTATAAATCAGAATAAAAGGTAATAACGAATATACTCCACACCATCACACACACACACGGTGTGGATCACACCTAATTACCTATCACCTGGTGTGATGCAAGCCAATGCAAAAATGGTGTCGAGCACACGCATCTCACGGTCACATCAGCCGACAATGTGTATCTGATCGAACTGTATATAGTCTTATGCTCTATACCTAATGCACACGTCCCTCTTTCTCGTCCTATATCTTAGCTTTTCTATCCATTGCTTACAAAAATCCATCCAACAATCACATAAGAATTTATAAATCATAACCATAAAAATTTAAGACGACATAAACAACATCAACGATGATCTAGTTAGAAAAACATTCAATAAAATCATATTAAAAGATCACCTTATTTGATACAATTCTGATTCCAATTGCACAAAATAGACATAATACCAGAATAATTAAGCAGCAAATTTAGGAGCTTCCCTATTCTTGATGATCTTTTTCTCCAACTCATCTTTCTTTGCACCAATAACCCTTTCCAGCTCCTTTCCTTGTTTCAACAATACAATTGTCGGCATCGCCTGCACCCCGAATTCTTGTGCCACATCCTACAATCATCGAATCAACTTTAATCAACTAATCTCCACATTCTTCACAATTTCAACAATATCACATTCTAAACCAAGTGTTTCTAAATCCCCCAGCCAGTCACGGTGGGATCAATCACAAGAATATATAAAGCATTGATATAGTAAAACATATATAATATTATAATCAGCAAACCCGATTCTTATATTCGTAAAGGCATTCATATTAATAAATATTAATATTAATCAAGGTTGCGAAGTCGCTAGGCGCTCCTAGGTCGGTCAACTAGGAAGTTGTGCCTACTCTAGTCTATGCAGGGAGTACTCGGGGGGTCAAAGCGCCCAAGTCGGTGAGTATTTGGAGTAATCGGCGGACTGGGGTCGACTCGAAGTTCTGCAACAGTGATACTACTAGTACTAAAAAGAAAGGATATTTATATTGTCAAGATTAATATTAATCAATATTAATACTAAAGGTACAGATTTGGATTCAATTCCATAAGAACAATATCAAGGTTGTTGCCCTAAATCCTAATTCTTTAAATCTTAAATCAGGAATAAAAAAGATAACATATAGTCAACACAACAGCTAAAATTTAATTAAATTAATGAAATATAATAAAAAGAAGAATAAATATATAAAGGAAATACCTGTAATTGATCAACATCAATTTTAATAAAATCAATTTCTGGATACTTAGAAGCAAGAGAGCGAATAAAAGGCTCTAACATCTTACAAGGACCACACCATGACGCTGAGAAATCAACAACCATTAATTTAGGTGATTGTTTTGACTGATTATAATGAAGTTGCCATCTGTTTGATGAATGGAATTCTATCACGCGTGATGCTTCTGTTTCGGCGCCGCCGTCCATCGGTGGTTGTTCTCCGGTTCCGACTAAAGCTGATAGAATCGATCCCATTTTCTTTCTTTTTTTTTCTACTATTGCTAGCGAGATTTACTAGAGATTTTTTTTATTTTCTTTTTGATACTTACATACTTTTAATAATGTAATGGGCTTAGGTTTAATTACATAAGTAACCCTTGGACTTTAAGATAATGTTCATTAAGTTGAGTTTTGAATAAATTATCTAGATTATTACGTAAAATAGATTTAAAACAATGTTTGATAGAAAATTGATTATTTACGTTTTTTTTAATGTGAAAAAATATGTTGGGACATATTTTTTTATTTAAAACGTGGTTTTCATATTCCTTATTCACAATAGCTAAAAGTTTATATTCGGATTTGTAAAAGTTGGACAAAAGAGTTATGAATTTGTTTAGGATCAATTGAACGATATAATGCTTATATGCACTTTGGGTTGAATCACATGCCAAATTGCCAAGTGTGTAGAAATATGTTTGATGCCATTACGTTATGGTTACTAGAGATTAGATGACAAAAAAGGGAATACTTAATTATTAACCAACTAACAAACAAGACAAAATTGTTTTGTGTGCAAAGGATCTATGTCGTTATGCAGATTCCCATTTTGATTTGCATGAATTTTAGACTCCCCAATATAAACCTCATTTCAAAACTAGATAAAAACACAACTACTAGAATGTCCTTAAACTCAAATTGCTCGATATATAAAAGGATTTACTCATGTGCAAGTGTGCATCCTCAACAGCCATTAATCAACCATTACTACAAGAAAAGTTACATTTAGCCATTTAGATAGTTTTTTCTTTTTTTTCCAACGACACACTATGGTTACCAAATGAAAAAAAAAAGGAAAAAAGTAATAGCTATGTCAAATAATCCATTTACGACCATTTTCCTATATTGTGATTATTTATTTATTAATCTTTTTTTTTTTTTGAACATTCTATATTGTGAATTCTATTTGGTGCCAAAAACGAAAGTGGCGTCGTTAAAATTGAGTTGTTAATCAGCTAACAGTTATTTCGAAAGTGGCGTCCCAACCGAAGAACACAGCCAAATTAGAGGTCCTAGGTACATTAATTCATAGCCAGGTGTCTCTGTGTCAGCCACATCTTTATCTTTATACATAATAAAAAAGGATTGTTTTTTAAACTATTTTTAAAAACAATTATGATGTGTTATGTCTACAAATTTTTTCAAAATATTTTTATTCTATTTATGATGTCATATTTAGTTAATAATTTTTTTAAAATTATTATATTATATTATATAAATAAAAAAAAATTGTGATGACATAAGACTTTTAAAAATTATGTACTCTCATGCATCTTTTTTTAATTAATTATGACATCATCATATTAATTTTAAAATATCATTTTTTTTTATAAATATATCTCATTAATATAAATTTTTATTAAATGTTCACACTATTATGTAAGTTTTTAATCACCTTAATTTTTCGTTATAATAGGCAGAAAACTATAGTGTCTTTTTGGATAGGTTTTACTTTTTTGTTTTTACCATCCGTATGTGTTTCAACATGTGTCCACAGCTGCACATATTCACACTATTTAACGTTGTTATTATACATTTTAACATGAATATATATTTTAAAACTACCCGGATATAATTAAGTTAATTTGTAAAGCGTTTATAAGTTATCCCGTGTTGAACCCGGGGTGATTAGCTAGTATTTTAGTAAATGAAACTTTTTTTCTAAGACAAGTATTTCCTTTAACTTTAAATTATTAAAAAAGGAAATGCTAAGGGGTGTATTTAACGTGCATAAAAAAAGTTGTATCTTCCATATTAAAAGTCTGAGCCTTGATTTTCATGGTAAATGTACAAATAATTTATGCATCTTAAACACAGTCCTTAGGGCTGTATTTAACAAACCCATTAAAAATGTTATTATTCATAAAAAAGTTTCTATAGCTTTTTTTAAGACTAAAACAGACTTTGTTTTTGCCCAAATAGTTGAGATTTTGATTATTCTATTGATTAAATAAGTCATTTAACTTTTTCTTTTCAAAATAAATCTTTCATTAATCATTATTAGAGTTGTACTAACAACTTTAGATTAAGATTCATGTAGTACGTGTAGCATTAGAAAATAAAAAAAAAAAACAAAGAGAGATCCAGATTCAAACATTTTCTAGATATTTGTCCACTAAATGGTTAATATATATATCATACTAGTGTTTAGGCCCGTCCAATGGACGGATAATCTCAAAATATATTAATCAAAGCTAAAAAGTTGGAATTTAAATATATTAAATAGATATACCGAAATCAACTTGGAAATTTGCTAGTTGAATAGTCACTCCATCGGTCAAAATACTCTTAAAATTTTTCGATCATTCACCATTGACCGAACCATGTATGATAATGCCCTGCAAATAGCAAAAAAAAACATGGAAAAAATTAATAAGTTCTGTTAATTTGTTTCCATGTATTTAATCCAATTTGAAAAAATAAACCTCAAACAAATTAACCATAAGAATTGAATAAACATATTTGCATACAAATCCAGAAAAATTATTCAGGATAAAAAAGGAACCCAACCAAGGACATTTCAAACGTCGATCAAATGATTATATTAGCTAATGCAAGAAAGATACGGAAACAAAATTGTTGATAAAAAAATAGAGTTGAGCCAAAAACCTTGCAAAGCCATCTCCTGTTGTGTTAAATCCTAAACATAACGTGGATCAAAGGGTTTTATCTAAAGGTATTATTTAAAATTGATATCATGCTTTTCATAAAGATCCGAAGTATATCTGTCATACACAAACTAAAATGATGAATTATTTCACCATGCTAAATAATCATACTAAAACATTCAACACCATCTCAGTATGTAGCATTTTTCCCTGATAGAATGACAACGGCTAAAAAATTACACCATTAATGAGCTAGTTTCAAAACAGATTCAAAATAATCATAGTCGATATATTAAAATAATCATAATCTTACTTATAGCAAAATTTGACTTTTTATCTAAAAGCTTATAGAAAGATGTAATCGTAAATCTTAAGTATACACCATTAATGAGCTATTTTTAAAACGATATCAAAATAATCAAAGTTAATATATTAAAGTAATCAGAAACCTACTCATGGCAAATTTAGACTTTATATCTAAAAGGTTATAGAAAAATATAATCGTAAATCCTAAGAGTTAATCTAGGTTACAAATACAAAACTTAATATATAATATTTAGATTAGTTGAGTCATATATCACAACTTAATCAATACCAAAACTAAAGAAGAAACATACGAAAATTAACTCTATATAAATATTGATTTCAATTTACCTTTTTTTTTTCAACTTTAGTTAAATAAAAATTTTACAGTTTCTTATATTTTAAAACTGTAAACTATATAATTTGAAAAATACATATCAATTCATCAACAAAGACCATCTCGAACGTTTTGATTTTCTTCGGGTTGTTCCACTCCGAAATAGTCCATACATGCACAACGCGGAGTCGTAAATGATGATTAACATGTGTTGACTTAAGATCTTCAAGATGAACTAATGTGGTCATATTTTTTGTTGATAAAGAAAAATCCATAATGAACCTCAAACTAAATTAAAAAAGAATAATAATAAAAATAACATGAGAATTCAATGTTAAAAAATAATAGTTATGATTAATTATGTGCAAAATATATAAAAAGAAAAAGTCTTTTGTAGTTGATTGTGGCTTCTTTTTTTGTTGTCGTACGTGAGTTATATTATAGATTACCAATAAAACCGAAAAGTGTAAATTAATTATTTTTAAATTGGGTGATATTGTAAATTGGTGATGAAAAACCAAAACATGTAAATTAATTATTTTTAAGTGTAAATTGGTGATGGAAAACCAAAAAGTATAATTAATTATTTTTAGATTGAGTTAAATTGTAAATTGGTGATGTAAAATCAAAATGTATAAGTTAATTATTTTTAAATTGGTTTAAAGTGTAAATTGGTGATTGGAAACCAAAAAGTGTAAATTAATTGTTTTAGATTGGGGTTAAAGTGTAAATTGGTTATGGAAAACCAAAAAGGGTAAATTAATTTAGATTAATATTAAAAAATTAGAGTATTAATAATGGAGGATTAGGCTTAAAGAGGGGATTAAGGGTGTAAGTGTACCTCCAACCTCCTCTTTTAGTTATATTATAGATAGATATGAACCTTCCATGCCCAGATTCCCCTTTCACCTTCTTACTAAAATCATTTTACTAAACGTATCGATCATGAACCTAAATCACATATAACTAACAAACCCAAACAGAACATGAATTTCTGCTTTGCATTATTGAATTCTCTTGGCTTGATGATCTTTAAAGCTAAATGATCATTTGATCAAATGATTCAATATGACCTTAATTGCCATTTCCCACTGAACCTTGCAATAAAACTTTTATAGGGTTTTTGAAATAATGTATTTTCGGAATCCATTTATCTCATTCGTTCTGTGTTTCTCTTTCCTTTCACCAGATTTCTCAGTCCCATCGTCGGGCTTTCGTGACATGTATGCATCTTTGTTTAACCATATCTCGTTTCTATGTACGTTGTAGATCGAATAACGAATGATTATATGATCACGGTTTCTAATGTTTGCCCAGGAAAACGTTGGCGATCAGATTGCCTAGTGATTCGTATGGCCATTCTTTTGATCCATCCCGGGTTATGCAAATTTCATGGCGTCCAAGGTATTCTAGCAACACTGCTATTCCATAATTTCTTTTGTTACACACTAATAAAGCATGCAGTATTTGGGCCATGCAGAGCGTTCGTATACAAAAACTTTTTAACAGATGCAGAATGTGATCATCTCATTGAAGTGGTCGGTTATCGTCTCTTTTTGGAGTGTCAAATTTCTTCATTGAAGTTTATGCAATTTATGGGTCATGTTAGTATGAACCCATCAGTAGTACGTACGTTTAAATTTCCTTTTAAAATAAATGCTTAGTATTCTTGAGTTTTTTTTAAAAGAAAAGAAAGGGGAAGATTGGATAGGGGAAGAAAGGATAGAAGATTAGATTTATAAAAGTCATTCTTGAGTTTGAAAGGAAAGTGAAAGAAAAATAATTGGAACAATCGCCGGAAACCTGCAACCATCGCCAGAAACTTGCAACCACCGTCGGAAACCTCCAATCACCGCCGGAAATCACCCTTTCCACCTGCAACCACCCCTTCCACGCAACCACCTCCTGCAACAACCACCGGAAACCTGCAACCACCCCCTGCAACGCAACCACCACCGGAAACCTGCAACTACCACCTGCAACCACCACTTCCACGAGTTTCCTTCCAAATTAGGCCAAAATGGGCAGAAAACTTTTGGGGGAAAAAACCTTGATTTTTCCTTCCCTTCACTTTCTTTTCTTTTGGAAAAAAAACTCAAGAATGCAAAAAGGTGATTTTTCTTATCTTTCCCTTTCTTTTCCTTTGGAAAAAAAACTCAAGAATGCAGCTGATTTGACTTCTAATTAGGCAAGGCATAAGCTTAAAAAATCTATGGTTGCCGATGTTAAAACTGGTAAGAGTAAAGAAAGTACGGTTCGTACAAGCAAAGGCATGTTTATTAGGAAAGTTCAGGTTAGCAATTAAGAAGTTTCCAAACTATAAAAACATACGACGTTTAGAATCACAAGTGACGACATGGTATTCATGTTTCTTTTTTTTTTTTTATTCTTTGAAGGATGAAGTAGTTGCTGGTATTGAATCAAGGATTTCGGTTTGGACATTCCTTCCTGTAGAAAACGGGGAGGCTATGCAAGTATTGCATTATGAAAATGGTCAAAAGTATTTGCCGCATTGGGATTACTTTCTAGACAAGACCAATCAAGCATTGGGTGGTCATAGGATTGTCACTGTGCTTATGTATCTATCTAATGTCGAGAAAGGTGGCGAGACTGTATTCCCCCATTCAGAGGTTATGCTTCATTTAGTTACTCTCTACTAAAGGTGCCAAGTTTGGCTCGATCATCTACAATTTCGATTTGAGTTATGTTCTATTCTTGATGATCTCGAATGGGTGGAATGGGTCAATTAGGTCAAAAGTCTAGATTATATTTATTGTAGTAATATTAAGTTCTGATCATATTTATTTAAGCACAGTAGACATTTATAAAATGAATAGGAAAGTGTATATAGTCGGCCGAACCCATTTTGACACATACCAAAAAATGCCTAATTCTGACCTCCTCTCCAACACGAAACGCAGTCTCATAGTTGGTTTTTCTTTCTTAATTGGTTTTCCGATGGTCTGCAGATGAAAAGATCACAACCGAAAACTGACGAGGACTCTGAATGTGCAAAAAAGGGTTATGCTTGTAAGTGAGTTATCAAGATGAAACTATATCTTCTTGTAAAGTTAAGATGCCATAGAATTACAGGTTGACTTTCAAAGGTCAAACATGGGAATTTTTTCTGAATCAAGGCACACTGTCTGTGTGTAAAACTTTAAAACTCATTCCATGATACTAACAAGCTTCTTAATTTATACATTTCTAGTTAAATTGACCAACTTTTTTCTCAAATGTTTGGGCTATACTCTATGTTGACTTTGCAGTCAAACCCAACAAGGGCGATGCTTTGCTGTTTTTTAGCCTTCATCCTAATGCTACAATCGACCCTTTGAGCTTGCATGGGAGCTGCCCTGTCATAGAGGGTGAGAAATGGTTAGCAACCAAATGGATCCATGTCAGAAGTTTTGATCGTAAGCAAGTTAGTGCTAGTAAAAATCAAGAATGCAGGGACGAAAATGTTAACTGCCCTGAATGGGCTGCACGTGGCGAATGTGACAAGAATGGTCTCTACATGGTTGGCTCTGCTGATAGACCTGGAAAGTGTAGAAAGAGCTGTAACGTATGTTAGATTTATTGATGCTAATATATGGAATATATTTTTCTTTTTTTGAGTGGCAAATGCTAGTTAGTATTTAGTTTTTCTCAAGTTGGAAAATTAAACGCCAATGCCCAGGTTTGGACATGGGACCTTCAGAGAGGCAAAGTCGCCTTCCCCTTAAACCACTAGACAAAAAACTCATTGGCTTGACAGGATTTTTGCCGGTCTTTGTGTTTTTTATTTTTACGTAAATATAAATTGTAGAATTTGGTCATTTTCTATAAATGGAACCTTGTGTTTGGTAGACATGTTTGTTACTAATTGTCTATCTCAGATTTGTTCTTCTATCATGCAAAATCTTGAGAACAGATCATTTGTGAGTTATAATTTTTAGGTTCTTCTAGTCCGTAATGCATACCCTGATTTTTTGTAATATTTTTGTTGAATCAGCAAAAAAGTTTCATATAGTATATTTCATTTCAATAGGAGATGAATCATGAATGTGTATTATACGACGATTTCCATCTGTTTGGTTAGGTTTGGAGTGGTTTATATATGAAGCCTACATTCCTATAACTGAATACAAGTTCGCATTTGGTACGACGTAATGAAAGATGGAATGCAGTACATGGTTACTGTTGAAACGAAGAAAATGACATTGTTGGAATAGTCAATTACATGGGGAAAGATATTCTACTTTCATTAATATGGGAGTCCTTGTTGGTATATTTTATTAAATCGATGATGTAAAGGTGTGTTGGATACGCTAGAGAATGAAAAATGTATTGAAATATAAACTATTACTCGTATTATTGTAACTAAATATGTGAAGTTTAAATACGCGGTTTCGATTCTTCGGGGTGTCCAAATCATGTGGGAATTAGGATTGAGGTATTTTACCGGCATCATATGGCTCATACGGGGTGGGTCGATGGGTATCTAATTATGGTACCGGGGCTAGGGTTTCTCTATTACTCTTCCTTATTGTAACAAAATCAAAACCTCAAAAAATGGAAATTAGGAAAACTAAAAATAGTCGAGCCACAAATAATATTGTATCCCCATTCTAAAAACCTCGTGGAATCCTGTGTATTGTGTTGAATATGGTCTTTATTAGCTAAGTATGTATTGTGCGTTTGTCCCATATTGGAAGGAGATATAAGTATAAGTGTGTTTATAAGTGCTAGTTTGATTAAAGTATTCAAATGGATAAAGTCTTTTTGGAGGGAAACTTTAATATCGATATATATTGACTTAGCACTTTGCATCCTTTGCCTTTAATTATCAAAAGACCCGTTTTTTATTTTGGATAAAATCAAAACACGGTTTTATGTTTTTGGTGGTTATCAAAAAACTGTCTTTGGGTTGGTTTTTGACAGTTTAAAAACTGTCAAAACTCTTATATATACAGGCATAAGGAGACGTATTTAACATCTCAATTCCTTCCTCTTTTTTCTCTGATAAAAATACATACTTACAATGTTCATAGAAAAAGATTAAAATACGTTGTTTAATCTTTTGTATTTGGAGTGAATCCTGGGAGGAAACTAATCTGAATCTACAAGCGTTTATAGTGGGGGCTAATATTTCTTAAGGATAGTAATAATCATGTCCTCAAATTCGTTTATATTATTTTCTGTTTCTTCTAATTCTCTGTCTTATAGAATCAAATTTTTAACATATTGTTGCTAACCACTTTTTTTTTTCCAACCACGTTTATCTCATTAACTCTTAGTTTAGGAGATGACATCTAAAGAATAGAAAATTGTTCAGACAAGGATGATGAACCATTAGGATTGGTAAGTATTCAGTTATAAATTTTCAAAATACCTTTTTTTATAACTTTGAACTTAAATAATTTTATTGTAATATATAATATTGATAAGCTATACCTAATGAAAATACATCTAATCCTCAATTAATTAATATAATTTTCATCAAGTATTATACAATATAAACAAAAATATTTAAGGTAAAGATTACAAAAAAAATGACTTTTAAAATTTAAAAGTTGACATTTTTAATGGGACAGATGTGTAACTTTTGTTTAAATGTTTATAGTTGACACCAATTCCTTCTGGTATAGGATTCCCTCAACTTCTCATGTTAACTAACTTGTCAAATTGAGAAAATTTTGACCCTTGATTTAAAATCAAAAGTTAAGAATAAAAGATCATATTTAAATCTTAACCTTTGATTTTAACTCAAGGGTCAAGATTGCTCAAATTTAACCACTTAAGTTATTTCCAATTTGAGAGAATCTCCACCCATTCCTTATATCGATTAGGAACATAAACATAACTGAGTAATTTCAACTTACACGATAGCAACAAAAAGTTATGCACATTCTAAACTTTTTCTTAAATATTCTTACTTTAAAAAACAAATTAAAAACCATTAAAACATCTGCTTAATCATTTTCGTTTTCTAGTTTTAGAGCTAATTTACTTATATGATGTAAAACAAACAACAACAATAACATAAATCCGTGCAATTGGTATGGTATAGAGAAGATGGATGTAGGTATTCATATGTTTACTCGATAATAAAAAGATACTTTAAAAAAACTGTACGATTTTGAATTTTGAATTTTTAACATCGATCTATGCCAGTTTGTAATACTATAGGGGGTGTACGTGAACAATCTATGCCGGTTGGTAAAATGTAGTAATAGTATAAGGGGTGTGAATGCAATATTGCAAAGACAGTTGAAAACACAAAACGACAAGTGTTTTCAGTTAAGACGACGACCACATTAGTCTCTCTCCTCACACCCCCAAATTTTTCCCTCCTCCCAAATTTCACTTTCCCCCTCATTTCTCACAAACTTTTCCAATGGAACAACAACAACCCGATGATCAAACCCTAGTAATCATCTCTCTCGATCTACCTCGCATTATTTTACACACACACATGCTTTATAATTTATATACACTTTTGATATCTATATATCCATCTATCTGTTTCTAATTGTTCAATTATTTATTTTTTTTGAATTTTGTAGAAAATGGAAGCGTTGAAAAAGGCTTATGCGGATATGATATTGAATACATCAAAAGAAGCAGCTGCTCGTGTAATGGCGTCGGAACGGAAAGCGCTTCGATTTCAACACGATCTCCGTAACGCTAAAGATGAAGCGCTCCGTATGCTTCTTCGATTTAAACATATGTTAGATCTAAAGGTATTATATATATATATATTTTTATTATATCTATTTCTGTATCGATATATATACTTTAGAATATCACATTTACACGCTTTTGATTCCAATTTTGTTGTTTATTTATAATTATTTTTTTCTGTTTGTTTTTGAATTATTGTTCTTAGATGTAATTTATTAAAAATGCTTGCTTTTTGTATTATATAAGTATGTGACATGTAATACAAGTTAGAAGCTGTCTGTGATTGTATCTGCTTATTTTTTGTTTATTTATTGATGATGTTTGTATCGATCTTTGGCCGGTTAATCTATGAGGTCTAAGTCCACTGTGACTCTTAAGTTAGACTTCGTTTTAATTAGTTTGTCTTTAATCAGAAAAGGCTATCTTAGAGAGAAAAAAAAATCATATAAGAATACTATTGTTTGTTTCGTGATACTGAAAAAATGTTAATTTGTGTGTGGCTTAAAATATCTATTAATATCGCCTACTGATGGTGTTAAGATGCTTTCGTTGAATAGTACTCGATGGACATTTAGCTTAATAGTGTCAAAAGAAAGTTATCAATATTATTCCTCAAGATCGTGTCATTTTATTAGACTCCCCACAAAGTCTCCATTCATCCTCCCCAAGTTTACTGATGCACACTAATTAGTCACTTACTCGCTCGGTATAAGACCATGAAGAATGTTATTTATGATCTATATAACTACATGTTACTCGTACATTATTCTTGTTTCTGCTGCAAAGATGGAAACTTTGAGAGATTGAATAACTGACTGCGAAATTATCTGAATTTTTCATGGTACAGACAAGTGAAACTGAAAAGGCAAACTTGGATCAGCAAAAAAGAATTGAAGAGTTGGATGCGCAACTCAATGAAGCGGAAGGTGTGATTGTTGATCTTAGAGCAGAACTAAGGAGTGCGTATGAAAAATTGGAGGAAATGAAGAACAGACATATGTTACAGTCAAATGGGCCATCTGAAAACGAGGACATGTCTCGGGAAAATGCAACTCATGATAAGAAGTTAGATGCTATTGAAGGATTGGAAGAAATGAAGAACAGCCATATGCTACCATCAAATGGAGCATCTGAAAATGCGCACATGGATCAAGAAAAGACAGCTCATGATAAAAAGCGCGATGTTATCGAGATATTGGAAGAATTGAAGAACAACCATATGCTACAGGCAACTGGACAGTCTGAAAGCAATTGTATTCATCAAGAGAATATACCTCATGCTAAGAAGTTATATATTGCCAAAAGATTGGAAGAATTGAAGAAGAACCATGTGCAACTGTCACATGGACTATCTGAAAATGAACAAACACGTCAGGAAGATATCGCTCTTGATAAGAAGTTAGATGTTAGTGACCAGTTTATATGCTCTTCAGAATATGTGAAGTGCTTCACTCGAGCAAAAGAACCTGCTACATCAGCTCCCAAGTTAGCTTCCATAGTTAATGGAAACAGAGAGCCGGAGTCATATAGAAATGGATGTACTCACAGAATTCGAGCAATTGCTGAGATTACGGATACAAAGAGCATTAATAGACCAGAAGCTGTATCCATTCACAGCAGTGTTGTAAAAGACCAAGCTGTTAAAGTTAAACTACTTCCAAGAAACCGAGTTAGGTATGCAAAGTCGAAGCGCAAACTTTCTCGATTTTGTAATGCCCCTTCCATTAAGTCCATCAAACGAACTGAAAGGTTGAATCTCAAGGAGAACACTCGTGTAGATGAGAAATTGACTGAAACTAATGGACACGGTGCCTGTGGCATCCGTAGAAGCATCAGAAAAAGGAAACTTAGGTGTTGGGATGAAATTTCTTCTTTGTTTAAATCACGCTCTGCTCTATCCCGTTGCAAGAGGTACTCGGGCAGTAATGGGGTGAAATTTGATGAATGTCAATACAGATCAAAATTTACAGACGCTTCTAAAGAAACTAAGTGTGATGAGGACAGTAAGTTAGTAGATGTCTCAGTGGTTGGAGTTGCAAGTTGCAACTCTATGGCTGCTGCAGAAATAGTACTCAAAACAGATTCTGAACAAACTAGAGATACTGATAAAAGCAGGGATCTGAAGTATACGTTCAGCAGGAAGCGCAAAAATGTTTTATCGTGTAAATTGGATAACAGCTCTTCTCCTGAAAAGACCTGTTTGACCGGCGAAAATGAGAAGCTCAATATGATAGATGACTCCATCGACAGTGAAAACTTGGTTGAGGTTGCTTGCCAGGTCAGTTTCTTCTTTCTTAAAATTTTTGCATACCATAATGATAATATTAGTCTTTCCATCTCATATGTTGGGATTTCTTTCCATATCTTTGAGTCATAAGAAAGTTTATACGAATTTTCTATATCTCATTGTAATTGTTAAGAACAACAATTTTTAAGAAGTTTAGGGGGGCCAACTTTTTGACTGTACATTCTAAATTCTTGCTTCATATCAGCAGCATCTTTATTTATCTTAAATCAAAACAGGATGCACAATTTGTTAAATGGCCAAAACAGAACATTTTTTTGTTTGTACAATACTAATCAGAGGTGTGGAGTTTGATGGGTTAGTTGGTAAAGAAAAGGGTTGGGTTTGTCAATTCACAAACGATTACTAGTCCTTTTGGTATATTGCTATATAATTACTTAATATGCTCATGGTAATTACAAAAATTGCATACATCTGATGAAAAGTTAACCTTATAAGTAAAGCAATTCAGGAGGCTAATTCATTCAAATCAGTTTCACCCATTCTATTCATTTTACCCATTTTTTTTTATTATACGCCTGGGTTTGAATAGCTAAAATAAAATATGTTTTAAAGCGACCCAATTGTAGTAAATGGGTCATACTTTCCACCTGTCTAATTTTGTGTATGCGTTGTTTATGCAGTTGATATCCTTGTCTGGGGAGCATAGTTGGTGAAAACATTCAGGGAATCAATGTCATCTCCTAAAACAGTGAGATTTTCTTCATAACCAAACATATGATTTATGGAAGTTCTTGAGGGCTCTTAGTCATATATATTTCAGGTAGCATGAGTTCATGTATGTATTTGCTTGCTGAAAGACTGAAAGTATATATTAAGCTATATAAGTTCAATCATCCATTTATTCTTGTCAATTCATAAGTCAACAGTTACATCAGATTAAGTAAACATTACATTTTTAACATCATCTAATATACGTGATATGGAGGTACACCTTGAGGCCTTTGCTGTCACATCACTTGCACCAGACACTTCTACTGCTAAATTATTTACTTTTCTAATTACATATTCGAACATTGTATATACATAAACTCTCCTTATCCTGTCAGTTATTTCAGATTCATCATTAATATTTTATGCCTAACTGATTTAAATGATGGATACATGTGGGATAGATGACAAGCAAAATACAATTTCTTAAATATGCAGAATTTAATACGAGTAATTCATAGTGTGTGGATTGTGTGCGCTAGAATGGGCAATTTGAACCCATTTACTTATGAATAGGTTGATCTGGTTATGATGTATATCTAATAGATCAAACGCATTAAACAAATTACAAGGCAATGGGTCAAACAGGTTAAAAGTCAACCAAAGTACATTTTTGATACTTACAACCTGCCCTGCCAGCAAATTTATATCAAACCCATTTCTGTTCTATAAATGTGAACAGAACATGTTTGCAGGTCAGCTTCCCGAGACCACCCATTTGACATTTTGACTTATTACCCAACCCGTCAGACCCATCCAATTTGCCAGCAGCCCACCACTGATGTAAGAAATAAGTTCATTATGAACAACTCAGCAGCAGTCTGGTGGAAAGAAACTCTTTTTTCCATCTTTGGGAACCTATGACTCATATGTTCCCCATATTCAGAAATTACCGGCGGTGCCTCATTTCTAAGATTTGGAAATCTATGACTCATCTTTGGACTTTGGTGATGGTTAATTACAAAAATTCATTTTTTACTATTGACAAAACCAATATGAGTTTTGTTTAACATGTTTTCGTACCTTGGATAAAAGTATGACTGTTTACAACTCATCTCACATATACCTTAATACCCTGTTTTTTATGGGATTGGGTACTGTTGCTATAACTTGTTTCCAAAATAGCTCATTCTTAAAATTTAGATTCAAAAGCTAACAAGAATTCAGCTACAGTTTCAATCTTCAAACAAAATTGATAACAATATTTGTAATATTTGCTCAAATACTTTGTGTTGGTACGAAAGAGGTTACAATGAGGAATATCTTATTAGTTCATATAAACAAACGAGAGCAAGTATCCGCGTGTTTCGGCGGTAAAATGATGAGGGTGATAGGTCATAGAGTGTGATAGGTCTATAGGATGTGATATGTCATAGAGTGTCATAGCCAAATTCCTTAGCCGTACAGGTTCCGTTCTCGGATTTAAAAATTCATTAAAAATATATCGAATGACATCTCTAATGAAAGAGCATGAAATTTTAAGAACACTCATATAATTTTTATAATTTATCGATGTATGGTTTTTGAGATAAAAGATTTTGAAAGAATTAGAGGAATAAAATGATTTATGGAGGAGAGGGAAAATTGTATTCATTGATGTACATTGTTGAAATTGAATGTCGAAAAGTTAAAAAGTAGATTTGCTTTATAATATAGTATAGATATAGATATTAATTTTCAAACAGTAAATCATTACTCCAAACAAAACAAGACTCTTTGGCTTTGATATATAGTTATTTTCATAAACGGTTTCTAAATATTTTTATCTTATAAGTTTTAACCGAGTTTATTCAAAAACTTTCAGGCAAATCTTGGTGAAGTCCAAAACATTAGTCTTATAGATAAAATGAAAATATTTATCAACCATACCATACTGTATGTATTAGTTATGATTAATTTAATGAAACCGGATAATTAAACAAGGATGCAACTTTAGTAATCTTTGACCATTATATTATTTGTCACTTGGTATCATCGCTAAAATGCATCTTATGCTGTTGGCTAATTGCCTTGAGATTTTCCCAAGGTGTTCTTATATTCGTCTGTTTTTGTTTGAGTCTCTAGCTTTTTATGCCGGCGTTTGCCACATTATCTCCAACACCATTTCAAAAAATTCTATCAAACCTTTAAATAAGTAGGCTACTCCCATCATACCAATTTACAAACTTATCATTTAATCATCGTTAACATATATTAGATGGATACAATCACCACCAGGCATGGATACTACTACAAACCTCATCTCAAAACGTTCGGTCGTTGGTTTTCTAATAAGCACAAGACCAAATCTCGGTCGTCTCTTTTCAAAGAGCTTGCAGGTTATTATAAACCATGTTACAGATGTTACATGAAGCTAATATTATTATTATTATCTTTTCCTTTTAACATGATTTCTAGAGTTCCTTGGAGTTAAAGTTACCAGAATAGCTTTTTGCAGATGAGTCTGGAGATGAATACGAGGATGATGGCTCGTTCATGTCATCAGAGATGGATCCTTGCATTTCAATCAATGAATTGAGGTAATTAGCCATCATGGTATCCATGTATGAAGTTGATGTTTACAATGTGTTTTAACGTATCTTTGTGTTTTAGGATATTTGTGGCTACTTGGAATGTTGCTGGAAGATCTCCAGGTGGGAGTTTGGTTGTCGATTTGGATGAATGGCTAAATGTTAAAGAGTCTGCCGACATCTATGTTCTTGGGTATGTCTTATGGTAGAAATACAAGGGCAAACTACCAAAAAATGCAATGTACTATTCACATTTTTACTAACATTGAATTGTATTTTTTTTTAATCAGCTAATGCAACATACTTGTCATTTTTTACTTAAGTATGCAAGTTGTCTAGAAGAATGGTAAGTTTGTTGCGTTAAATGGTTAAAAGAATACGTTGCATACATCTGTAAGAAAATGAATTCTATATTACCTTTGCCCATAACATTACTGCTCTTTGACCTTACTAAACAGATTTCAAGAAATCGTACCGCTGAAAGCTAAAAACGTCATTGGAGGAGAAGATTTAACTGCAGCGACGAACTGGAACCTACTTATAGGACAAATACTGAACGATAGATGTGCATGCCGATGGATAACACCAATGCTGGATCCGCTCATAAGTGAGGACTATAACTATTTGGATAATGTGTCAGGTGGAATATCAACAGCAAGCCTAGAAGAAGACGAAGAAGAAGGGCTTAATCACTGTGGAAGGTACACACTAATAGCAAGCAAGAAGATGGTTGGAGTGTTCATAAGTGTATGGATAAACACATCATTGTTCAAGAGGTACAGCATATCAAGTGTAAAAGTGAGTGCTGTAGCTTGTGGGGCTATGGGTTATTTGGGAAACAAAGGTTCGGTGGCTGTTAGCATGTCAATTGAAAGAACTAGCTTTTGTTTTATTGCTGCTCATCTGGCTTCTGGAGAGAAGAAAGGGGATGAAGGGAGGAGAAATCAACAAGTTTCTGAGATTTTCAAGCGAACAACTTTTCCTCGACACTTTCGAGATAAATGCATTCCTCGGCCTCTTACAATTCTAGGACATGAGTAAGTAGTCTGCCTATTTGAATATGTTGACCCGTTAATTTAAGAATCGAATGATTTGGGTCAAGATTATATCTCTTATGAGTCAAATATGTTAAAAATGGTCAAAAATTAGACAAATGAGACACGGGTCAAAATTCGCCCAAAGTGTACTTTTGATGCCTACAACTTCTAAATCATTTTATTCCAGAAAGTTATAGTACTATTGAAATTGTATAGCTTATTTTGTCATATTTGACACCATAAATATAAAACTAAAAGTAAAATGGAAGGAGAGTGTTGCAGGTTAACCCACTTTGCCCAGCCGGTTTAAAAACCCTGCCAAACTTTACCAGTTTTGACCCATTACCCAACCCGACCGTTTTACCACCTCTGTGTGGATGCTTTTCTTTTTGAAATATATGATTATATGACAGCAATTATATTTTTTGTGAAACAGCCAAATATTTTGGTTCGGAGACCTCAATTACAGGTTATACTTGGAGAATGATTTAGCTAGGGAGCTGATAAAGAAGCAAGATTGGACAGCACTTCAAGAGTTTGATCAGTTACGACAAGAGCTGGGAGATGGTGGAGTGTTTCAAGGGTGGAGAGAAGGAAACATAGAATTTGCACCTACTTATAAGTATTCCAAATATAATAGGAATCGGTACTCTGGTACACAACCTAGCAGAGCAGGAGAAAAGCAAAGGACACCAGCATGGTATGCACATCTACTCTATTCTGCATTAATATCTTCCTATTAGAAGTGGAAATTTTGATTCAATTACATTTGAATGTTCCGATTTGGCTATGTTGTTTCTTTAGCCATTCAGATTTGTCAATTAGATCAAGAGCAAACATTGAACAAGTGCAGTTTTGTCAAACTGATTTTACAAAGACAACTTTTTGGATTGTGTTTTGCATACAACAGGTGTGACAGGATCTTATGGTATGGAAAAGGAGTAAAGCAACATTCTTATTTCCGTAGTGAGAGCAAGTTCTCAGATCACAGGCCAGTATCTGCTCTTTTCTCCACACAGATTGAAGTCATCAAGTCAGGTGAAGCAACAGTGGTTTCGCTCCAACCTGATGTACCCACTACGGTTTCCTCTAAACATACTGTAAGTGCTCTATCTGGCTCCTGTTATAACTTTTCTTTATCTGTGAAAACCTAAATAAATGATTACTTATTTACTTGATGATTTTGAAAAATGATGTTCCATGGAGCAGGAACAAGAGATATGTAACATAGAGGCTTCACCAACATTGATTTCGCTAAATACCAAAGAGTTAGACGCGTCACCATTAGACAAAAAAGGTTGCAGAAGAAGCAAAAGGTTGTGATACAAAGTTCACGAATTAGATATAGTGTCATGATCAAACATTATTTGGCTCAATCTTTTATTCTTTCACCATACTGTGTCTACAACTCGTATTCTCTAACTTTTTACTCCTTTCAAGTTTCAATATATACTAGATGTATAGTATGAACAGCTTTTGAATGTGCCACATGTCTGAAGATGACTACATTCTCAAAACTTAAGTGAGATATGAAATTCGTATACTCGAAAATGTATTGTTTAACGCACAAAAAACATAGTTTATATCCACTTTTGCACAGAAAACACATTAAAGACTTGTAAAGTAGGATATACAATGAGTTCAAGTTACTGAACCATTACCATTCACTTCAGGAAAATAATTTCGGCTGTATTAGCTCAGCATTGTTTTACATACATTGTTTTACATATTTAGCGCTTCTGATTAATAAATATGTCTCTTTAGCGCCTCTAAGTTGCATATTTACATATACTTATACAAAAACGATTCATTAATTCAAGTATTCAATTTATATTTAGTACTTTTGATGCTCATATCATAACCACATCATTATAATCATTCAAATTGACACAAGTATTATCTAATTAACTCTATTTGACGCATCATATGTAAAAGTATCATCTAATTAACTCTATTTGATACATCATATGTAAAACTCATTATCTAATTTTAACGTCATATGATTTAATTCAATTATCAAAATACCTAAGGCCTGGTTTCGATCATTTACCTATTGAGCGTGTAGGTATACGTGTTATCACTCATGTACTGCAGGGGTGTGCGGGGTCTAATTTCCAGCATACTGAATCATTAACTTTTAATACTTATGTTCTTACAGAAAAATAAATAAAGAGAAAATGTCACAACTGGTCCTTATGGTTTGTTATATTCGCATTTTGCCCCTTTGCGTTTTTCTTCCGTTGCAAACGGTCCCTGAATTTTTCATTTTCATTGACAATAATCCTTGACACTAACTTCTGTTAGTTTTGTCTGTTTAAAACTTTCACATGCGAACCACGTGAGGGTATAATCGTCTTTTTTTTAAACATAAGGACTATATGTGATAAAAAAAAAAGCCTATTTTAATTAATAGTCATTATTTCTTTCAAAAAAGTATATATACAATCTAAATAGTTTGTACAGGAGGATCCGCCCGTCTTCTTTGCAAATGACAATTTGTTTCTTTCCTTTCCTTAACATATCCCATATCCCATGTCATCTAGTTTCTCCGTTCATCAATCCGTTCTCTATATATATTCATTTAAATGATATCCCATGTCATCTAGTTTCTCCGTTCATCAATCCGTTCTCTATATATATTCATTTAAATGATATCCCATGTCATCTAGTTTCTCCGTTCATCAATCCGTTCTCTATATATATTCATTTAAATGATATCCCATGTCATCTAGTTTCTCCGTTCATCAATCCGTTCTCTATATATATTCATTTAAATGATATCCCATGTCATCTAGTTTCTCCGTTCATCAATCCGTTCTCTATATATATTCATTTATATTTAGACATATATTTGCAGGGGTTAAGCGGTTAACTAGTATGCTTATAGCATCATGTTTCCACCATGATTTTTAGGGGGTAGATTTTATATTCAAACATGTGATTTTCAGGGGGGGGGGGAGTTTGTGAGGGGGAAACATGTTTCTTTCATGCTTCTAGCAGCATATAGTTTTTTTTCCATATTTGTATATTAGTGTATAGAGGTGAGTTATTTTGAAAACTCATAAAAAAAAAAAACAAAAACTCAATAATCATTCTAGACCACACATTCGTTCTCTCTTTCTCTCTTTTCAATTAAATAATAAAATTCACTCAAATCATTCAAAATGCTTTATCTCACAAACCGTAAATCTTTAGACGAAACAAAAAGCATGGGTAGTCTTAAAATTTCGTCTTCTTTCATTAGAAATTTAATTTGATATACTTTTGACGACTTTTTAATTTCCTTTTTTTTGGTATACACATAACTTACACATGTATAGGTTGAACAAAAATTATGATTCGAAGCGGTGCAGAAGTTACTACCTATTATTTGGAAGTCGGAACTGCATATGAGATGAGGTTACATCGGAACTGCATATGAGATGATTTTAACAAATTTTCCCCTTTTAGTGGCTTGAAATTACTACCTATTATTTGGAAGTCGGTGCAGAAGTTTTATAATCAATCCACCTCAATTTATTTAAATGTTTATGTTACTCATAAATATACCAGATGATCGCATAGGTCGTCTATGATGTATGTTCCAGTTTTCTATTTGAACAAACCATGAAATGTACGCATATGCATATTACTCAAATAAAGAAAACGGTCTTGAATAGTCCCGGTGGCATGGCACAATCTCATTCCGTCACATCACATCCCCCTCCACCGTCCAGATCTTGCCATCTCGCAATTCGTTCGGGTATTTTCATTCAGGCTTTTCCTTGATTTCTTGCATAAGAAAACAGTATGGATAGTAATCACGGCGTGGCACAATCTCATCCCGACACATCGTATCCCCTTCTACTACCCGGATTTTGCCAACTCGCAACTCGTTCAGGTTTTTTCATTCAGGCTTTTTCTTGGTTTCTGGCATATCTTTTTTCCTTTTAGGTTTCAAGACCTCATTTCACTGTCGAAGAAGAAGAAAGTACAAGGACGATGTTCCAACATTATATTCGATAAGAAACAAAATGGGACCACCAATTCAATGTCACATTTTAAGACAGGAACTACTTATGCAATGCACATCCATATGCAGCCTATTGACAGAAACACGAAACAGAAGCAGCAGTAGCATTCATACAATCAAGCAGAAATAGTTAGGCCCTTACAACTAGAAACACGAAGTGGCAAAGGACACATGAGTTGCAACCGTACCAATACAAACGGATTAGCAGAAGAACAGATTATAATAATAACTTTTCTGCAACTAATCTCATTCTGAACTGTATTCACATACATTGACCAACTCACTATGTATTTGCAACGCTCCAGACTCCTGGGCTAGTCATACAACAAAAGCTTCTTTGGCCACCAATTGGGGCAATGGCAGTCACGCTATCTAAAAATATGCTAAATAAGAACGAGCAACAAATAAAGACAACCAATTGATGCCTACCAAGTTTATAATACACGAAAAAATTGCGGTTAAAAACATTACTAGAACTCTAGCCTCTAGAACAAACTATGGCGTGTTAAAAATTTAACAAAGAATCATGACAATAAGTGCCCCCAAGATATAAATTAAAAATCTTAACACATAAAAGCATACGACTATAATTGTCTCCAAATATATTAAAATAAAAATGTCAATTTAACATACACAAAAGCATATTAATACAAATACCCCGCAACCAAAATATCGATGGAAAAGGGAATGATAAAAAGCAACAAGATTGATATACTAATATATATTGGAGTTGTTAACTTTCCTCTTCTTCAGATTGAAACAAATAAATAGACTCTTCAACCAGATCGGCATCAATCATCATTCTTCTGTCTTTATTTTCTCAAACATCTGCTTCCTCTTCTCATTCTTCTTCCGATATTGTTTAACCAAATCCAGTATTTGTTTTCTTTCTTTGTCAACATCAATATTAAATTTTGCTCCCGTCCAAACTCCTTCATCAGATTGATTGACTTTTACTTCTGAATTAACTTCGACATTATTAGTTTTACTATACCTTGTTTTATCAAACATCATTTCCTCTGGATCGATATACCTTTCCTCATATATTAATTTTCCTAAGCGATTATCAAGTGATCGATTGAAGTCCTCATCCTGGAATGGATTGTATAAATTTTCTGCATCATCTTCATCGAAATCCCACACCCTCATTCTTCAACAACAATCAATTCGTTATAAATAAATAATAATAAAGTATATAAACCAGGCTCCCTCAACTGCTACATAAACAATCAATATACTACAACTAGTAGACTACTACTACTATTGATAGAAGGGTTTTGCTAAACGCAGCCTTAAGGGCTTTCGTTAAGGTGCATTAAATAGTTGTACACTTATCATAAAATTCAAGGGTGGACTTTAGATATAGAAAGGTACAATTTTTATGCACGTTAAGTGCAACCCTATAGGCTCCATTTAGCATTTTCCTTGATAAAAATTAGAATAATAAATTCAAGATACTCCAAATATACTACTCACAATTCTTCTTTAGTTGGATATGAAGACCACTCAATGTCTGCTACTAATTCGTTTCTTACATATCTTTCATATCTTTTATAATTCCGAAACCTACAATGAATTCATTAAAAGATAAAAAGTTTTAAAACATTAATTACAATTGTAGAGGATCAGAAAACATATATGAACTGTAAGAATGAACGAATGGAGACTCACCATTGACTCATCAGAATCACTGATAGTACCCATTTACATCTACAATCAATCCGTAAAAACAAAAATAAGCATATATGGGGATATATATATATACATATGAATGAATATATGGGTGCTAGATACCTAAGAGTAGGTATAGAACCACTCACATATCAATTTTTAGATATTAATTGTATAATGAAATATATGATTAGGCCCCGTAATTATTATGGATTAAAATATCAAGATGTGAGAGGTCCTGTACCCAAACTTATATATATACGGGAAATGATAACCTTCTAACTAATTATCTTAAAAATCCTCCTACCTACAAGATAATGACATGTGCCAAGATCAAGAGATGCGAATAGGTAAAAGAATTAGTGGACTATACAATGTCAAGTTTTGAAAGTTTTAAGAGGATTTTTAAGAGAACTTTAGGAGGGTTAATCATTTTTCTATATATAATATATATACACCAAAGATAATAATATACGAGAAGTAAGTAGTAGTATCACCTTTCGTCATCAGATAGAGATGAATACTGAGCGGCCACTTCTATTGGTTTACACAAATCCTTGGAGATCAAATTTGTTGTTATTATTATTATTCTGCAATAAATAAATATTTTTTGTTAATTATACAAAGAGAAAAATTAAATAATTATACCTCTAACAACAACAATTGGGCCAATTTAATTGAAATTGAAGTACAAAAACAAAAACAAACAAAAAAAGGAAGAGAAAAAATTATTACTGTAACTTATGCAATTGCAATTCAATTCATAGAAAAAAAGAAGAAAAAATGAAAAGAAAGAAAGAAAGGACCTGGCTGTCTGACGGATTCGGTGTAGGAGGCATAATGTAAAGATTATGCGGGCGGCTTTCGTAAAGTTAGGGTTAGGTTTGAGTATCCCCCTCCCCAACAATGCATAAATGAATAAGAGATTACCTGGCTGTCTGACGGACTCGGTGTATATCTAGAACTTTTCCGGGGTGTAAATTTTTTCTCTTTTTAAGACCATTATTTTTTTTTCCAAACGCAACCATCATCCATTTTAACCAGAGTTATAAAACTCGGTGGATTCGGACGAAAACTCGAAGAAAATGGGAGTTAAATGGGTCGAGTCGACCAGATTCGGATGAGACCCGGTCAACTACTTGGTTACGTGTAAACTCGGTCAAACTCGCCCGAGCCGGTCAAGAATCAGCCAGATCGGGTGAAAATTTGGGTCAACTTTGGTAAAAAAAAATAATTGCTTCTTTTTTATATATATATAAATTGGTTTAAGTTTATGTTCTAATGAATGGAGTTTGAACTTTCAAGTATTATGTTAAAGTTTATAAACCATTACGTTTTAAGTTTGAAGTTTATTACATATAAATTTAAAAGTTATAAAATTTCTATATAAAAACCCGATCTGGATTCTCCCTGATTCCGATTCGAGGATTTAAAAACTCTTGACTCCCGCACTCGTCGATCCAATCCCGGGTCGCGAGTTCTTCAACCTTGATTTTAAGTACACTTTTGTTTTTCACAATCTCGCCTCATTCACATTCTTTCTCCTTTAGACATTTACCTTCAAATTTAATACCCACTGTACCCTACAATATCCACAAAATATTAATCAAAACACAACATATAAGATAAAACTGAAAGGACCCGACTCGATAAACCGAAAATACAAGAATTTTTTTTTTACCCCCACTGCGACTCAGTGGGGTTAGGACACCTCCCACTGCGACTCAGTGGAAAATCTCTGATCTGCGAGCAAAAAACCTCCCACTGCGCCGCAGTGGGGTTGGACACCTCCCACTGCGACTCAGTGGGAAACTTCTGACCTGCGAGGTGAAAAACCTCCCACTGCGCCGCAGTGGGGTTGGACACCTCCCACTGCGACTCAGTGGGAAACTTCTGACCTGCGAGGTGAAAAACCCCCACTGCGCCGCAGTGGGTCTAGACCACTCCCACTGTGCCGTAGTGGGCACTTTCTGACCTGCACCTGATGCAAAAACCAGCCATTTGACACACCAAACAACTCCAAACTATAATATTCATTTGCCCAACTTCCACAAACTAAATTTCAAATATTCTAACAACTATAAAGACACATTTCAAACACATTTACAACATCAACGAGTACGCAAAATCAAGATTTCCATCAAACGGGTCATTTACCCACTTTGACACCTTTTTGACCAAAATTATGAATTCACAACTATCCAAAAACTTTACAACTGGAACATTTACAGAAATTTACCCAAAAGCATGACCCCAAACTAAAATGTACCAAGAGCCAAGAAATGAGGGACAACTAAGCTTCTATACCAAAAGATCGTCATTCGCCTGGGAATGACCTAATTACTTTCAAGACGTCCAAAAATTGCTTCAAACTCTAAATCAACTATCTTCAATCAACAATCACTAGTTCCTTCCTCCGGAACTACCTATATAAGAGGGTAAACATCTAAAATATAAGCAAAGGCTTAGTGAATATACTTGCATACATTTACGAATACGAAGGAGGGCATAGTACAAGGACTTTCACATGTAGCCTATGGCATCGTCATGTCACATTTACATATTCACCTTGCACACAAACAATACATATATGGATCCATATAAGCTAAACAATCATAACAAATCATATCTATCGGGATTCTTAGGCCCCGGAGGTTCTTAGGCCTCATATCACATCAACTATCGGGATTCTTAGGCCCCCGAGGTTCTTAGGCCTCATAAACAATGCCCCACATGGGCTTAACGCCGAACCAATTACCATGCTTGGAACATTCACATCTCATGGTAATTGGCCCAACGTATACATAAAGGTATGCAAGAATACTCACCTCTTCCGCAACAAAGGTAATAACGCTAAATGAACAAGCACAAGCAATCTTCAACCTATGATCATATCGTAAAAATGCATAAGCTTACATTCACAACTATGACTAGCTTAACCTAGTCATACTCAATCACTAGCCTTCCTAGACCCAAAACTCAACCCATTTGTCATTGAGTTTCATTTTCTTTAACAACCACACTAGGTAGCTCAATCTACCATTTTCATCAACAATTCCATAACTACTCAAAACTCATCTTTTCTCAAGAACTAAAATTTATCACATGCACTCATTATTTTCATAATCAAACATATCATATAACTCAATGACAACTAGGTTAACTAAGGAATTGGGGAAAAATTAACCATAAATCATTTTTTCTAGTAAAACCCCCAAATTGGTTCACTCATGAACCCTAATTTTCAAAAGATTGACAAAGCTAGATTGGGGAAATTCATTACCTCACAATGGAAGACAATTACTTGAGATTTTAAATTCACGAATCCTTCCTTTTCTTTCTTCTCAATTTTCGGCCACCCCCACCAAAATCACCAAACCCTAGCTTTTAAATTCTTGAATGAAGACTAAAGTTGGTGATGATTGTTATTGTGATTTCTATTCTTGAATTAAAGAGGATTACTTTGATTTTTGAAGAAACAAGATTAGTCTTGCATGAAGAAAATAGAAGAGAATGGAGAAGAGTGGGTGGAAGGAGGTTTCTAACAACAAAAGGGATGTCTGGCACATCCAGAAGGTGCCACGACCCATTCCAAATTTTGAGGGTATTTTCCCCGCTATCCGCTAAAGTTCCAACTAAATTAACCCCATATTCAAAAATAAAATACTAGGAAATTACTTTAATGTCAAATCTATAAAAAGAGGTTAATTTCTTTTACCTTTAAAATCTTTGGGGTGTTACAAAAACAAACAAAATTAGACTCGCACTTACCATGTGGTGAATGGTTTCACTTTCTTTTCACTTGCCTTTAATCCAATTATTATTTCATCACCTCTCTTTACCAACCTATCTCACCATCCTTTTTAACAATTGTCTAAAGGTAAAGGGCAAAGCTTTTCTAACGTTTAAGTTTTATTTTTCAGTCTCCTAAAGTCATTTGTTATAACTTATAAGTAATCTATTTTTTTTTTCCAAGCCACAATTCAACTAACATTTCCAGGAACAACTTTAGTTATAGAGCTCTGGTCTTCCCTTATTCTTCAAATATTTATCAGTACAAATGCTCTTCTTGATTTTCAAGATAACCTCATCCAAACATGATGCAGTTAACTGCATCCAAACTAAGCCCTTTATTTATATATAAGAGATTCACATAATGAGTAGATAATTTAAAATGTCTGTTATAACAAAATGGTTTAAGTAACAGAATTTAAAACACTATGTATGAATTAATAGAGTTTTGAAAAAAGAATAAAAAAATTTCTTAAAAAAATATTACCCCATTAATAAATAACAAAAACAAAAATAAAATAATTTATTTAAAAAAAAAAGGAAATGCTTATGACATCAATATTAAATCAATGGAAGAAAAAACTAATTTTGGGGAAAAAAAAATGAAGACATCAAATAAGCTATTTTCAACAAATTAAATTATTATTGATGGATTCTATCATGGTGCCCGCGCACAAAGTTAAATAGTCTGACCTAAAGTATTTCGGTATCTAATCAACTCATCCTGTTACCAAAAACTATCGTTTTGATTTGTGACTCGGAGTATCAGGACGGAGGAGGAGAGAATTTGACCCGTTTGCTTTATGATAGGTCATCATGGGTTATAATAAATGCAAAACGGATCATATAAAAATATCTTGCATTCTGACAGCAGTCTGTTATCCATATACAGCCACTTCAATTATAGGTTTAGATTATCTTTCAAATTTTTGTGTGTGAAGAAATAGATCAGTATTTTAAGAATGTTCTTATAAAGTTGTAATCATAATTGACCCGTTAACTATTTCTAAAAATATCGAAAAGTGTTTGCAAGTCGACCCTCATTTCAGATGTTCTGACAGAGGTAACTATGAACTGGCAAGATATTGCAATTATCACTGGATATTTAAATCAGTAAATCTTAATGTTCTTATAAAGTTGTAATCATAATTGACCCGTTAACTATTTCTAAAAATATCAAAAACTGTTTGCAAGTCGACCCTCATTTCAGATGTTCTGACAGAGGGAACTATGAACTGGCAAGATATTGCAATTACCACTAGATATTTAAATCAGTAAATCCAAGCAACTTCCATGAGATGGATGAACAAGTATGTTGATGCCAACTTTTATTTTTCACTTTGCTGAACCTATGATATGCTAAAGCACTAAAAAGTAAAAACAAGAAAGACTTAGGGCGTGTTTGGTTGTTGAAAATGTTTTCTAATTTTCATTTCTAATTTTTTAGAAAATTAAAGGAGTTTTTATTTTCTAGAAAACAAATTTTTTTTTTGAAAACGCGTTCTAATTAAAACTAGAAAACATGTTAAAGATGTGAGGGGAAGGGGGGGGGGGTTGGAATGAAATGCAAAATGAAAATGGAAAACAAGAAAATGATGTTTTCAAGTTATCTATGGAAAAATAAAAAACATTGTTTTTGTTTTCTTGGAAAATATTTTTGAAAAACTATGATTAGAACGTGTTTTTTCTGTTTTTCATGTTTTTATTGGAAAACAGAGTTGAAAAACAAGAGGGTATTTTCTGCAACCAAACGCCCCCTGGCAACGAATATGCACCATCTACTTTAAGGCATAAAGTTTATTTACACATATATTGAATCTATTTATTATTGCTAAACATGGATAAGCGACCCATTTCTTCTAAGTTTTCAATCGGTAGAAGAGTTGGCAATTTTGAAGAATTAACTTATGAATGGATCGGTTTGGGCTTTGTGTTAATCTTAATGGGTCAAAAGAGTAAAATGGAAACAATTACCTTAAAGTAAAAATCATTTATTCAAAATTAGAGTGTTATTTAAGTAGAATAACTATTGCAGTAGTATTTTGACATGCTAATTATAATTTAACAACAAAAAAAAAAACTGGACAGTAAGCCAACCAAAACCTGTTTTTACATGTACCAAAAAATTACCCATTGTGACTATCCGGTCCATCCCCAAAACTGCATACGACCTTGAATCAACAATTATAACATACCCATAACTGTTGGAAACATTATGAATCAAGTCACTTCTGTAACACCCTGCTTTATAAAAATATGGATTTCAAAAAATTTTCAACTTTAAATATAACACCGTTTATAAAATGCGGAAGTGACTTTTAAAAATCCCAATTAAAAGTCACAATTGATTCCTAACGGAACCAATAAAACATAATAAATGTCTTAAAAAGGGTGTTACCAACCAGTATAATCACAATAATGTAAATGAAATCCACAATCAACCTCAACAAAGACAGTCAACGTAATAAAAGCAAAAAGGGCTAAATAAATAAGTCTACTTAAATAGTGCAACTATGAGTACCTAAAGCCAACGTCCAAAAGCTCCAATAATAGCTACCCATTTCACAAGCAAGCTACCAGCCACTGATCAATGCCTAACCTGAGGACACAACACATTTTCACAAAACAAGTGTCAGCTATTAAAGTTGAGTAAGATAACAGGTTAGTATAAATAAAAGGATTGCCAATTAAAACACTTTAATAAATCAACTCATGCATATATAAAGGCACAAATAACAAAACAACATAAACTGCATAATAAGGATTATCAAATCCTATAATGTGCCTAACAATCCTCCATAATCACCAATATCCACATTATTGCTTAAGCTACATAAATCACCAAAAGGTTATGCCATAATAAACTACATAGAAAGGTTGTGTGAGGCGGCTAAATAACCAAATATGGATCCCCACACCCGACTTGATGGGTAGACCTTACGGTGGTCCATCTATGTCATAATGGATAGGCATAACCAAATCCATGAGTATTCCGTTAACACCAGGTGGTCAACCACGACACCCGAAATACTCTAAACACCAGGTTGTATTCACAAGAGAACCTGATCGGGGTTCCAAGTGACGCCATAGCACACTCCGCCTAAATAGACGTCATGTGGGTTAAGCTTAACTCTTACACCAATGCTCGAGACTTTCACCAAAAGATATATTAAAGTATATCACACCAAAATCTACAAATAATTTTAGGGCCCTTAAACGTGCACGTGCCATGGCAACCTAAATCATGTCTAGTGTACTATGTGTACAAGTTCACATATATCATATACCACACAATCAACAAGCTACATAAATCAACAATGCAACACTAAACTTAATTCTACCCAAGCATGCTTTAACAACACCCAATAAACCTCTCATATCCCACACCCAACATATGCATGAGATAGTTGAACAACATAAAAGGGGAGTTTAAATATCAAAACTAAGTTTTGTTGTGTCCCCAGGTGTCAAAAGTAAGTTATCTTACCTCGTCAGCTTCACAACAACCACAATACGTTTATCAAGTTTGTTATGCATTCCCAATAACCTATAATGACCAATTATTAAAATAACTAACCAAGATAGACGATGATATCCTGCTAAAAAAAAAGTCAATAAAACCTCAAAACCACTAGTCACCATGCCATCATTTCCAACAAGTACAAAAATGACTATTTCATTTTTACATACATATATTCAGTACATGCTGACTGGAAGGTCAGCCACTTTTTTTTTTAATCAACAATAACAATATAAAATTATGTACTCTTTACTTTTGACCTACTAACAACAACTATAAGCACAAAAATACCTTTTTATAAATATATGTGTACTTTGGATATTGAACAATGTAAAAATAAAACCATTTGACTTTCTCATATTTCTTTCATTCTGCACATGCACTCTTAAAACAACAAAAACCATACTCTTAATTACTAGTACTATTATACCTTATACATTAGAAAAAACAGTACACTCTTCCAATAAAACAACACAAAACCATTCTTTTTTTTTCCTTTATATTTTGCCTTCACGTGATGGCATATACAACCACAAGGACAATAGTATTTTATATATATACATATATATATATATATACAAAATCGGCTTAACATAAAATAAACATGACAACAAATTAACTTTGCTTGAAACTTTACTGCTATAGTACAACTTCATATCACACAGGACAATTTTCCCTTTTAAAATAACATCACAATACTAACTTTAACCCAAAACAATATAATAATGTTATATATTTTTTTAGAGTTTGTGACTTTTATAGAACAAGACAAAAGCAAATACTTGTATTGAAAACAATCCTTATCATATCAGATTTATGGCTAGCATAGGTGACTACCAATCCCCACGATTAAATACTATGGATAAATACAACTACTTAATGTTTATAATATACTTCAGTTTTATGAAAATCAAGAAAACACAAACGACAAATAGATTAACAATTCTTACTATGTGAGTGGCTAGGATTGCAAGAGACTAGAAAGTATTTGCAAACACTCCTTCCTTTCTTTGCTTTTTCTAAGTGCACCAAAACCCAAGAGTATAATGACTTTTAGTTTTCTTTTTTTTTTCTTTCGACGGCAACTAGGGAAACTAAATTCTATATATTTTAGAATAGGGTTAATGATATATGGATCATGGTTTGGCTAGCTCCAAGCCTCCAATCACGGTAAAAATGAGTTTTATTACACTTAATAACCCTCTAAATTTATGAACCAAGAAAAATCACCCCTGAGTAATATGATTTAAGACATTTAGCATTAATCGACACTTAAGGGAATACATACACCTTGACAAGCATTGGTAACAATTTATCGACACTTTAGTCACACTAAATGGGAAGACAAACCCGAACTTATCCACATAATTAACACACATTTTAAACTACTTTATTGACCACATATAACTCACATAAAGCCCATAACTATTATTATGATAGTTAGCCACAAAAGGTATAACGCCCCTTAACGACTGGTCAACATCGACTAACGGTCAAAGTTAAATAAAAATAGGATAAAAGAGTTCGGGATGTTACAACTTCTCCCGTCACCAAGACAAAACTAGTTGTCTATGACAAAGCAACAGGTAGCCTAAAATTGCATTTCACCCTCTAAGATAGTTCTATTTATAGCAGTATAGGAGGCAATTTCACCCCATTACTCATTGTGTCAATCCAAATTAAGCGGCATCTCTAACTGGTCAATTGGGAACAATAAAAATGTAGCAAACGGGAAACAAGTTGAAAGTCACCCAAAGCGTAAGTTTGACACATAACTCCTGTTGTATGATATAAGTTCTGTAGTCATATTAAACACATCAAAATTTAGACAGTCAAACCTAAAGCATTTCGGTATCTAATCAACTCACGCCGATACCAGAACCTACCACCTTGATCCGTGACCATTTGATCCACCACACATGTAAGTCTGCACATTAAATACAGTAAACATAGGGAAAGCAGTTGGTACCACTAAAGCAGGGTTCGTTTCCCTGGACCAGTAACAAACCCATCGTTTTAAAAAAATTTCCATTCCTGCGAATTAACAAAGCACCTCTCCCAAGCTTATTGGATTTTTGTGCATGTATAGCATATTAACATGAGAACCATCCCCAAGATTTTTCAAATTGGCCTTTTTCTTGTATGAATCATCATCAGTATCGTGACTTGCTTCCTTTTCATTTCTCGAACAGTTTTCTTGCTGGTTTGTCAATAATGTAAACCGGTAAGGGTAAAGTCCGCAGCTCCTTGTGAATGATCTTTTTCTTCCTTCTGAAGTGCCTCATAAGCTTTAATAATGGACCAACTGGCAGCTCCAGATGATTTATATAAAGGATGGTTATTGAATCTTGGATACAAATGTCATATTAGAAAGAAAAAAAAAAAAAAACAGACAACACACGAATATTGTACCAGTTTCAAACTTAAAATAAAAAAAACTAGTCATACTTAATAATAACACCACATTATCCAAAATGAAAAAAACTTAAAAATAACACAATTAGTCAAACACCCATTTGTTCTATTTTAGATTAATAAGTCATATGAAAGCAGGAGACATCCACAATGTACACTACCACACTTATTAGGTCATTAACTGTAAGCCCAAGTATGAAGAGCGTGCCACCGTTGAAAATCTTTATGACAAAAACCAGGAACGTTGCAGATCTTGAGAATCTTATCAGCAGACATCCCCTCAATCTTTTTAAAAATTACCTTAAGTGTGGCGTCCAAGAGGGTTTTGATCCTCAGATCAATAGCAGCCAGAAATGAAAATAGGAAAAAGCAATTATGAAGCAATGAGTTAAAGAGATAAAGTTGGGCCTCATATAAGACATCCAGTAGGAAATGGGATTAGTACATCAATTTGGTATGACTGGTGGCATCGTAGCGGGCCTTTATACAAATTTTTTAGTGATTGTCAAAGGGTGATGGAAAATTGACCATCAGAATATCAGATTGTATAGCTCAATATCCATATTGGTGAAATTCCTATTGCTGCAAACTTGGACAGAAGTGATAGAGTAATCTGGAAACGAAATAATGGTAATGAAGGTGAGTGTGCTGTCAAGAGAGTTTGGGATGACTTCAAAGATGGTAATTCTGAAGTTCAGTGGAGCAAAATTGTATGGTTTTCCGGAGGAATACCAAGTCATATGTTTATCTTATGGATGGCTGTGCAAGAAAAACTACAGACACAAGCTTGGTTTTAAAAAGCATGCCTCAGGCGCGCTAGGAACCCTTGGAGCTTTTTGGTATCCAAGTGAACTTTTTGTACACAACAACATTTTTTTTCCCAGGTTGTGATGATGTCTCCGCATTCAAGACCTTCATGTAATTGTTGTTTAATTTGCTCTTCCCCATCCAATTATTATTATAATCAAAATCGATCTCCCAAAAGTTTCTTCCTCTCTACTTAACAATGTTTACCCACTCAACCCATAACGTTTCCTTTCTGTTTGCAATATTCCAAATATGCTTTGTTAATAAAGCCTCATTACAAACTTTTCAATCCCAATCCTCCTTGACTTTTGGTCCTAGAAACATTTTTTTGCTACCTACAAACAATGATGAATAGATGTATAGATATACATATAATTGGGCACTAATATCCTAGTATTGTATCTATACATAGCACATACATATATATGTTAAATCTTGGAGTGAGTACTAGTCAGTAGTCATCCGAGAATTTCCATGTCTATTATATATATGATGTTGGAAAAGTTTGACATACTAAACTTTTAATGATTTTTTATGTATTATTCCTCCTGAATATATATAAATAAGGGAAAAATTAGGATGTCATACGTACACGCATAAGCTGAGCAAGGTGGTAGGGAGACTGATTTGATGCAAACTGGCGATCGAAATCATGCAACGTTTTTGCGACGAGTATAGGATCATCATCATCAAAATTGTTGATGGTCTTCCGACGTGAAACACAGAAAGTATTAACCTTCTCCAAGATTACACTTGGTATCTCGGTATATACCTCGCCTGTAAATCCATCTGATAGATAATCAAGGATAACATCAGATTCAAAGCAACATATGAAATCCATTTTTACAAGCTTATCGTCCACACAACGATATACAAACTGCACTTCTTCATCTTTTGCGTTCACGAATTTTATCGATTTCAGCTTTTCTGACATGATGCTCCAAGAAACTGATCGATTTATAACTGGAAGAAAATAAACAACACTAACCCTAATTAATTAATTTTGGGATCTATTCGATTCAGCTACAACTTATAAAACGAGAGATAGAGTGAGATCGGCATTTTTTAAACTAGTCCTTACTAAATACTCTAATTAACATTTACACTCCCCTCACCAATTCTATTTTTGCTTTTACTCACCATTACACATTTACACCTTTAAATTTAGGGTCCCTATGTTTTTTCAAGTATTATTATGTGGCTGAATAAGTCATTGAATTCATTAAAAAAAAAAGTGCTTGTATGAATTATGTCAAAATCCACTTTATATTAACTTAATAGATTAAGTATTTTTTATTATATCTATTAATTCATAAACAGACAGAAACTTAGATTCTATTATACATATATAGAGCTCTCATAGGCTCGTTTTTGCTTGGACAATGTGTCAACACCGCTAGATGTGCCCCGTGGTGAATTCATGGTCAGTCGATTCATGGTTAGGAAAAAGCCTATTCATCTCAAAGCATAGATGCATAAACTTATGACTTATGCGTAGGAGTGATCAAAACACAAGCTGGTCTCATAAAACCAAAATACGAGCCAAAAAGAACATGAGCGCGATAAATCCTATCAAACTCCGGTCCCGTTCATGGGTCTTGATTTCCTAAAAACCGGTTCTGGAGCCGGGCTTAACCTGCTTGATAACCAAAAACCATAACCTGATATGCATACATAATCTGATTTAGTGTGATTCTCCTGTAATAATATGGTAACATTCCTTTTCAAAGAGTGGTTATGTTCTTCTCAAGAACAATTTACAAGTTATGCTACCAAGTTTCACTCTCTCTGATGATTTAGGAAATCATGGACACTAGCTTACTTCAGGTATACTATCTAACGTTTTTTTTTTTCCACAAAAGAGGGTGTACCTCATTAATTCTAGTAATCACATACTTTTATACACACAAAAAACAACTTTCTCTGTGATGACATGCCCATCATTTACAAATCCAAATTCCCACTTAAAACTATACATCAAACCAATCCATATAAACTGCTAAATATTCTAGACAACTAATGCTAAGTAACCCCCTGATACATAATCAAAAACTCTTTTGTGCAACAATGCGCAACACAAAAGCCACTTGCAATGTCAAATCACCAATTCCTGAACACCAAGCATTGCCTTTGCTTTTCGAATACCTGCACAGCCTTTATCTGCCCAATAACCTCCTTTCAAAATCGCATTCAATTGTCATACACAAACTGCACATCTACCTGCACGAAATAAATCAACAAAAGCTAGCTTAATTCCCACTTAGTCTTCAGCTCTTCATAAGTACTGCAACTATCTAACACACTTTTGCTTTGAACTAATTTTTGAAATCAATTTTATCGAGAATTAAGACTCAAGTACCTTTCCAACAAAATATTACTCATCTTCTGTGCTCTTGCAGAGTTACGGTTGGTTTATTTTGATGTTTTAAAAATAGTGTATCTTATGCGCACAAGCTGTCTTGCCTGCGTGTTTTAATGAAAACACTCGCAACAACCCAAAACCAATTTCTAATAGTTCCATTAGTTAACTCAGCATAACATACACAGATACACTAGGTTATGTCCCGTGTTAACAACGGGTTCTATAAGATGATTACATGAAAATGAATATTTTAAATAAACAACTAATATCAAGGTCAACAAGTATCATATTGTGATACATTCATATATGTAACATATATCTGATCTTATATATGAATTTATGATAGCATGTAAAAAGTAAATGATACTTACTATTCAAAAAGCAAAAAAAAAAAATTTTTTTTAAATGTAAAAAGTAAATATTGTATTGAATCTTATTTTGTCAGCAAACAAAAGGAAAAAATAAAAAATAGTATGACATTTGAAATCTTACAAATATGTAAAAGGTTAGTTAAGAATTAAGATAATTAGATATTACAGTCAAGGGTATGGTAATTAGATAAAATTGAATAAGAAAGAAGAGTTACCATGTTTTTGGTACTTTCATGATTTTTGAAGTTAGGTGGAGTTATACTTGTTGTAACCAGAGTTTACATGTAATCAAAATACAACCCCAACGCCTATCAAGCACTAATGTCCTACAGTAAACAAGGAAGCTACTTGATTAGTTAATATCATTTTTATTTTTTTTTGAAGGCACTAATATCCTACGGCACTAATATCCTACAGTACTATAACAACTTCAGAACCACCATACCCACAAGCCCAAACCCATAAAGTTAAAAACATAACAAAATAGTTTAAAGCTTAAACTCAGTTTCAAGCTATTCATTGAACAAACCACCATTCATCCGGTTGGATCCTTCTTATCCACACTCCTAATCACGCCCACAGCAACAGTCTGCCTCAAGTCTCTCACAGCAAACCGACCCAATGGAGGATACTCAGAGAAAGTCTCAACCACCATCGGCTTTGTTGGAATCATCTTCACCATTCCAGCTTCACCATTTTTCAAAAACTCTGGCTCTGCCTCCAGCTCTTTACAAGACATGGACCTCCGATCAATCTTGCTCAATAGCTCAGCAAACTTAACAGTAATATGGGAAGCATGGCAATCAAGCACCGGTGCATATCCCTTTCTAATCTGACCCGGGTGGTTCATGATGATGACGTGAGAAGTAAAACTAGCAGCCTCCTTTGCAGGGTCATCCTTAGAGTTTGAAGCAACGTGCCCCCGTTTAAGATCCTTCACAACAACATTTTTAACATTGAAACCAACATTGTCTCCTGGCAATGCCTCAAGCAGTGCTTCCTTGTGCATCTGAATAGAGTCGACTTCAGTTGTCAAGCCACTTGGGCCAAAAGTGACCATCATCCCTTGCTTCATCACACCAGTTTCAACACGCCCAACAGGCACGGTACCAATACCACCAATGTGGTAAACATCATGAATTGGAAGGCGGAGAGGCTTGTCGCATGGTCTTTTTGGCTCATTGATCCGGTCAAGGGCTTCAAGTAGAGTTGGCCCCTCGTACCAGTTTAGTTGAGGTGACCTCTTAGTCATGTTCTCGCCCTCAAGACCAGAAATTGGGACAAATGGGACTTTTGTAGGGTTGTATCCGTATTTCACCAAGTAGAAAGCCAAATCTTTGACAATTTCATCATACCGAAATTTAGAGTATTTTTCAGGTGTAGTGGCATCCATCTGCAAAACAACATATAACAAAGCTAGTTAACATTCAAGATATAACCTACAACTATCTTCAATTGCATGAAGGGAATTTTTTTCTTATAAAAAAAGGTACCTTGTTGCAGCAGCAGATCATTTGCTTGACACCAAGTGTGAATGCAAGCAAAATATGTTCACGAGTCTGCCCAGTGGTAATTCCTATTTCAAAATTAGGAATGGTTGAGTCAACGATCAGAAGGGCACAGTCAGCCTGGGAGGTTCCAGTGATCATGTTCTTCAGATAGTCACGATGCCCAGGAGTGTCAACGACAGTGCAGTAATAGTTAGTGGTCTCAAATTTACAGATTGAATTGTCAATAGTTTTATTTTTTTCACGCTCTGCCTTGAGCTTGTCCAACACCCAAGCATATTTGGATGATACTTTGTCCATCTCAGCAGCCTCTTTCTCAAGCCCATCAATCACGCTCTTGTCAATTCCACCTAGCTTGTACATCAAGTGGCCTGTGGTGGTTGACTTCCCAGAATCGACATCTCCAATGACCACAATGTTGACACGAGCCTTTTCTTTACCCATGATAAATAAGCTGGCTGGCTGACATTATGATCATAATTCAATGTCAGATAAACGTAGTTAAACAGTATGTATTAATACAAGAAAAACTTAACACTCATACATGATAACAAAATAAAGCAATGCATAAAAGTACTAAAAAAACCATCATAAGCAAGAATTAGGTTCAAACAAAAAAGTAAACTTTATAGTTTATATCCACACTAGAACAAAGTCAATTCGAAATAATAATTCCGTAACTAAATGAATCCAATAAACAAACAGATGCAGTAATTACATATAATGGCTTCCAGTTTTTAGATATACAAAACTAAAATTCAAATCCATAACATCTGGTAATCCTATAGTAAATATACAAAACATGATAGTTAAAATTCCAATAGACAATAAAACAAAAAAATCGTAAACGACTTTTCGGTTATCTGTTTTTAACTTCGGTTTCCATCCAGCAATTACATACAATGGCTTCCAGCTTTTAGATACGGAAACATACAAAATTAAAAATTAGAAATTGTTTATTGATATAAAAAATAAAAATAAAAAGGAAGGAGAAATTATCAACGAAAACTACCTTAAAATCGTTTGTTATAAATTAGGTTGAGGGAACCAGCCGGCCACCGTACACAGATGAAAGTGGGGGAAAGACGACTGAATATTTTGACTGCAGTTAAAAACCCTAAAAATTCACCTCCTCTTTCTTTGATCATGCCCCTAAATTCGATTTTCTAAATTTGGACTCGTTTTTTTTTTTTTTTCGTACTCGTATCGTGAATCATGAGAAACATAAAATCAAAATTTATATATCAAAAAATATAACTTAAACATACCTTTATTAATGATCTTATGATATTTACAGTATTAACCAGTTATAGTACCTGTGCGTTGTCGCGGGATACGCTTTCTACACGAAAAAAGTAAAATTCGTAACCATGTGAAAGTTCTTTAATGAAAACATGAGAACCCAAAAATTCAGTGGTAAGAAAATAAAAACGAAAACTTTGATGTAGGACAAATGTAAAAACGTTATGTATATAAAAAGACGAATAAAAATAGTCAAAACCAAATGTTTAAAAGTAAAATCGTAACCAGGTGAAAGTTATTTGATGATAACATGAGAACCCAAAAATTTAGTGTCAAGAAAATAAAACCGAAAACTTTAATGTGGGGCAAAAGTTACAAGATTGAAAACTTGTACATTCCACGCATAACGTACTTGTACATTCATATAGTTTTTAAGTATATTATATATGAGAATCCAAACATTTAGTGTCAAGAAAATAAAAATGAAACTTTGATGTGGGGCAAATTTAAAAACGTTATATATAAAAAAAAAATTGGATGAAAATAGTCAAACCAAATGTTTACAAAGTAAAATCGTAACCATGCGAAAGTTATTTGGTGAAAACATGAGAACCCAAAAAATCAGTGTCAATAAAATAAAAACGAAAACTTTGATGTGGGAAAACTTTAAAACGTTGTGTGAAAGTTGTTTGATGAGAACCTAAAATTTTAGTGTCACAAAAATGAAAACGAGAATTTTGATGTGGGATAAAAGTTAAAAAAATAGAAATTTTAAAAGTCAAAACGAAATTTGGGGAAAGTTGTTTGATGAATATATAAATACCTAAAAGTTTAGTGTCACGAAAATGAAAGCGGAAACTTTGATGTGGGATAAAAGTTTTAAAAAATAGAAATTTTAAGGGTTAAAACGAAATTTGGTTAAATTTTAGGGGGTTAAAACGAAATTTAGTTAAAAATTAGTATGTGTTTTAAGTACTTGTACATTTCACGCATAAAATACTTGTACATTTACATAGGTTTTTAGTATATATATAATTTCTTTTAATAATTTTATATTATCATATATATTTTTTAAATACAGATTAAACATTCATTAATAATTAATTCACTGTACTTCCCATCATAGCTCAGTGGTTGAGCATCAGTTTTATATGCTGGAGGTCTCGAGTTCGAGACATGGGAAAGACATCCGAAAAGGAATTTCACATAAAAGTCCAGGTTTATATCCTGCAGGGGGCAGGGTTTTATCCCAATTAAATGTCGTGCCACATTCAGACGGTTTAGTTGGAAGTTTCTCTTCCTACTAAGTATTGAGGGAGAGGGGCTCTCTAACACGGATCCGGTTAAGACAACGTAAGCTAGATCCCTGTTGCGAGCAAATGATCCACACCTGTCAAAAAATTATTTTTTTTTTATCGAGCTGTTACCGTATCAAACCGATACATACCGTATTGGACTTTATCGTATTGTATTGAACCGAGTCAAAATCAGGTTTAAGAAACTAAACGAGCCATTACTTTTTCTTTGAGTTTTAATGTGACACGTAAGAAATTTATTGTGTATCGTACGTTACTAATAGTTATGTTAGGGGGTGTTTGGTTTAGTTTATTTATCTATAATCTATAATGTCTATATATATCTTCAATAATCTATAATAATCTATAATATCTATAATTTACAAAATAAAGCAACTACTCTTTTTTAAAATCTCAATTAAGAAATTGAATACTTAAATATCCATCTCCGTTATTCACGCTACCTTCTTTAAAATAAATTATTTTTTCGCCCCACCGTCACTACCACCATTACCGCCGCAAGGGACCAGTTACACTAACTAAGAAGGATTTAATGTGAGTCGACTCGAGTTTGTGAATTGCTGACTATTTATATTATATATATATATATGGTTTATCCAATGCTTTGCTCATAATTAGAAATGGTATTTATCAATAATACGCATATATGGTTTATCCAATGCTTTGCTCATAATTAGAAATGGTATTTATCAATAATACGCATGTACACTATGCATATCTCTGCCCTAGAGAATTTGTAATGGTTCACAATTTCACATCACCATACGTATAATTAAGGATGTGCATGGTCCAGATTTGACGGTTTTAACTAAGAATTTCGTCCAAACCAATAATAACGGTTTAATGTTTTTTCAAACCAAACCGTCCAAATTAGTGTCTTAAACCAAACCAACCAAAACCAATTAAACCGGTTTGGTTTGGCCGGTTTATCTTTTATAAATATATAAATAAAATCATGTGCTTATAGCTAACTAACATACTAAGATATAGTGAAATTATATTTTCTTCATGTCACAACTATTAAGTATTTGATATGTATACTTGTAAGATATAAAACAATATCATGATATAATTAATACGATGACATATTTACTTGAGTAGAAATATAAAGTTATGTTTATAACTACATATTTTTAATCCAATTGTCCGGTTTGGTTTAAATGGTTGGTTCAATCTTTAAGACCGCAAACCAAACCGTAAGAACGGTTTATTGGGAGAAAAAACCGTCGGTTTAAATTTTTGATGTCAAACCAACCAAACCGTACAATTGGTTTGATCTAACTCGTTTTATTGGTTTCGACCAAACCATACACATCCCTACGTATAATGACATATCCTCAATAACAAAATTTAATCATAACTATTTAACATAGAAGGAAGCTAATGTGGTTTTTCTCTTAAGTCTTAACCAAATATCCTTCTCAAACAAACCTATTAATGACATAATGTTTTTAATTGCATTTTTTTCAATACGACAGTCGAAACTCCGTAACACGCGGTCAAAATTTACTAGTTATATATTTATACTCTAATGACGTTAAGCTAATTTTTAGTTATATGTTTCATTACAGCACATACATATACTCAAACACATATAAATATAAATAATGTAGTAACACAAACAGGTTAATGTAGTAGTAATAGAATAACGGCTATACATAAAGGAATCAACAGGCAAAAATATCGAGCAGCTTTCTGTTTTAGTGGGTACAAACTCTCAAAAAGAGACCCATATACACAGCGATCTACATCAAAACCCCAATATCAGACTTCTCTGGTCTAATATTAGAAGAAAAACCTAACTTGTCTGGGTTTCAATGTATGCAACACGTATAGTACTAACTCTATAAGAACGTGCATAAACGACGATGATGAACCAGATACACAATTTGCAATAAAACTTACAAATTTTACTAGCCAAAAGCAAATCAAGATGAAGCTAATCATGAGCACGTGTCATTGCCAAAAGAACAATCCATATCATGGTTGTAACTAATAACCCGCAATGGAAACACATATAAGTCTTTACAGATCTTTCTGTAACCCCAAAAGGAAAAACATTAAATTGCCATTGTTACGTACGTGTGGCAGGTAATTGTAACTAGTAACCCGCAATGGAAACTCATCTATCCATTTACTAAATCAGTCATATTTCGGCTCCATCTACAAAATACTCTATAACCCAAACTACAAACCACCCCCGTCATTTTTATAGTTAGTTAGCAAAAGTTAAGTAATATTTTCATGTAGTCATAGAACAGGGGTGGCAAAAATGTATCAATCACTCACTGCTACCACCAAACTCCACGGCAACAGGTTGAGAGGCAAAATATCCATGACCATCAGAGGCCACAGCATAATCCGAATTCCTTGTTTTGGCATATACGAGTAACAGATTAAGCCAGTCTGGTGCCTCCTGGTGTGCTTCGTTCATAAGCTCCAAAAGTGCTTTAGCAATGCATGAATTCTTATCATTGAAAAAAGCCGTTGCTAATCCAGATTTACCTGCACGGCCTGTCCTCCCAATTATATGAACATCAATGTCACGCGGCAAATCAAAACCAATCACATGAGTAACCCGAGGGGTATCCAGCGCTCTAGAAGCAACATCAATAGCAACTAGTATTGGAGCAACAGGAAGTTTAAATGATCTCAATGCTTGTTCCCTTTCCTATAGAGATTCAACACAAAAAATCAATGTAATATATGTTCAATTCGATTGCAAGTAAAAGTAGCAAGATAGACCATCCAGGTGCGGTAAAAACGTTCAGGTTGCAATGGGTCGTTTTATACATAAGGAAAAACTTGTGATATGTTACCATGACTCATTATTTGCATGTGAACATGATATTCAAATTTTTACAAACAGAAACTTGATATTAAACTAAAATAATAGAAAGATTATATGAACTAACAGATACACTTTAGGTACTTTGTGATCGACCCATTTGACACTGATAATTATAAGCCAACTCGACCCATTAAATGTATGTAAATGAGTCAATATCTCCACTTGTAAAATGTCAAATAAAGACATATATTAAAAAAAAGGGATCTTACACTTCGCACTTTGTCACCATGAATAGCAATGGCAGGGAACCCCATCCTGTGTAGCCAACGTTTTAACAAATCTGCATTTCTCTTTGTCTCCACAAAAATTGAAGTCGAGGCATTCTGAATCAATACACAACAAGAAAACCAGTGCAAATCTAACAAAAACCAAAGAAAGCAAACTAAAAGAGAGATGAATTGAGTGGTGTATCTACCTTTCCAAGATATCCGTTAGCTTTCTGTTCATAAGGAAGATTTCTTAAGTATTCATGACTCTGCATATCCTCAACAAACACCACTGTTTGGATGATGAGATCAGTAGCGGAACCAACTCTTTCAAAGGATAGAAAGATGTAGTTTGAAAGAAAGTCAGATGCAAGCCTCTGCAATTTAACAAAAACATGATTACAACGTATATGTTAACATAATTAGTCAAACCATATCCCACTCAAAGCTTTGTAGCTACATATATGTTAACATAATTAGTCAAACCTAATCCAAATAGACAAAGTAAGTTATGCTTAAATATAAAATAAAGATTTTAGGTTGCTAATGTCTAACCTGATTATATCTGGTCCACCATCATAAGTAACAGCAACTTCAACACCAGTTGGGCAACAGAACTTTTTAACATCAAAGTGACACACTATCTGATCCGCGGGTCGTTTCTTCCCGACAGGTTTCTGGGTTGACCCGCTACCTTGAGGTCCATGACCCGAAGCACTGCCCTTTGCTTTTCTACCTGACCCATGACCGGTTGGTTTGTCAGCTGACCCACGATGTGCTGGGTTTTGACCCGCGCTGGGCCCCTCGTCCGGTTCCACCCCTGGGTTTCTCTGATACACAAACCTTCCGGTACTGTCAAAATCTTGTTCTTCCACGCATTTTATGCATATAAGCTGTTCTGCCGCCACACCCCTGGTGTCTGGATTCTCAAAAAGTGTTTTATCTAGCCTTTTCACATCTTGGTCATATGATTTATACAATATGGACCCCTTCCTAACTTCCCTTGCATGCTTCGAATATCTACCCCAATCGTTAATTAGATCGGTAAACTTTGCATCAAGTTTTATTGTCCTGTAAAGTTGAAAATTCTCATGAAACAGGTTTCCAATCGGCAGAAATCTTCCCCCTTCGCAAACTAAAATCATAAATTCTACCACCTGTTCCTTCTTATAATCTCCGGATGGTTGAGGTGTTGGCGGATTTCTCAAAGACGTGATCGCATTGGTAACAGTTCGATATCCAAATTTACGAACATTTAGTTTGAGATCAGGATACGACGAGATCACATTCATGGCGACTGAGTCCTTGAGGTACCTTGTTTCATTCTCTTTCCGGAACTCATGGACCGCGTTTTCATAACGCGTCCCATTGATTAAACAAAGGCAGAAGCCTATGATATAAAGATCACAGGCTCTGATTTTTAACCTAACACGACAAGTTCGGTAGAGCAGGTCGACGTTAACAAGCTCATCGCGTCTTAACAATCTTCTTATTTTACCAATAGGACGTGACCTAGTCAACCCCCTAAATTGGGCGTAAAAATCGTTTAGCTTCCCTCTACCACTTTCCAAATCATACACAAAATACTGTACGTGTGGCATCATCATATGGGTCTATATTGGCATCCATTTAGAAGAAGAAAACGAAAGGAACAAGATGAGTATTTATAAGCCTCATTACAACTGAGATTTATGAACGCTGTAGTTGAATTTCACCCAGCCACTTGCTTTTTTCACTCAAATATAAAAGCCACACTTTGGCGCCAAGCTTGAGGGAATGGTAAGAATAGAGATGGGTAAAATACGACGACGTACTACTGAATCACTACGTTTCAAAAGCTTCTCATTACTGACGCCTCAATCTAAACTACGAGTAATATACACAAACTTCTATATCTATATAACCTAATTTAGCCCTTCTTTATGGACAAGCTGGAAAAGGTTTGTCACATTTTCACGACCCCCCCCCCCCCCCCCCCCCCCTGAATTTGTTTCACTATTTTGTTTTGTCTTCTAGCAGGTTTTCGCTTGACTGATTTTCTTTCTTGTTCAAAAAGGAAAACATTTAGCCCTTCCACGTAGACATTTTACCTTTCGAGTTTTACTAAAAATTTTAAAAAATCAACATTTCTCTTACATATATTCTCTTATCTAAATCTTAATTAATTGCTAATAATTAGTACGTACAATGTCCGCATTCTTAGGTCGATGACGAGTTAGAAATTTTTGTAAAGTATCTGAATCTTAATTAATGCTAATAATTACTACAATGTCCGCATTAATACTTCTTAGGTTGATGACAATAATAAAAGGAAAATTGATCCTTAAACAAAAAAAGAAAATTCAGCCGTACGCAAAATGTACAACAAACATATAACTTACTGTACAACTTGTAATGCATAAAAATTTGTGTACAATCAAAATATTTTGTGTACTTATATTATACTCAATAAAAAGTATAATGTCATTTATTATATGTCTATATTTCTCTCCCTTATATTCGTAAAGTCGTAATACATATTATCTTCATCCCTGTTAAGCACACAAGGAATGCAAATATTTAAAAGGAAAAATACTGAGATATCTTACAAAATTTATCTATCTAACTTTTAAAATAACAACATTATCATCTTTTACATTAATTATATTTATATTAATAACTGACACTACGCGTCGTTACCATCACCGCTATATATTGTCTTCGCCACCGCCAACACCACCCGTCTTCATTGTCGTAGCTACCACCATTACTAGTCGACAACACTATATATATATATCAGCAAATATGCACGAGTTTTCCTCTTTATCTTTTGGAAAGAAAAGAAGATTATTTAAATAGTACTTGTAATTATAGGTTAAGAGTTTTACCAATAATAATAAATAAATCTGGTATGTTATAGGCTTACTCATTAAGACATGTATGAATTTTTTAAAGTCTTGGATTTCATCTCAGGCATGCGTGTAATTTAGGAGTAAGAGTAGATTAGAATGGCGTTATTAATAAATAAAAATGAGCAAGTTTCTTTAACAAATTAAGTTAATACATGGAACAACTCAAGGCAACTTATATATTAACTTAATTTGTTAAAGATACTTCTCATTTGGTAACTTTTTTGCCACCAATTCAATGTTTATTACTGATTTACTTCAAGCCTAAATGCATCTAATAAATTCTCATGGACATCTACTAACCTTCGCATATCTAGACTATGTAGTGTACATCCAGGAGTCCAATGCCGTCATAATTTCACTTTTATAAATGTATTTAGAGCTTAATTATAACATGGGAAGCTGATGAATCTATAGATTTTGGAGTTGCCCTAAATACTCAACAAGAAAATTATCTAAAGAAGTTTGCGGAAAATGGAAAACGGTGTTAATAAAAAAATATGGTACTATACTGTATATGTGTGAATTTGGGTTGATGGGCATGGGTTGACCCATGGACTAACCAATTTCCTATTTTCCTATATTTCTAGTTTACTTACCATAATTAGCATCGAACATTCCATTTAACCGAATCACGAACACATTTTTATTTAAAAGCGATCATTACATTATATATGCATCTTGAACACGATAAAATCGCAAATAAACTCAATCATATATATTACTTGATTAATATTAACTAGTTAGTCAACGTACACAAAATTAACGGGTCAGTTTCACAAATGCTACATAGATACTGTATGTAGAAGTAAGTATTGATATTAATTTAATGAAACCGGATAATTAAACAAGGATACAACTAGTAATATGTTTGACCATTATATTACTTGTCACTTGGTATCATCGCTAAAATGCATCTTATGCTGTTGGCTAATTGCCTTGAGATTTTCCCAAGGTGTTCTTATATTCGTCTGTTTTTGTTTGAGTCTTTAGCTTTTTATGCCGGCGTTTGACACATTATCTCCAACCCCATTTCAAAAAATTCTATCAAACCTTTAAATAAGTAGGCTACTCCCATCATACCAATTTACAAACTTAGAATTAATCATCCTTAGCATATATATATGGATACAAGCATCACCAGGCATGGATACTACTACAAACCTCATATGAAAACGTTCGGCCGTTGGTTTTCTAATAAGCACAAGAACAAATCTCGGTCGTCTCTTTTCAAAGAGCTTGGAGGTTATTATAAACCATGTTACAGATGTTACATGAAGCTAATATTATTATGATTATTTTCTTTTCCTTTTAACATGGTTTCCAGAGTTCCTTGGAGTTAAAGTTACCCGAATAGCTTTTTGCAGATGAGTCTGGAGATGAATACGAGGATGATGGCTCGTTCATGTCATCAGAGATGGATCCTTGCATTTCAATCAATGAATTGAGGTAATTAGCCATCATTGAATTGTATTTTTTAATCAGCTAATGCAACATCCTTGTCATTTTTTACTAACATTGAATTGTATTTTTTTTTTAATCAGCTAATGCAACATACTTGTGATTTTTTACTTAAGTATGCAAGTTGTCTAGAAGAATCCTAAGTTTGTTGCGTTAAATGGTTAAAAGAATACGTTGCATACATCTGTAAGAAAATGAATTCTATGTTACCTTTGCCCATAACATTACTGCTCTTTGAGAGATTTCAAGAAATCATACCGCTGAAAGCTAAAAACGTCATTGGAGGAGAAGATCTAACTGCAGCGACGAACTGGAACCTACTTATAGGACAAATACTGAACGATAGATGTGCATGCCGATGGATAACACCAATGCTGGATCCGCTCATAAGTGAGGACTATAACTATTTGGATAATGTGTCAGGTGGAATATCAACAGCAAGCCTAGAAGAAGACGAAGAAGAAGGGCTTAATCACTGTGGAAGGTACACACTAATAGCAAGCAAGAAGATGGTTGGAGTGTTCATAAGTGTATGGATAAACACATCATTGTTCAAGAGGTACAGCACATCGAGTGTAAAAGTGAGTGTTGTAGCTTGTGGGGCTATGGGTTATTTGGGAAACAAAGGTTCGGTGGCTGTTAGCATGTCAATTGAAAGAACTAGCTTTTGTTTTATTGCTGCTCATCTGGCTTCTGGAGAGAAGAAAGGGGATGAAGGGAGGAGAAATCAACAAGTTTCTGAGATTTTCAAGCGAACAACTTTTCCTCGACACTTTCGAGATAAATGCATTCCTCGGCCTCTTACAATTCTAGGACATGAGTAAGTAGTCTGCCTATTTGAATATGTTGACCCGTTAATTTAAGAATCGAATGATTTGGGTCAAGATTATATCTCTTATGAGTCAAATATGTTAAAAATGGTCAAAAATTAGACAAATGAGACACGGGTCAAAATTCGCCCAAAGTGTACTTTTGATGCCTACAACTTCTAAATCATTTTATTCCAGAAAGTTATAGTACTATTGAAATTGTATAGCTTATTTTGTCATATTTGACACCATAAATATAAAACTAAAAGTAAAATGGAAGGAGAGTGTTGCAGGTTAACCCACTTTCCCCAGCCGGTTTAAAAACCCTGCCAAACTTTACCAGTTTTGACCCATTACCCAACCCGACCATTTTACCACCTCTGTGTGGATGCTTTTCTTTTTGAAATATATGATTATATGACAGCAATTATATTTTTTGTGAAACAGCCAAATATTTTGGTTCGGAGACCTCAATTACAGGTTATACCTGGAGAATGATTTAGCTAGGGAGCTGATAAAGAAGCAAGATTGGACAGCACTTCAAGAGTTTGATCAATTACGACAAGAGCTGGGAAATGGTGGAGTGTTTCAAGGGTGGAGAGAAGGAAACATAGAATTTGCACCTACTTATAAGTATTCCAAATATAATAGGAATCGGTACTCTGGTACACAACCTAGCAGAGCAGGAGAAAAGCAAAGGACACCAGCATGGTATGCACATCTACTCTATTCTGCATTAATATCTTCCTAATAGAAGTGGAAATTTTGATTCAATTACATTTGAATGTTCCGATTTGGCTATGTTGTTTCTTTAGCCATTCAGATTTGTCAATTAGATCAAGAGCAAACATTGAACAAGTGCAGTTTTGTCAAACTGGTTTTACAAAGACAACTTTTTGGATTGTGTTTTGCATACAACAGGTGTGACAGGATCTTATGGTATGGAAAAGGAGTAAAGCAACATTCTTATTTCCGTAGTGAGAGCAAGTTCTCAGATCACAGGCCAGTATCTGCTCTTTTCTCCACACAGATTGAAGTCATCAAGTCAGGTGAAGCAACAGTGGTTTCGCTCCAACCTGATGTACCCACTACGGTTTCCTCTAAACATACTGTAAGTGCTCTATCTGGCTCCTGTTATAACTTTTCTTTATCTGTGAAAACCTAAATAAATGATTACTTATTTACTTGATGATTTTGAAAAATGATGTTCCATGGAGCAGGAACAAGAGATATGTAACATAGAGGCTTCACCAACATTGATTTCGCTAAATACCAAAGAGTTAGACGCGTCACCATTAGACAAAAAAGGTTGCAGAAGAAGCAAAAGGTTGTGATACAAAGTTCACGAATTAGATATAGTGTCATGATCAAACATTATTTGGCTCAATCTTTTATTCTTTCACCATACTGTGTCTACAACTCGTATTCTCTAACTTTTTACTCCTTTCAAGTTTCAATATATACTAGATGTATAGTATGAACAGCTTTTGAATGTGCCACATGTCTGAAGATGACTACATTCTCAAAACTTAAGTGAGATATGAAATTCGTATACTCGAAAATGTATTGTTTAACGCACAAAAAACATAGTTTATATCCATGTTATGAAGGCAAGATCATTTGATCATATGCAACATTTACTTATTATGTCTATGCTTAATTGTAGACAAGGATCAAAGATGCTAAAGGCTAATGCTCGTGGACTAAAGCTGGAGAGAAAGGAAGTCAAAGGACTCAATTGAAAGGAAACAGAATAGAGGGACTGAAGATATAAATTAATGGGTGTATATATACAAACCCTATTTTCCAATTTAGGGTTAACACCCATTCTATCATTCACACACAAAATGTGCAGCCATTTCCCTTTCTTTTTAGATGAAAAAAATAAATCTATATCTATATTTCTATATCGTATCTTAGATTCATATTTCTCTTTATATTTATCATTGTATCAGAACATTTAAACTTTAATATCAATCATTCATTCATTCGGGTATCTTACTCTGTCTCTCTTGTCTTGCATATTTAACATTTCTTGCATTCTTAATACTTATTTCTAGTTTTTACTATGTCTGGTTCTGGTACTACTCCACCTGTTCATACTGGTATTACACCACCTACTCCACCTACACCTAACTTAAATGAAACTGAATATGATGAAACAACTAAAATCAGTAAACTAGATTTTGGAGATCCTCTGTATTTGCATGCTAGTGATACTCTGAGTACACCTTTAATTGGATTTAAATTGTTAGGAACAGAAAATTACAAAGTGTGGTCCTGTGCTATTGAGTTGGCTCTTGAAACAAAAAATAAGATTGGTTTCATTAATGGTTCTTGCTTGAAATCTGATGATGATCCTGTTCTTGCTAAGCAGTGGGATAGATGTAATGTTGTGGTTCTAAATTGGATTCTTGGTTGTGTGTCTCAAGAATTGAATTTAGGTCAAATTTATTCAAAAAATGCTACCATTGTCTGGCAAGAATTAAAAGAAACTTATGATAAAGTGGATGGTTCTGTAATTTTCAATCTACATCAAAAAATTAATTCTTTGTCACAAAATGGTTCTACTCTCTCTGAATATTATCACAAATTAACCTCTCTGTGGAAACAATTAGATGCTATTGTGAAACTGCCTGCTTGTTCTTGCAAAGCTGCCAAAGAAGTACAATCACACAATGATTTAATGAAACTCATGCAATTTCTTATGGGCTTAGATGATGCTTACATGTCCTTTAGATCTAACATTCTTATGAAAGACCCTCTTCCTTCTGTCAAAACTGCTTATAATATTGTGTCCAGAGAAGAATCTCATAGAGGGGGGATGGGTAGTAAGCCTGTCAATGTGTCTGCCTTTGCTGCAAAAACCCATTTTAATAAAAACTCAAAGTTTTTTGACTCTAAGAAAACTTATGATAATCATTTTGAATCTAGAAAAACTTTTGAACCCTCTCAAAGAACTCTCAGACCCCCAAATCCTAATCTTTATTGCACACATTGTAACAGGATAGGTCATACCATTAAAAGGTGTTTTCTTCTGGCTAATAAAAGGTCTTTTAATCAAAATGTCAAAATGTCTAACAATAATGCTAGTATTGATAAAACCCCTGCTTGCTCTAAACCTGACAATGTGCACTCTTCTTTTGATTCTTCTAAATCTCCTGTGACTTTAACTGCTGATCAACTCTCCAAATTACTTAGTTTGATAGATTCTCAATTTGGCACTACCTCCTCTTCTGGTCTTCATGCTAATATGGCAGGTATTAGTTTGTGTCATAATAATTGGTGGAATTTCAGTACTGTCATGCTAAAAAGTATATTAAAATGGATCATTGATTCTGGGGCAAATCAACATATGACATGTTCTGAAGATAATCTTACCAATGTGGTTGATATTAGTGATTTAAACCTAACTATTGGTCACCCAAATGGTTCTTTTGCCACTGTTAAAAAAATTGGAAATCTGCATCTACCAAATGGTGTCATTATGTTTGATGTTCTTGTGGTTCCAGAATACAATGTCAACCTAATGTCTGTTCATAAATTGGCTAGAGACAATAAACTTTATATAGGTTTTGATGACTCTAAATGCTACATTCAGGATTTAGCTCAAAAGAACCTGATGGGGACTGGTAGTGAAAAGGGTGGTTTGTATCTTTATGATGATATGCCTCTGTGTGCCAATGTGGTATGTAATTCTGTTAGTACACCTTGTGAATCTAAATTGCTTTGGCATATGAGACTTGGACATCCTGCAGATCTTGCACTGGATGTCTTCTTAACCCAAAATAATATTGTTGGTGGTTCTGTTGGTCCTTGTGACATTTGTCATAAAGCCAAACAGACCAGAATACCATTTCCCTTGAGTGAACATAAATCAAAAGGGTTGGGTGATTTAATCCACATTGATGTTTGGGGACCTTACAAGGTCACTAGTAAACAAGGGTTCAAGTATTTTCTAACTCTTGTGGATGACTACACAAGAGCTGTCTGGACCTTCATGTTAACCTCCAAAATTGAAGTGTATGATCACATTTTTAACTTTCTTCAACTTCTCAAAACTCAATTTCATACTACTGTTAAGATCATTAGATCTGATAATGGTTCTGAGTTTGTTAATAACAGAATGCATACCTTACTCACTCATGAGGGAATTGTACATCAGACCTCTATTCCTTATACACCTCAACAAAATGGCATTGCTGAAAGGAAACATAGACACCTTTTGAATGTTGCTAGGTCTTTTATGTTTCAGGGGGGAATTCCTTTGTACTTGTGGAGTGAATGTGTTTTGACTGCTACTTATCTTATTAACAGAACACCTTCTTCTATTCTAAATGGTAAAACTCCTTATGAGATGATCTATGGGTCTAAACCACCCATTAAACACTTGAAAGTTTTTGGATGTTTGTGTTTTGCTACTTTACTTAATAATTCTGACAAGTTTGGCTCTAGGGCTGAAAAATGTGTTTTAATTGGTTACTTGAATTCTCAAAAAGGATACAAATTGTTTAATTTGGAAACAAAAACCTTTACTCATTCAAGAGATGTGAGATTTTATGAAAACATATTTCCTTTTGTCATGACTAAAAATAATGAAGAAACTGATTCCAATGTTAACAAGTTAACCTTCTTTGATCATCTCCTAAGTGAGGGAAATACCATTAATCAAAGTCCCTGTGATGAACAAGAAGGTATCAATATTCATTCAAGTGATGATGGCAGTTCATTGCCTATGTCTGGCAGTCCAAATGAGGCAACTGTACATGGCAATGAGTCTGCAACTTCACTTGTGAATGACATTGTCAATTCTGATGGCAGTTGTCTTGAAAATGAACAAGTTAACCTAAGAAGATCTGAAAGACATACCAACCTGCCTAAATACCTTTTTGATTTTCAATTAGATGGTAAAGTTAAGTATAGTCTTGACAAAGTGGTGAATTATGCTATTCTTAGTCATGAGTTGTATTGTTCTCCACTAACCTTAACAAAAGTATAGAACCTAGATCTTTCTTTGAAGCTTGTAAAGATATAAATTGGGTGAATGCCATGAATGAAGAAATGGAAGCTTTAAATAGAAACAACACTTGGTCTATTGTCACTTTACCTAAAGGTAGACAACCAATTGGTTGTAAATGGATTTATAAAATAAAGTATAAGTCAAATGGTGAAATAGAAAGGTACAAGGCTAGACTTGTGGCCAAGGGATTTGGTCAAAAGGCTGGTATAGACTTTGATGAAACTTTTTCACCTGTTGTTAAGATTATTACTGTTAGATGCTTGATATCTGTTGTTGTTCATCATAACTGGCCTTTGTACCAGTTAGATGTTAATAATGCTTTCTTGTATGGGGATTTAGATGAAGATGTGTACATGTATATACCAGATGGTTATAATCAGAACAATGCTAATCTTGTTTGCAAACTAAATAAATCCTTATATGGTCTTAAACAAGCTCCAAGACAATAGAACTTTAAGTTGACACATGTTTTGCTTGAATGTGGCTTTGTTCAAAGTAAGTCTGATTACTCCTTGTTCACTAGAGAAGTTAATGACAAGTTTGTTGCTTTATTAGTATATGTAGATGACATTGTGTTGACTGGTAATTGTAGTGTGGAAATCAATATTGTGAAAAACATGTTAAGCTCTAGATTCAAAGTTAAGGACCTTGGAAAGTTAAAGTACTTTCTGGGTATTGAGGTCTTAGAAACCAAAGAAGGATTGTGCTTGTCTCAAAGAAAATAATGCTTAAAACTTTTGAATGATTTTGGTATGCTTGGGTGCAAACCTGCCTTAACTCCTATGGAAATGAATAAAACCTTGAAACCTGCTTCAGAAAAACACAAACCTTTGGAGAACATTTCTGTTTATCAGAAACTCATTGGTAAATTAATTTATCTAACTCTTACTAGACCTGATATAAGTTACTCTGTTCAAAGTTTGTCTCAATTCATGCATGCTCCTACTTATGAGCATTTTAATCTTGCCCTAAGAGTTCTGAGATACTTGAAGAAAGCACCAGGTAATGGTTTGCATATTAAGAAAGGTAATGACCTCTCTCTTAAAGGCTTTGTTGATTCTGATTAGGGAAGATGCATTGTCTCTAGAAAATCTGTTACTGGTTTCTCTGTTTATCTTGGTAGTAACCTTGTCTCTTGGAAAAGTAAAAAACAAACTACTGTGGCCAAGTCCTCTGCTGAAGCAGAATATAGGGCTATGGCTGCAGTAACTTGTGAGATTATTTGGCTAAAAAATTTGTTACTTGACTTAAAAATCAATGTTCAAATTCCTGTAGAATTACACTGTGACAGCAATGCTGCTATTCAGATTGCTGCAAATCCTGTATTTCATGACAGAACAAAACACTTTGAAATTGATTTGCACTTCCTAAGGGAAAAAATTTCTGCTGGAATTTTGAAAACTGTTAAGGTGAAATCTGAACTTAACATTGCAGATTTGTTCACCAAAAGTTTAAGCATTAGCCAACATGATTTCTTGTGTAACAAACTTGGGCTTCTGAATCTGTTTAGAGCATGATCTTGAGGGGGGATGTTATGAAGGCAAGATCATTTGATCATATGCAACATTTACTTATTATGTCTATGCTTAATTGTAGACAAGGATCAAAGATGCTAAAGGCTAATGCTCGTGGACTAAAGCTGGAGAGAAAGGAAGTCAAAGGACTCAATTGAAAGGAAGCAGAATAGAGGGACTGAAGATATAAATTAATGGGTGTATATATACAAACCCTATTTTCCAATTTAGGGTTAACACCCATTATATCATTCACACACAAAATGTGCAGCCATATCCCTTTCTTTTTAGATGAAAAAAATAAATCTGTATCTATATTTCTATATCGTATCTTAGATACATATTTCTCTTTATATTTATCATTGTATCAGAACATTTAAACTTTAATATCAATCATTCATTCATTCGGGTATCTTATTTGTATTACTTATCTCTTCAGTAAGATTATTCTTGGATTGTGTTGTGGTTCTTTACAATCCACTTTTGCACAGAAAACACATTAAAGACTTGTAAAGTAGGATATACAATGAGTTCAAGTTACTGAACCATTACCATTCACTTCAGGAAAATAATTTCGGTTGTATTAGCTCAGCATTGTTTTACATATTTAACGCTTCTGATTAATAAATATGTCTCTTTAGCGCCTCTAAGTTGCATATTTACATATACTTATACAAAAACGATTCATTAATTCAAGTATTCAATTTATATTTAGTACTTTTGATGCTCATATCATAACCACATCATTATAATCATTCAAATTGACACAAGTATTATCTAATTAACTCTATTTGACGCATCATATGTAAAAGTATCATCTAATTAACTCTATTTGATACATCATATGTAAAAATCATTATCTAATTTTAACGTCATATGATTTAATTTCAATTATCAAAATACCCAAGGCCTGGTTTCGATCATTTACCTCTTGAGCGTGTAGGTATACGTGTTATCACTCATGTACTGCAGGGGTGTGCGGGTTCTAATTTCCAGCATACTGGATCATTAACTTTTAATACTTATGTTCTTACAAAAAAATAAATAAAGAGAAAATGTCACAAATGGTCCTTATGGTTTGTCATATTTGCATTTTGTCCCTTTGTGTTTTTCTTCCGTTGCAAACGGTCCCTGAATTTTTCATTTTCATTGATAATAATCGTTGACACTAACTTCTGTTAGTTTTGTCTGTTTAAAACTTTCACATGCGAACCACGTGAAAGTATAATCGTCTTTTTTGTAAACACAAGGACTATATGTGATAAAAAAAAGCCTATTTTAATTAATAGTCATTATTTCTTTCAAAAAAGTATATATACATACTAAATAGTTTGTACAGGAGGATCCGCCCATCTTCTTTGCAAATGACAATTTGTTTCTTTCCTTTCCTTAACATATCCCATATCCCATGTCATCTAGTTTCTCCGTTCATCAATCCGTTCTCTATATGTATTCATTTATATTTAGACATATATTTGCAGGGGTTAAGCGGTTAACTAGTATGCTTATAGCATCATGTTTCCACCATGATTTTTAGGGGGTAGATTTTATATTCAAACATGTGATTTTCAGGGGAGGGGGGGGGGGAGTTTGTGAGGGGGAAACATGTTTCTTTCATGCTTCTAGCAGCATATTGTTTTTTCCCATATTTGTATATTAGTGTATAGAGGTGAGTTATTTTGAAAACTCATAAAAAAAAAAACAAAAACTCAATAATCATTCTAGACCACACATTCGTTCTCTCTTTCTCTCTTTTCAATTAAATAATAAAATTCACTCAAATCATTCAAAATGCTTTATCTCACAAACCGTAAATCTTTAGACGAAACAAAAAGCATGGGTAGTCTTAAAATTTCGTCTTCTTTCATTAGAGATTTAATTCAATATACTTTTGACGACTTTTTAATTTCTTTTTTTTTGGTATACACATAACTTACACATGTGTAGGTTGAACAAAAATTATGATTCGAAGCGGGCTTCGCCTTTAAGGATATTCATAAACCAAAGCTGGTGGGGGTTATAGGTCATTGAGCGTAATAGGTCATAGTGTGATAGGTCATAGAGGGTGATAGGTCATAGGGGATGACCGGTGATGGGTGATCTACCTAACGGGCTCCGCTCTTAGTCGCTAAGTCTCCGCCATGGACTGACGGGATTTGCCCTTGGCCACCATGGCTCCGCCATGGATTGACGGGCTCCGCCTTTAACCTTCATTGTTGTGTACATATGTTCATTTACTAATTTACATGTGAAAACAATGATCCTACACATGTGTAGGTAAACAAGTACAAGATGAAAAAAAACAAAAATTAAAAAGTCGTCAAAAGTATATCGAATTGGATCTCTCATGAAAAAGGACGAAATTTTAAGATTACTCATGCTTTTTGTTTCGTCTAACGATTTACGGTTTATGAAATAAAACATTTTGAATGATTTGGGTGAATTTTATTACGAAATTTAATAACCCTTCCTGTTAGTGTATATATGTATCTGTTTTTATCTATTTACTAAACAGGAGGGGATCCTATATTATCTCAAAAACCCACTAGCCGGAATACTCACTGCCGAGCATAAAATCCCTCGATCTAGCTATCCGCCTTTCCATTTTATTCTTTCTTTCGCTCCTTTCTCTTCTTTTTTTTCCTCATCCCTTGTTTTCTATTTCGCCGGAAAAACGTGATTTCACCGGAAGTAACCAAGCACTCATGGATCTGAAAAAGCTTCTCCCTTTTTTGCTACAGTATCTGGCTACGTTTATCAAGATTAAAATCTTGGTGTGTGTGTGTCTGTGTTAAATGTATAATTATGTACATCTACTCAGATATATTTAAGATTTTTAAGGTGCTATAATGATTCCTATTTCGGTTGCTTTTAAGGTGAAATAATAATTAATTACAATAGGTTTAGTTGTTTGGATTCATTCCAGATATAATATATATACAGAGATATGTACATTTTGACAGAGAATTAGATATGCATATAGGTTTAGTTGTTTGAGATTTATTCTTGTATGTAATTAGTCTTTGTGTTTGTGTAGATTCAGTGAAGAGGCTCTGTTTATGGTTTTGATTGTTATATTAGATTTTGAAAAATAAAGAAGATGAAAGCATTTGATATTAGATTTGGGTTTTTATATCTAATCTTTGAATTTCAAGAAATTAGTTATTATTATTATTATTAATTGTTATGATGATGATATGAAAATCTCGAGATGATGATGAGGAGGATGACAAGTTTATACCAAAAAAAAGATGGTTAAAAGAGGATGAGTGTTTTAAAGATAAAATTATCAAAATGTCCTCATGTGCAATGTACATGTGAGATTTAACGGAGAAAACTAATAGAAGTTAGTGTTAGGGATTATTGGCAATGAAAATGGCAAATTCAGGGACCGTTTGCAACGGAAAAAAAAGCACAGGTTTAAAATGCGAATATGACAAACCACATGGACCATTTGTGACATTTTCTCATAAATAAATAAATAAATAAAACCTAAGGCATAACTAATACATTAAGGTGACGTTTGTTTTCGACTTAATTAATTAAGTCGTGACTTAATCAAAAATACATAATCCATTAAGTCATCAAAAGTGTTTGTTTTTTTGACTTAATAAACAAAATACAACTTAATTAACTTAATTTATACAAACATTACTTATTCATTCAGTCACTTAATCAATTCAGTCACTTAATGGTTAAAAAACAAACAGGTTCTAAGTTAAGCGTTGAACAAAATTTCTATACACAATGTCTCAAAAAGTTGTGATGTAATGAGGGAGGGAGTGGTCACCCGTCTTCCCCCAACACTAACCAATAAAAATTTGACACCTCATTTTTCTCTATTTTTCCCCATCTTCCCCAAATCACTGACGCCACTTTCCTCCATCTTCCCCCAATCACCACCTAATCATTTCTTTTTCATTTATTTTTAATACTATAAATTTTTGAAAACTATATAAAATTTAACATGTGTCACACCCCACTTTAGGCGGAATCGTAGGATATGACGAAATGACATAGCATAGCACATGGAATTTATAATAGAGTTATACTAATGAAATCCAAATAAATATAATTCACACAAGCAGCATAAGTCTAGGCAACACGCCTCAAATAGCAAAAGATGTAGCAAATAGCAAATAGAGTTCAATATTCAAATGCAACTAGGAGTCCATGAAGGATCTCTTTATTAGTCTTCCTAAAGTCCTTAATATTCAGTCTCCTTAAGCATTGTTATTACCTGAAAATGAATGCTCAAAAATGTCAACATAATGTTGGTGAGTTTGTAGGTTTAAAGTACTACAAATGAATTTGTTGTGCATGATATAAGAAGTTTGGACAATAGTGTAAATATAAACATGTAGTAGCATGTATGCATACCAAATACTAATCAATGCCATCATAGTTTTCCAACAACACAACCTCATCACTCCTGCCAACAACTCAATCACACATTACCTACCAACAACTCAATCACACATTGTATACCAACAAAGTACCAGCTGGAGTATAAAGTTGGTTAATAGTTATCAAATAATCTTCAATAGATATTGACAGACATCTATTGCCGTAAATAGTCTTCAATAGATATCGACAGACATCTATTGCCATAAATAGTCTTCAATAGATATCGACAGACATCTATTGCATCATAGAAATCAACATAAGCAAGCTAGCATACACATTTCATAATTACACGTATTTGTTCAAGAAAACAAACTAGTTTTGGCACAACTAGTAAAGAAATGAAAAGTGTTTTGAGCATCATTTTCACCCAAAGAAATAATATAAAAAGGGCAACGAAACTCACCTCAACAAGCAGTAGTTGTGCAAAGTCCAAAAATATCACTAGAATCTACACAAGAGGTATAAGAACAAGTTACAATTATGAACATGGTCAATAACCGTCCATTGTAACCCGTATTTGATGAAATACACATATGGCTACTTTCAAAATATTCACAACCTGATTTGTCATATATTATTAATTTACGAGTCACATAACTTAATATAGAGTATTTGTCTTCATGATTTATGATTAATTTCTACAAGCTCATATTTACTAGAATTTTTGGTAACTTTATCTATTTTTATTATGGATGAAACTAGCTAACCAAGACCCTTAATTTTGACCATCGTAACTTTTGAGTGTTAGATACTTACATGGATTTTTAGAGAATTTATTTTGTACGTTAATTGTTATTAAAAATTCGATAATTACAGACTAGTCAGAAAAGTCACTGTTTGCGCGCAAAAAAGTTTTATAAAAGTTAAAGACTTTCGAAGCTTCAAAAAAATCCATTCTTTTTTGCTATCAACTCTTAACATCTTAAACATGTTTTTGGAAAAACATAAACTTCCAGTTCTTAATATTGAACAAGATATGATTATTTGAAGTCGACCTAAATCTGTTCGAAAAACTCAGCTTTGAGCAGTTTTCTTATAAAATTCGTTTGATAAACTTAAACTTCATATTTTGACACGAAACCACTTCCACCAGAAAGTACACTTCTTGAACTTAATTTTAGACACCAAAGACGTGACTTAACCATCTTCCATGACCAAGATACGATCTTTCAAAGTTAACAAACTAAATCTGTCCAGATTCTGAAGTAATTCCAACTTACTATTTTAAAGACTACTACAACTAAATGTTATATATAAACTTTCATTAGTTATTATAAATTTTGCCATAATATATATTCATCAAATATGTTAATTATAATATAAGATCAATAAATATTAAGCTATATTTATATATATGAAAAGATAAGTAATATAACCAAAGATTAATGATCACTCCTTAGATACCTTAACAACGTAAACAATAATTCTATAAGAATATTACCCATAGATTTTATATAAAAGATCTTTTAAAAACATAAAAAAAAAAAAAAGTTAATTTAGACTCATCAAAATTCAAGAATTCTATAGGATGATTGTTTTGACAATTGAGTGATTAAGAAAATTAGATGTTGTGATGGTGTTTTGGTTTTTGTGTTTGACGGCAGAGAAGCAACAGAAGTTATGTTTTAGATTTTTGTTTTGATCAATAATGCTGCATATATTTTATAAATATAAAGATAGGTATTTGAGTTATTATATAATTAAGATAGATAATAAATTATTATACTCAAGATTTGTTGGGATATAATATCTTTAAACCGAAAATTCCATGCTAAGCATATAGGATATTGTGTTTGATGATGGTTGGATCAGTGGCAAACACCCTTGCCTCTGGAGACAGAGGTCATGGGTTCGATTCTTCATCTCATTCAAAGGTTGGAGGGCCTTTTCTACCATTTAGGTAGAAACTGAAAGCAGCCTTTCTACTTAGATAGAGGTAAGGTCTGCCTACATCTTAACCTCCCCCATAAACCGTCGAGGTATTGGGGCTCAAAACCCGCGAAAAGTGGCACTGAGCAGTTACTTACTTACTTACTTTTTGTTGATGTTGGATTATGACTAATTTGCTTGTACTTTATTTACTTAAAATGATAAATTATCTAGTATTATCATTATTATTATAGAAAAATGGGACTCTAAATCCCTTTTGTTTCTGACCGACTCACTAACCAGGAGTCATGCATCACTTAATATGTTATATGCTTTTTATTTAATATTTTTGTTCCGTGAGGTAATTTGGTTATTTCCTAAATTTGCTTAAGGAGTTATTATTATCAATTCTAACTATTGTAACTTTCTTCGATGATTATAGACTTAAACTCACTACTAAGTAGTGTATAGAGATTTATTAATATCTAGAATTGAATATGACATATGTCTATATGTCTAGCTATCAATGGGAATAATTATAACCGTCTAAGTTTAGAAAGATAGAGTGACTAAATCCTAAACTATTAGAAATTTAAGTAATAGGAATCAAATATTGGATTGATCACAACATCTCTGCGTTTGTTATACTATGTAGGCAAAGTGACTAGTCAAGATATTTAGAATTCAAGTTAGAGACTATAATAAATTATCAGTTTTGGTGACGGATGTCACAACATGTTTATATATAAATACAATTTAAAAAAAAGGAGTAAAACACAAATACTTTGACTACAGGGACTGAAATGCAATTAGTAATAAATAAAAACAATTTTAAATATAAACTACAGGGACTCAAATGCAATTAACAAATAAGTAAAAATATTAAAAATTTGAAACAGATCTGAATTTGCATCTTCTTCTTCACAATATACCTTCAAAAGATGCTTCATCCATCGACTTAGAAAAAAAAAAGAAAAGATTTGACCATTGTGGGGTCCTCACTCAACCAATCATAGCCTCTTTTCTTTCCTCTCTCCTTCTTCCCCCCATCGGGGTTCTTTCCCGGTTTTTTCCCTCTCTCTTCTGCGGGTAACCGCCGGCAGCAGTGTGCCCGCGCGGCCCCGCTTCCCCGCGACCACTCCCTCCCCCCTAAGGTATAAAACTCACATATGTTACTTTTTCAGGTTTATTTTATACACAGTATACGTACGTTATAGATTTTAAGTCATATTTCTACATGTTACAATCGTCACCTATGTGTTGGTTTATCTATCAATAAGATCGAAACAATTATCATTACGATTAAAGTTATGTAGTTAAAAAAAGAGAAAGGTACCTGCAAGTTGCGGCGGTAATGGAGGTGATGACGGGTTGATAATGTAATAGAGGTGGCGGTGGTGGGGTGATCTACCTGATGGTTCGCCCTTAGCCGTACAAGCTCCAGCCTCGGATTTAAAAATTTATCGAAAGTATATCGAATGACTCATAATGAAATAGCATGAAATTTTAACACCACCCATATAATTTTTATAATTTATCGATGTACGGTTTTTGAGATAAAGAATTTTGAATAAATTAGAATAATAAAATGATTTATGGAGGGGAGTGGAAAAAATGAATGGTTGAGATTTGAGAAGAAAAAAAAAGGTATTATAGTTATTTTAGGTAAATATAAAAGAAATAGGATGAACATTTCCTTTTAAGAAAGTAAATGTTGAAACTTAGGTCATCTTCAATAGATAAACCATGACAGTTTGCATATTGAGGTTCTCAAAATGCTTCCATTGGAGTCTCAAAATGCTAACCAAGATGCTCAAACAAAATGTCAATAAACATGTTGAAAGTATTTCTTATAGTGGGTCCTAAGTTTCTTTTCTTTTGTCTTTTTTTTTTCTATATAACAATTAAGATAATGTGTTTTTAAATATAATATAAATGGTAATGTGATATGGGTAAATTGAGTTTCAGTATATTGGGTTGCACACAAAATAAGTTCAGTGTGTTATGTCTAGTATGTTAGAGCATTTTATAAAAACCATTAGAGATGGCTTTAAAATGTGGTTTAGATGTATTGTATATTATGTATTAGCACGTGTACATCATTGAAAGTTGAAACTTAAAATCCTATTTGTTTTATAATAATAGATATATAAATATACTTATAGTTGTATGACAAATAACTGAATTATCATTTGAAGAAAAAACATAGTTGGTGCGACGCTGCATATCTACTGTCATTCTGTCAAGTTGTATTCAAATATCAAATCCAAAAGTCAAATGATATGTCAATAAAGATTAAAGAGCACGTGAATAATAGGATACAAATATGGGGATAATAAGTATGCTGCTTGAAGCACCATATTTTCATGATTTTGTGAGGGTGATGATTTTATATTTACACATATAATTTTCAGGGGAGGGGGAGGGAGATTATGAGGGAGAATGGAAGATGATATATGCTTATAGCATATTTGTTTTTCTCTACAAATATACGTATGATTGGTATGAACTATGAAGAATTGAAGATTGCAGTATGTTGGGCTGGGTTCATGGAGCTCAATTTACAGTGATAGAAATTTAAATGGGCTTTGGCCCGTTACATGTTCAAACATAGTTCTAGAGTGTAATGGTATTTTATTTTTCTACTAAAAAAAGTTACTTTTTTGATCGGTTTTGTTTGGCTTTTTTTTTTTTAGGTCTTGTTTGGGGTTACATCAAAAATATCGTGAGGTGAAAATCGATGGCTCAGCCTTCACTAATGGAGTCTTTCTTTAACTATTTTGCAACCTTAGCAGTTAAAGATCCATAACTATTGTTTTGTGAGTTTTGTACTTTATATTTTCGGCCTCTAGCATCTTGTTAGTCGGTCTTTTTTATACAATAATCTTTTTGCTGTTAAAAAAAAAAGTTACTTTTTTGTTCTCATCCACATAATCAAAACTTCGTACTACAACAATAGACATCAAAGTCAGTATGACTACCAAACATTATTTAATATTCTCTATCATTATTGTAACAATATATCTTTTGATGCCATTTAAATATTGATAACTTGTTATTGGGAAAAAAAGAATAGTTTTTTTCTTGATATTCAACGGATGTTTATATACCCACTTAATCAGATGTAGATGAAGAAATTGAGTTTAAATAAACATAGTTATGAATGTTAATGTGGATATGGATTTGAATGTGGGTGTAAATATGATTTCACTCAATCCGTACTAATCCATCATCATCTCTACTTATAACCAAAGCGGCCAAAATATTTTGATTCAGCCAATACATTAAGTTTCACTAAACCAGTCTTTGCTTTTAGATCTAATGGCATTTTGGGCCTCACTAATATTATAAAGTCTTAAGTTCGAATCTTGTTATTGTATTTTTATCAGAAATAATGGGCCCGGTCTCTTTAGAGTTTAGATAGATACTAGTTTTTTAACTTGCGTGTTGCTGCGGGATACGCTTTTATACGATAATATTTTAGACCCGGATTTATGTCAAATATTTAAACCGAAATTTAAAAAATACAACTAAACATATAACAATAACAATAAAAAAAATGTAAAAAATTAATTATAAGATATATAAAAATATAAACAATAACTATATTAATGTTTTAGATGTTACATGAATGTATTATATATAAAAAGACGGATGAAAATATAAAAAATCAAATGTTTAACGGTAGAACCGTAACTGTGTAAAAGTTGTTTGATAAAAACATGAGAACCAAAGTTAAGTGTCTAGAAAATGAAACGAAAACTTTGATGTGGGACAAAAGTTAAAAGATAGAAACCTTGAGGAGAAATGAAAATTGGTAAATATTATTATGCGTTATATGAACGCTTTAAATATTACATGAACGTAAGACGTAAAGATGATAAAACTTATTATATATTAGAAACGTTAGATATATAAAAAAAAAATGGATAAAAGTTAAAAGTAAAATTATAATTGTGTGAAAGTTTTCTTGGTAAAAATATAAGAACCAAAAACTTAAGTGTCAATAAAATAAAAATGAAATTTTGATTTGGGACAAAGTGAAAATATAGAAACTTTAGAGGGTTAAATTGAAAACTGGTAAAAATTATTATGTGCTATAGAAACTTGTATATTTCATGCATAAAGAACTTGTACATTTACATAGGCTTTTAGGAATATATTAAAAACATTAGATATATAAAAAGGCGGATGAAAATTAAAAGTAAAACCGCACTGTGTGAAAGTTGTTTGATAAAAACATAAAAACTCAAAAGTTAAGTGTCAAGAAAATACAAACGAAAACTTTGATGTGGGACAAAAGTGAAAAAATAGGAACTTTAAGGGGTTAAAATGTAAAGTTGGAAAAAATTATTAGTTTTTAGTAATATATTAAAAAAAAATTAGATATATAAAAAGACGGATGAAAATTAAAGTAAAACCGTACTGTGTGAAAGTTGTTTGATAAAAATATGAGAATTCAAAATTTAGTATCAAGAAAATACAAACGAAACTTCAATGTGGGACAAAAGTTAAAAGATAGAAAGTTTAAGAGGTTAAAATGAAAGAATGGTAAAAAATATTATATGTTATAAAAACTTATACATTCTACGCATAAAACACTTGTACATTCACATAAATTTTTAGTATATTATAAATTATAGATATTACTTATAACTTTAGTGTTGGAATATGAGCTAGCTAGTGGTACCATTAGTGATACAATATTAATCAGTAATTCAAATTAGCCATTATTCTATTAAAATATAAATAAAGAAGAAACAGAAAAAGTTTAGATCAACCCATGTAAAAGGGGAGGGAGTGGTTGCGGTAAAAGGCTTCCCTGATGGCGGCCCCGCACGGGCACACCATCGTCGGTGGTTTGCTGAGGGAGAGAGAAAGTGAAAATCGATATTGTTCACCGATGGGGAAAGAAGGAAAGAGAGAAGGGAGGAAGAGAGAGAGATGATTGATTGGTTGGTCAGAAACGTGAGGGCCCCACTGACTGTTGGAATTTATTGAAAGAAAAAAAGCTTGGATAAAAAAATGGCATGTATCTATGTATATTCAAGAAGAAGACGACGACCCAGATGGGTGTTTTTTTTATATAATTATTATAGATATTTACGTTTTCAGCCCTTGTAGTCTCATATTTTACAAAATTTAAAGCTATATTTATATTTGTGTTGGTTACATTTTAGCCCTTGTAGTTTTATTTTACTTTATTATTAATTATCTTTTTATTTATATATATATGTTTGATTTTATATAGTTTTTTAAATAATATAGTATTAAAAATATATGAAAAATAAATGAAATGATATTAAAATAAATAAAAAAAATGATGAGGTGGAGATTGAGGGAAGATGGGGAAAGTGTCGCCAGTGATTAAGAGAAGATTGGGGAAAATTGAGATGAAAAGTTTTGATTGGTTAGTGATGGAGGAAGATGGGTGACCACTCCCTCCCCCTAACATTGAAAATAACGTGAAAGGTATTAATTGCAAGGATGCTATATAGGCCCTGGATTCATTGCATGCATTTCGTCTACATGCGAACTATGGCCTTAAAAAGTGTGAAATGAGTCAAATGACTAATAAATAGATACCTGAAAACCAAGTGAATCGGACCTTGTGCATTGCTAATGAAATCACGGTCACATATAAGACCGGTTTCCTTTTCTCCTTATCATTTTTTCTCGTATAATATAATATAGAGATGCTACGTAACAAATTAATTACAAACAAAAGGTTACAAATTTATTTGTTCTCAATCAAATATGTAAAGAGAAAAATGAAAGGAAATTTTTTATTTATTTAATTGGTCAACTTTAAATTTGTAACATTTCTCTAATATATATTCGGTTGGCGAAAACAAAATTCCAACAAAATATAGACATATAGGTCCTTTCAAATAGAGAAATTCAATCATATAACTCATCCATTTTGTGAAATCACCGTTAAAAACACGGATCACTTGTCAACAGCATACGAATCAACAACCCTGCGTGGTCCTTCATTTCATCATGCAAATTGATGAAAATTTACAAACAATGGTCTCAAACAAAAGGAAAGTGATTTGTGCCATTATTCTCATTAATTGCATGTTGGGGCATTTGAAAATCAAAATTTTATCATGTTTTTACCAACAAAGCGTTAACACCTTTGGAAACACATACAAGATCTCTATACAAAAGTCAAACGTAATCCACATTGATGGTAATTTGCTGTTAGAATACAAGCGGACATTAATATATAGTAAAGAAATTATTACAACCCATATTTAAAAAACCATTATTTTAATCATATTGGTATGAAAAAATTTTCCGGTATTGCCGGCCGGTATTATCGGTATTATCAGAAATCCCCGCTGGTATTATTATTTTAATTTTTTTATAAAGATCTTACAAAACTTATTACAATTTAACGAAATTAGTTCAAATATAATTATAATCCAGCAAAAAATAATACCAAATAGGTATTTCATAACAAATTATAATTTTTATAGTTCACAAACAACAACAAAAAAATAACTTTAAAGTATCATAAAAATAATTTTTAAAAAAATTCAGAAAAAAAAATGAAATACTAGAAATACCGGCTGATATTGAATAGTAAAAATACTGAGAAAATATCGTACCTAAACTACCTAAATACCCTTCAATACCGGTAATACCAGCCTATATTACAACTAAACACAAAAACAAGATGAGACGTATAGAAGATATATAATTTTGTAATTGTATATAACAGCTCTTAGAAAAGAAAAATCAACATTAGTGTACAATAACATCTATGTAATGCTAACCATACATTAAAAACTATGATTAACATAATCTTAAAACATATTTTTAGTTTCGAACTAAATTGTGTTTGAATACATTTTCAATGAGAGTTGCCAAACTTTTTTAGTTGATTTAATTATTTTTTTAATGCATGTAACAACTTTTATGTGCATGTTGTTTTTTAATCTTATATTAGCACTAATATAAACACTCTTCTTAAATCTATAATATAACTAAAGAGAATGTTAGGACTTGGCATCCTTAATTTTTTTTTTAGGCTTAATTGTCTATCTTAATTAATCTAGGTCGCTCCTTTTTTTTAGATTCTTTTTTCTTTTTTCCTTATTTAATAGATAATTAAAAGTAATATTTATCATAAATATTTTCTTATTAAAACAAATCTTTTTAAACTTTAAAGATAAATACTCTCCTTACAATACTCACAAGAAGTTATTATATATACAACCTAAATAATTTTTTATTAATCAATTTTCATCATTCATCTCCTTTCTATATTTAAAAAAGAATCATGATCATATAGTTTCTCAACAAAAAAAACACACGGTTTAAATTATATCACTTCAATTTTAATTTTGGTATATTGTTCGTGTTTGTTTATTATTGATATTGAATTGTTATGTTACTGTTATTTTTCAATCTCTTTTAATATAGTTTTTTGTGAATTATAGTTTTATTATGACTTTTTCTTCGACTACTAAAGAGTATATTTTTTTAAATTTGTTTTGTTCATGTTAATTTGTTATTTTTCACGTGTTTTGTTATTTATTATTTTGATATTTACTTTTGATAAATAGATTTTGATATTATCCATCCATCAGACGGGGGTGAAGACTGGTTTAGAATAAAGTTTAAAAACTTGGATCCCAATTAATTAGCTAAGCATATAGGAAACGATATTTTATAGTGGATTTCCTTGTTCGAAAGCATTCAAGGCAAGTAGCTAAATTTACGGTGATCATCACATCAAGCAAAGCTTTAAAGGAACATTTGAAAGTGTTTCGTATAGTATTTCCAAAGAAGATGAAATGAAAGTTTGACTATAGTAGCTTTGGGGGGTTTCCATTGAGTTTATAAACCATTAGTTAATTATTATTCAAATGCACAAATGATGTATATATAACAAATAGCAAAAAATGGTGATGTAATACATGCCCAGTATATAGTTTTTCAGATCAAGATCCAATTGGAATCGAAGTTCATGAACACTTGGGATTAGGTAAGGAACGAACAGAAGATACTAAAAGGAATAATAATGGTGGTTTGTTGGTGTATTTGGAAGACAAGAAGCGACAAAAGATTCATTTTTAAAGAAGTTATCCTCGACAAGAATATTACACAAGATATAAGACTCTTGGTTTCTTATTGCATAGAAATAGATAAAAAAAATATAACGATCGAGTACATGGTATAATTGGTGTAAGTTTAATGTATGTTAACTTCGTATAGTTGTGTACGTGGCCGTCCCGTATTTATCAATAAGTTTATTTGAATAAAAGTTATCGTTGTCGTCAAAAAAATAATTAATTAGCAATTTGGGTTAGTAAGGTTGGATTCATCACATACATGATTCTTTTGTTAGAAACATGTCTCATCAAAAATAATTAACTCTATATGATTACAAGGATATTGCACGCCTTTCGGCTTTTCTATAAACGTATAAGCAAAAGCATTTCTCCTCGGATAAATAATTCGTCAAAAGGAAGTTTTCCAACACATACATCTTAATGTTCATTCAATAAACTCTTTATTCTTTGATGTTCGATCTTTTCCGTGATCATTGATTTGTATAGTGCTGGCTTGGTCCCCGATTAATGTATGGTCACGTTGGAGAGGACAAAGTGACCGAATATGAGTCTAGCTTTAAACACATACGAGCATGGTACCCGCGCAATGCTGCGGTGGTAACGGCGACGACGGTATACTGGGGTTGGTGACGCGTAGTGATGACATCGACAATTGGTGTCGAGTGGTGTAAGTTGATGTTAAGATAATAGAACTATTTTAAAAGATAAAGACTTAAAATGTAAATTAGCAAGATAAAGGTTTAGGATGTAAATTAATTCATTAAGGACAAATTTGGTAATTTATAAAAACCCTTCCAAGGTGGGGTGTTTATTAAGGACATTTTGGTAATTTCGCATATGACATTTTGGTAACACTTTCCATTTTGAAGGGGTGTATAATCTTTAATAAGGAGTATAAATATAAAAGAATCGTGGTCGATGTGACTAGCCGGCCAGGTTAGTTACATCAAATGTAACCTTCGCTAATTCGAGGACAAACGATGGATGTTCGTATAAAAACAACACTGCTTTTTTGCCTATGATTATGTGTACATGCACCTTGTGGGTTTATTATTTTGCCTACACGATTAGTCGATTACATACCTCTTGATACAAAATAACGTTGGGCATTTAATCTAATTTTAATCTTATCTTAGTATATACTAAATGACAATTGATATAATCTCATTGGCCAACCGTCTTTGATTTTTCAAAATTAAGATTTTTGACATGTGATTAAATTAATCTTTAATAGATCGACCAACTTCTATTTAATATGGATAAACTATAAATCATATTATTTATTTTCTAAATTTAGGCTTTTAAAATTTTACTCTTATTCACAAATTTGTAAACTACTAATCTAAATAATAATACACGGCCAACTTCTATTTAATTTGGATAGACTATATATAAATTATCTAAATTAAGATTTTTAACATGTAATTAAATATTTAAATTAGCCTTTAATAGATCGACCAACTTATTTTATTTATTTATATATTTTTGAACAACATTCTATTCTACTTTTACTCTTAAATTACACGTATACTTGAAAATCAGGACTCTCTAAAAACCCCTATTAATCCACCCTCACAAATGTGAGAAGTGAGACTCGAACCTAGGCGGATACTCCCAAGGTTAAAGACCTTACCAATGGGCCACCAATATGGATAAATTATAAATTATATTATTTATGCATAAAATTTAGACTTTTAAAAGAAATGCTAAAAAGCTCATAGGACTCCATTTAACGTGAATAATAAACTTGTACGTTTTCATATCAAAGTTCACATGCACTCTGAATTTTATGATAAGTGTACAACTATTTAATGCATCACATGGACAGTTATATGTTGCGATCTCTCTGGTTATGTCAAAAAAAGGTCTCAAGGTGCTAATATGCAACAAAGATGGAAAGACAAAAAAAAAAATACAACGAATGTCGTCTTTACAAAGAAGTATTGAAAAACGATACTTGAATATCTTAATTTTTTTGAAGTATAGTTTCACATTTTAATCTACAAGTATTTTTGTGTTGCAAATAATATTTTTTATATCGATATAGTTATAAACTCCGTGTATTTGACACGGGTTTAAAATCTAATTATTATTTTATGGTACTTATGAAATAACTTTTTATTTAATGGCAAATTCAAATCATTAACAGATAATTAACGTACCACCAAATCATAGAGAAAAGGGAAGTGATATAATATATTTACAACTCAAATTTGACATCTACAATAATGTTTGTGCATTAAATGTTTGTACTTGTTATAAATTAAAAAATTTTGTATCAATTCCTTAGAGAAAAAGTGAAAAACTCTTCATACAGGAACGAGATGTGTACCCGCACAATGCAGCGGTAAAAGGTGGTGATGGTAGCGGTGGTGGTAACGATGTGGTTATTAATCTAAAAGTAATTAATGTAAATGGTAGTGTAGTTATTTTATGATTAATGAATGTATCTTTTGTAAATAATTTTATTAAGAGTATTATAGAGATATTAGGTAGAAATATTTAAACTAATGAATAAAGGATATAGATAGTTTGGGTAAATATGGTTGGCAAAAATATTTTAGGGATATATTGGGTAGATTTAGTGTGTTAGTTAAGAATGTGTTGAAATTTAAGGACATTTTGAGTATTTTAAAGGTAAAAAATTGAAAAGAGAGAGTATTTTGTTTTATAAATAGAGTATAGAAAGAAAACATCTAATCTAATACTCTGTATGTAAACCTAGTTTATTTAGTTTTACATATATTAGACTTGAATAGTTAGAATCCATAATCATTTCATTATTAGAAGATCACTACCGATAGTATTCCCACTTTAATTACTTGGACCGGCCGGAGTCATTGGTATTTTTACAATTACTTGGACCGAGGAATAATAATTATCGGGTCTATCTATTCTCGAATCTCACCTCATTCGTACATTGTCTTGTTGTAGTTGTAACAAGATTAAATATTTTGTTCTATTATACGAAAGAATAACATGTCAATTGCAAATCGTATTTTGCTTTACAGCAAAGAAAAAAAGAAGGTATCAACGTGCCATTACTTAAAATCTGAAAAGTAATCAGAGCACCACCTTCTTTATTTTTTGGGGGGTGTATGTGGAGACAAGTGTTATATTTTGGATCAAAGTATATGTGGAGAAATTGAGTGAGAATATTATAGGAGAGTAGGTGACAGAGGCTAGCTAGGGGGCATCCAAAAGGATAGCTATATATATAGTGTATATACAGTTTTAAAGATCGCAATTCTATATATATGTCAAACAAGTACCACTTATATATATATATATATATATTATATATAATTATTAAAACATTAGTTAACCGGATGATTTTAGAGTCTTTCCAACTTAAAACTAGCTTTTAACATTGCCATGTAGGATTTAGACCTATGTGTCATTTTCATATTTTTTTACAATTACAATATTAATATTTTATTTTATAAACAAAATTAATGTGGAACGGATTGGATCCAAAACATTTGGCAACAAAATTTTAGAAACTATTAAAAAAAACATATATATAGCGTATATGCAATAATTTATTAAGTCCATTAGATCAAGATTAATTTGTATGGTAAAGATATATATGATTAAAAATATATCAAGTTATATATTATTAAATCTTTTCATTATAGGAATTTAAATCTTTCTAATTAGATGAATGATATCAATTACCATTAACCAATAAATCACACCCACGTTCACCCTATACATACACGAATATTATGTGTTCTTGCATTTTTCCTCTACACGATATAACTAGATTCGTAAGTTTCATATTGCTTTCTTATATATTTGAAATATATGTATCTATGGATTTTTAAAAAAAAACATATATATAACGTATATGCAATAATTTATTACGTCCATTAGATCAAGATTAATTTGTATGGTAAAGATATATATGATTAAAAATATATCAAATTATATATTATGAAATCCTTTCATTATAGGAATTTAAATCTTTCTAATTAGATGAATGATTTCAATTACCATTAACCAAAAAATCACACCCACGTTCACCCTATACATACACAAATATTATGTGTTCTTGCATTTTTTTCTCTACACGATATAACTAGATTCGTAAGTTTTCATATTACTTTCTTATTTATTTGAAATATATGTCTCTATGGATTTTAGTTACTATTTTTCTCGTGAAAAGTAAATGAAAAGTACGTACGTAGTATATTGATATGATGATTTTTTTTCCCCTGAATTTGAGTTGTATGTATGTATTATGTGGATTTAATATAGATGATAATTTTATTTTATTAGTTATTCTCCTAAGGATTTTCTAACTTTTCTTTTCTTAGTTTTTAATTGATTCATATGGTGTACATTTGTGTTTTGATAATTAAAACACCTTTATTATTAAAAGTCTGAGTTGGTATTGATATTTACGGAGTTGTTCTTTATTATCAAACGTGGTTAAATTCTATTGACTTTAAACCAATCATAATGCAATACAAATTGTATGTTTTTAGATAAGTTTTAATGCAATTAATGGTACACATATATGGTGTTTTTTGAGAACTATGGTAGTGAGATGCTATACATCATGCTCATACGCTATAGTCGGACAACACAAGTTGAAACTCAAGTTAATAACAACTATCAATTGTTGACAACCTTTTGGATATTTGAATAATTAACTTGAAGTCTTTAGGTAATGCCGATTGCTTAGCATTTGTTTGCAGAAGAGGTTGCCGGCATGAAGTAGTTTTGACTTGATGGACACACATCATGTCTACCCGTTCGTAACTATTATACGATATGTAAAGTTTCAAAAGTAAACAATGTCTTGCGTATATATAGTATGCCGAGCCGGCTTAACAGTATAGCTGGGCTAGGCATGGGCCTACGGCCCCCAAAGGCCCAAATAGTTAAAGCCCCCAATTTTGATACTAACGGGTATTGTATAAATATTTATTCAGCATTTTTTTTTCTATATGTTTAGTTTTAAGGTTGAAAAGAATAAAACTATAAAACCACACTGCCTCCACTCTCTTAGACTATTCACTCAAAGGTTGATAATCTGAACATGTTTTATGGTTTAGCTACTCTTTCTATGGCCGTGAATGCATTTTTGTTGTCGGCAAAGCTTTTTAGTTTAATTTTAACATAACATTTGTAAGTTTTTTTAAAGTTAATTTCTTATATTTGGCATTTATATGCATTATTTTTTAATTTTTCTGGTTTCAATCCCAGATTAAGGAGGAACTTTTTGTTAGAAACTTTTGAAAAGAGCCCCGAAAAGTGGTCTCGCCTAAAGTCACCAAAAAGATTAAGCTGACCCTGATAGTATGTGAAAGTTTTTTTGAAGACCAAATAAATGAATTTTGTAAGATTGAGTTGTTGAAAGCTTTCAACTAAATAACATTTCTTTAGTCATTACACTTTTTACAATATTCGTGTAATTGTGCATCTATCATGTAAAAAATGTCAAAGCAAGCTTAACAAAAGTTGCGCTAAATCCGTTAATTCGCCGCATTAGTCGATTGTTCATAAAACAATGTTTAAACAATCTGCGCATCGCGCGGGTAAAAGACCTAGTATATATATATATTTTACATAACAAAAGCTATTGCTGTGCACTCGCGTAGACCGTGATTCTCTAATAGTTGAACCCGGGGTGGCTTAAGCTTTTCCGTTGATTTTAGGAGGCATCAATTTTGGAGGATTATTTTAAAAATTGTTGACCTTAAGCACCTAAACTATTTCTTCTCTAAAGTAATCTTAGCTTATTAACATTTTACAAAACTTTTATTTACAAACGTAACTTCTATCAATTAAATCTTGTTTATTTATTATCTCTCTTTTTTTTTTTCTCTCTTTGTTGATCGGATCTTACATGTAACATGTACTTATAAAAGTTTGCTTATAAACTTTAATAAAGATTAGAGCTACCGTATATTTAGTAACTCAAATGAATACTTCAATAACTATTTATCAATTGATTATTAAACTATAAATGTACAAAAGTATGTAACTATCTGTGATTTTTAGCAGATGATAGTCAAACTGTTAGAAGCACTTATAGTTTTACTAAAGGGATAAGTATCTTGGAATAAACAAACTTTGAACGAATGTCTATATTATGAAATAACTAAAGTTGTGTGTATTGTGTGTAAACAACTCGAAAATAATGTTTATTGTATGTAAGAAAATGTATTCAACCAATTAAAATCAGACAAGTGGCACCTCTATATGGTTGCCACGTATGTTTTCTTACATACAATAAACATTTTTTAAAGTTGTTTACATACAATACACACAACTTTAGTTATTTCCTAATATAGACATTCGTCCAAAGTTTGTTACATTCTAGGATACTTATCCCTTTACTAAATATCTTAAGTTCGATCCTTAGAGACGTCAAGTTTTGGTGTTTTTTATTTTGAATACTTGTAACGACCTATAGTCATCATCTTGTTGTCTAAAGTACCTGCAGGGCTTCACCATTATACGGTGAGGTTTCTCTGATGTCGTGAATTGTTTGGGAAAAAACTCTAACCTTTAAACATCCTGACATGTTTTAAAAACAATCTTCAAACTCATAATGAATCTAAAACGATGTTTGGATTTACAAGATTTGAAACAATGTTTAAAAGTAAGAAAAATCATAAATACATTTTAAATATAGTATTTAACATGCATAAAAAAATATATATATCTTATATCATAAGTTCTTTCTTTGAATTTTATAATAACTGTAAAATTATTTTATTCACTATAACTATAGTTCATATGATAATATTTTACAGAACCCAAATATTAGCTAGATATGAGCAATAAATTGGAATGTGTAACTTCAAAGAATAACATCGTGGAAGAAGATATAAACAGAATTTGGATGTGAATGTAAGATCAGATTACGATTAATGAGAATTATAAAGATGTAGTAGACTAAAAGACGGTATCATTTTTAATTAATAGACTTAATAATTAAAACTTGATATATTAAATATAATTTTTCATGTATTTAAGATTTATTAAACTTAATTCGTAAAACGAGATTGAAGATCAATATTATTCAAATAAGTGAATTATCATGTATCAAATGTCACATTTCACATATGTTTCTCATCTCACACATATCATAATGATAACAATCCGTATAACCAGTCCATGAAAACGGGTTCTTTTTTCGGTTCAATAAATAAAATAAATTTTTTATTTATTTTAAAACCATCTATATCTACTGTTTAGTATCTAGATTTAACTAAAATCTAATCATGAGGGGGGTAAGATTCTTGAATGTAATCATGATGCTTTGAGCATAACAGAAACAGAAACCGCATTATCCAAACTATTTAAGGCGTGTTAGTTTTTGAAAATTGTTTTTAGTTTTTCATTTTTAGTTCTTTAAAATATGAAAGGAGTTTTTTATCTTTAAAAAATATTATTTTCATTTTCCTTATTAAAAATGATGTTATGATATAATTGGTTAAATAGGAGGTTTAGGATCGGCTGGGGGAGGGGTTAAATTTAAAAAATACAAAATGAAAAGTAGTAAACAATAACAAATTGTTTTCTAATTTCGCATAGAAAAGTGAAAAACCATTTTTTTTTTTGTTTTCTTGGAAAACAGTTTTGAAAAACTATATATGAATTTAACGCGTTTCCTATATTTTATGTTTTCTTGAAAAATAAAAATGAAAAAAATGATATTTTCTCAAACTAAAGGCGACTTTGATCTCTCTAAAAGTTATAAGGGTAGTAAAAGTCTTGGCAATCATAATGTTTAATTGAGTATAATGGAAACAGAAACTGCACCTTTATCCAAACTATTTAGCCGACGCATTGATGGTGTATGTACATGCAACGGCAACTCAATAAAGGAAAATCCAATCTAATCCAATACATACATAAATTCAGGGCCGACCCAAACATATAGTTGGGTCAAGCGGGTGCTTGAGGCCCCCATATTTCATAGGCCCCCAAATTTAGCTATTATAGGGATATTATATATACTAATTCTATTTTTATCGGCTAATTAAAAAAAAACATAACATAACATCAGTCACGCCCTCACAAGTCACGCCACTCAAACCCTAAATTCTTGAAAATTGAAAAGATTTTCTCTCTCAAAATTATGATGTTACCGTTCCTGTCGTATGATTATGGAGAAATCGAAGGGCCTCCATATTCGACTATAAATCTGGGTAAGCTTATTCACTAATATTCTAATTCTTCAAAAATCATTCACTGATATTCTTACTTCTTATGCTATAAAATTCTGTTTTGGTGTAGATTATAAGCCTGAACAAGTGATTAAAAGGAGAGACTTTAATATTCACCAATATTTGTCAATAAATTATTTCTGTTATTGACTTCACTGTGAACCAACGGCGGCTCGGCGCCACCACGACACCACTCCACCAGTCCACCAACGCAGCAGCAGTGCAGCACAACGGCACCACCAGGTTCCTCTTTAACCTTTTGTGATTATTTTTAATGTTAATGAATGCGTGAATATGAATTTTCTGATTTATTCCTATTTAATTTTCTGATTTAACAAAACAGCAGCATCAACAGAACAACAAGATTGTAGCCTGTAGGACACCAGCATCAACAGGACAGCAACCCAGCCCGACAGCTTTTGCATCCTAGCAGCCCAGTAACCCAGCAACCCAACAGCTCAACAGACCAGCAGCCAACAGTCAGCAGGTACGTTTTTTCCCGTTTACTTTACTTTGTATGCTAAGAAACTAGGCCCCCAAAGTTGATCTCGTTTAAGGCCACCAAAATGCTTGAGCCGGCACTGCATAAATTGAGATTCGACCTATGTGATCGTTTAATTATACTAAAAGGATACCGATATGATGTGGCGGTGTAATGATGGCGGCAATGGTGACAGGTGATACGTGGTGGCGATATAATGTTGGTAACAGTTGTGGCAGCGGCGAGGGCGGTGGCGACGGCAATGATGACTAGTCATGTAGGTTATTCTACGTTGTTTTAATAAATTATTGAAAATTTTAACATAATAAGATATGTTTTATAATATAGATGACTAGTATAAATTTTTATTGTATATTTACAATATTGTTTCTTTAATTTGTTTTTAATTTTGTTCCTTTTTAAAATTTTCTAATATCACCCATATTCATATCTCAATTTAGAATTAAACTCTAAAAAATTCGATTTATTATATAACTAAAAAATGAGCTTATTTCTACATTTGACATCATTTCACAATCCTAAACTATTTTTCTCTCTTCACTCTCCTATCTTTTTTCTTAATTTTTTTCTATTTTTCTTAATTATAAATACTAAACTAAATCTATAATAGTACGTTTTTGACATATAACTATTTCCTCTATCCCTTAATTCTTTTCTCCTTTTCATCCGTAAAAACATTTTGAATATTGTTTTTGTAACAAAAGTTATAAAACATATTTTGGAAAATATTTATCCAACGAGACTGAAAACTAGTTTAATAATATATAATCGAAACATTAATAATTCTATTTTAAAAATTTTATCGTGTGCAAATGCGTCAGCGTAGCCAACCCATTGTTTAAGCTTGTTAAAATGTCTTAGCAAATTTCTCTTGCCTATTTATGGAAATATATTAGTATAAAACAGCATAAGTTATGTTCCAAAATTGACATAAGTTGGATCGTATAGATTTCCAACATCCTGTTATTTGCTAAAGATGCCTTTAACCAAAGTCGTCATTAGTGACGAAAAGTTTGAAGTCATTATTTTAACATCCAAAACCATTATTTTATGTTTAAAAAAAAAGAAAAAAAAAAAGTCAAACATTATTTTGAGCTCATGAAACCATGTACATCATAGCTATAGCTTTTATACAACTCTTGACATACTAAATACTTTATTATTATTAATACAAAAATATATTCGACACACATATAAATACACCTTGTACATTCTTCTCGATCACTTACCTAATTACAACTCCAATTTTGTCATCTGCTCTTTGTGTATCTAATATATATATAACTTTGTGTCAACTTTATAATATATTTATTTATGTTTATATTATAAGATGAGTAAATTAAATAGAACAGATACAAATAGTAGGAAGGTCAAGAATGGATCATTACGATCGATTTTCATGCATGCTGATGGTGCTGATATGGTGTTGATGACTCTTGGATTTTTGGGTGCGGTCGGAGATGGAATTTCGATGCCGACTATGTTACTTATCACTAGTAAAATCATGAATAATATTGGTGATTCATCTTCTTTATCCATGGATATCTTCATTGACAAAATGAACCAGGTCGGTCAATGTTACATCCATACATGTATTTATATCTATATTTAAATATTTAGTTTAAGTCATGTTTACATTTATCTTGGACAAGAAATTTAATTGGGTAATTAATTTATGCTTACAGAATGCTGTAAATCTTTGCTACATGGCTATTGGGATATGGGTTGCCTGTTTTCTAGGTAAATTTATTATACGAGTAATATGTTTGTTTGTTGCACAATTATTTGTTACTATATTTTGTTTTTATCAGAAAAGTGTTAAGCCATAGGAAATAATGGAGTATTTTAATGTGTAGAGGGATATTGTTGGGCAAGAACGGCAGAGAGGCAGGCATCAAGATTGAGATCAAGGTACTTAAAAGCAGTTTTAAGGCAAGAAGTAGCGTATTTCGATTTAAATGTCACAAGCACAGCCGAAATCATTACTAGTGTATCTAGTGATAGCCTTGTTATTCAAGAATTTATTAGCGAAAAGGTACTTTTATCGTTTTCTTAATCTAATATTTCGGACTACTTAATTAGTTAGGTATACATGGTTTTATATTTTTTTGATTCAATCGGAAAAAACACAAAAAATGCAGGTGCCAATGTTCTTGATGAATATGTCAATATTTGGTGGGGCATATATTGTAGCATTTATATTACTATGGAGGCTAGCAATCGTTGGCCTTCCTTTTATTTTTCTTTTGGTTATACCTGGTTTAATCTATGGAAAAGTTTTAATAAGCTTATCAAGAAAGATTAGGGAGGAATATAACAAGGCTGGTAATGTGGTCGAACAAGCCATTTCTTCGATTAGGACGGTTTATTCGTTTGTGGGCGAAAATAAGGCTATAACAGAGTACTCTGCTGCCCTTCAAGGCACTGTGAAGTTGGGTTTAAAGCAAGGTTTGGCTAAAGGAGTGGCAATTGGAAGCAATGGTGTGGTTTTCGCCGTATGGTCTTTCTTGTCTTGGTACGGTAGTCGGTTGGTGATGTATCATGGGGCTAGCGGAGGGACCGTGTTTGCTGTTGGGGCCGCAATCGCCATCGGTGGACTGTAAGTATTTTATTGTTAGAAAGTTAATATTCGTAGCACAAAATTTGATATATTTACCACATAGTATAATTATTAAAGCATACTGTACAAGTACAATTATTAAAGCATACTGTACAAGTTAGTAAAACAAGTTTGTGCTACTGAATATCACCCCTTTATTGTTAGCATTTTTTGCAATAGTTGTGTATATGTAGTTGGTGTACATACATGATGACATGATGTATTCCAAATAGGGGTTAAAGAGAAAGAATGTTTTTTTTTTTTTTAAATATATAAAGTTTTATAGAATAAGGAGACAAAGATAATCTTTCTGTTTGTGATTTTAATCAAGTTGCATTTAATTTGTCTATGTGAAACGAAAGCCAAAATAATGGTTGTATTTGACTTTATTTTTGATGATATCCTTTTCAATTTGAGGTGATAGCTCATTCAAGTGCTTATTTACACTACACTTGCATGTATTGTCGTTTTTTAATCATGAGTATCTTAAGTATATTTTAATCTTAATTAATTACTGTAATATGCTAATGACAGATCGCTCGGTTCTGGGTTGTCAAACGTGAAGTACTTTTCCGATGCAATGGCTGCAAGCGAACGTATAAGGGAAGTGATCAAAAGGGTTCCTGAAATCGATTCAGATAACATGGAAGGGGAGATGTTACAAGAAGTATGTGGGGATGTGGAATTTAAGCATGTGAGTTTTGCTTACCCATCAAGGCCAGAATCAGTGATATTCAAAGACTTTAACTTAAAGGTTCCAGCCGGGTTGACCGTGGCATTGGTTGGTGGAAGCGGGTCGGGTAAATCAACAGTGATTGCGTTGTTGCAAAGGTTTTATGATCCCCAAGGAGGTGATATTTGTGTAGATGGGGTGAAAATCGATAAGCTTCAACTAAAATGGCTAAGATCGCAAATGGGTTTGGTAAGTCAAGAGCCTGCTCTATTCGCGACGACTATAAAAGAGAACATACTTTTCGGTAAGGAAGATGCCACTATGGAAGAAGTCATTGAGGCTGCAAAAGCTTCAAATGCACATAACTTCATCTCTCAACTGCCTCAGGCTTATGACACTCAAGTAAAATTTTCACCCTTCCTTTTTTTAATGCGAAGTAAAACATTGTTAGGAGGAGTGCTTTTGAATAGGATATATCATCTTCTTACAATTTTTTTGATGAAATGTGACAAGTATGTATCAATTTTGACAAGTCCAAGTAGAAAAGTTAATAAATAAATCAAGTGAGAAAAGTTTGCTAACATAGTAACATGAATCTAAAAAGTGAATTGGTTAAAGAAACACTATGAAGATGAAGTTTCTTGGTAGTTTCCACTTTCCAGTGAGAAAATGAGGAAAGAGTTCCATTGAAGATAAGTATATATAAGAAAGAGAGTAGAAAGTTAAATTCTTTTCTATTTTAGTCATTAATGATTGTACGTGTTGCTCTTTTTGGTGAAAGACCCCGACTTTAAAGTTTAAAGTCAATGAGTAAAAAACATAAAATGGACCGTGGGACATAATTTGACACATACTTTTGAATCACAGGATCCAAATATTATTATCATATCTATGATGAATTTTATATACTTTTAACTTTGTATGAGAAATATGACACGTATCTTTCATTCCACATGTTGTAATTGTCAACTTTAAAGTATAATATTTGATTATTTTACTAAGCTTACATATAATGTAGAATAAAAGAACTTTATTATTATTATTGATGTATATATTATACTAAAATAATAATGTAACTTAAAGTAAGATCTACCTCCCCTACATAAAACTCCTTTTCACATTACGACTTTACACATATAGAATATGTGCATGTTTTTGTCTTTATGGAAGCTTAAAATGATAATCCATGTTTACAAATTTTTATATACATGTCTAGCAGTAACATTGTTACATAACAACTTATTCGAAGTAATTACGATCTGATCATCATTTTTAACTTGTGTAAATAACAGGTTGGTGAAAGAGGAGTCCAAATGTCAGGTGGACAAAAACAAAGAATTGCGATTGCTCGCGCAATAATCAAGTCGCCTCGTATCCTTCTTTTGGACGAGGCAACAAGTGCACTCGATACAGAATCAGAACGAGTGGTTCAGGAAGCCCTGGACCACGCAGCTGTTGGTAGAACCACTATTGTCATTGCTCACCGTCTCTCGACTATTAGAAGTGCAGACATAATAGTTGTGGTCCAAGATGGTCAAGTAGTCGAGTCTGGGTCCCATGACGACCTCATTCAAGTTGAAAATGGGTTATATACATCACTCGTTCGCCTCCAGGAAACTAAAAAAAATGATGAACCACCCATTAACCCATATCTGGCTGGACCATCTTCAGTTAGCTCAACATTTGATGTCCACAACACGAGTAGTCGTAAGCTGTCATTGGTAAGCCGGTCAAGCTCTGCTAGCTCATTTAACCGCTGTGCAGTTGAGAACTTGACTCTGCAGGCTAACCAAGAATTTCCTGTGCCGTCTTTTAAGCGACTTTTGGCAATGAACAGTCCTGAATGGAAGGAGGCGTTGTTAGGGAGTGTGAGCGCGGTACTATTTGGTGCAATTCAACCACTATATGCTTTTGCATTAGGGTCAATGATATCTGTGTATTTTTTGCCAGATCATGATGATATCAAGCATAAAACTATGATATATGCGTTGTGTTTTGTTGGTTTGGCAGTTTTCTCAATGGTAATCAATATCATTCAACATTATAACTTTGCAGCCATGGGCGAACAGTTAACAAAAAGAGTCCGTGAAAGGATGTTGTCAAAGATACTCACCTTTGAAATAGGGTGGTTTGATCAGGATGAAAATTCAAGTGGAGCCATTTGTTCAAGACTCGCGAAAGATGCCAATGTGGTATGTATTTTTTATTTATATTAACTTGGTTTACTGCAAGTATTTGTTTGCTTTTCATTTGAGATAACATTTTGTCAAAAATGATTTTGCAGGTGAGATCATTGGTGGGTGATCGGAGTGCTCTTCTTATTCAAACATTCTCAGCTGTGATTATTGCCTGCACGATGGGATTGGTAATTGCTTGGAGACTGGCATTGGTGATGATTGCGGTTCAGCCACTTATAATCGTTTGCTTCTATTGCAAACGGGTTTTGTTAAAGAACATGTCACAAAAAGCCATGAAGTCACAAGATGAAAGCAGCAAGTTAGCAGCCGAAGCTGTTTCAAATCTACGCACTGTCACTGCCTTTTCGTCTCAAACACGAATCCTCAAAATGTTGGAAGAGACCCAAAAAGCACCAATGCGTGAAAGCATCAAGCAAGCTTGGTATGCTGGAATCGGGCTTGGGTTTTCTCAAAGCCTTATGGCTTGTACTTGGGCTCTAGACTTTTGGTATGGTGGGAAGTTGATTAGTGAAGGTCATTTGGGGTCAAAAGCGCTTTTCCAAACATTTATGATCTTAGTAAGCACGGGCAGGGTCATTGCGGATGCAGGGACCATGACAAATGATCTAGCTAAAGGATCTGATGCAGTGCAGTCTGTGTTTGCGGTGTTGGACCGTTACACCTTGATAGAGCCCGAGGACCCTGATGGTAAAAAGCCTGAGATCATTACGGGCCATATAGAGATACGTGATGTCGACTTTGCATACCCTGCACGTCCTGACGTCATGATATTTAAGGGGTTCTCCATCAATATTCAAGCTGGGAAATCAACTGCATTGGTTGGACAAAGTGGGTCAGGGAAATCAACCATAATTGGGTTAATCGAGCGTTTTTATGATCCAATGAAAGGCGTGGTGAAAGTTGATGGAAGAGATATAAGGTCATACCATTTAAGAACTCTAAGGAAATACATTGCACTTGTGAGTCAAGAGCCAGCATTATTCGCTGGTACTATACGTCAAAACATTATCTACGGGGCATCTGCAGAAATTAGTGAATCAGAGATCATAGGGGCTGCAAAAGCGGCCAATGCTCATGATTTTATAGCTGTTTTAAAAGATGGGTATGACACATGGTGTGGTGATCGCGGAGTACAACTCTCTGGTGGACAAAAGCAACGCATTGCCATAGCCCGTGCCATACTTAAAAACCCCACTGTTTTGTTACTAGACGAAGCCACTAGTGCGTTAGATAGTCAATCAGAAAAAGTAGTACAAGATGCACTTGAGAGAATGATGGTGGGACGGACAAGTGTGGTCGTGGCACATAGGCTGAGTACCATTCAAAGCTGTGACACAATTGCGGTTTTGGAGAAGGGGAAAGTGGTAGAGAAAGGAAACCATGGTTCATTGTTAGCCAAAGGGCCAAGTGGAGCTTACTACTCACTTGTTAGTCTTCAAAAACCTACTTCTACTAATTAACCATTCTATCAACTAAAAGTCCGGTGGAAAACTTCAAGCTTTTAACTTACACGATCACAATTGTATTTATATCGAAGTTGTATAAATATCATTAAAGTATCTTAGATATATACGAGTTATATATATATATTTATATATATATATATATATATATATTTCTTTTTTGGCAACATAATAATTTGGATGATGGGTTCATTTTCACTGGGATCACATACTATGTTTGATAGGCAATTCAAAACCCTTTTAGCAACATCGAAAGCATGGATGCACACCAAAAGGATGTATATGATTATTAAACCCAAATTAAACGAAAACAAATAATAATCAATAGTTAACAATGTTTACTGACTTGTTTCTCTCCATTATCACAATTCACAAGTAGTTCAAATACTTCTATATCTAAATTGACTTCAGTGAATCCAGGGCGTAAGCCGAAATCTTTATTTTGCATTTAGTTTTTTTGGTTTGAATACTAAATAAAAAGTTCTAACTTGCTTAGATTTAACAAAATAGACATTAACCAATTTAATTCACAGTAGCTAGCCTAACTACAAGGTGCGGTAATTTTATTTTATTTTTATAACGGCAGAAGAATTATATTAATAATACATCTAACAAGATGGTAGATGCAAAAGTACAATTACAATGTGTAGATATACAACAATTACACAATAACCTTCTCGAAATTTTTACAATGTGTAGATATACAACAATTACACAATAACCTTCTCGAAATTTTAACTGCTAAATTTGCAAAAGGTCGTCAATTACAGGCACAAGGTGCGGTAAAATTAACAATAATAAAATGTGTAAACACTTAGTGTGATTGCACTTTGACAATTATCACACAAATTAGTTGAAAACCTAATTTTAAACGAGTCGTAGTCGAGTTTTGGCTTCGATTTCTAAGTCTTATATTCTGTCGCAATGGTTAATTACCTAAATAACTAATCATCGATAAACACAACAACACTTATTTGTGTCATTTCGAGTGCCTTGATGTCCACAAACCAAGACCTAATAGACTATTGACTAATCAAAATCCACATTTGAGTGTTCTGATACCCTCCAACCACAACTAAAAAGAGCAATACAACAACACGAAAGATAAAGTCTCGGTCAAACAAAACAATCATTATTAAACAAAGCCAACCGACCTCTATATATATATTAACAGAATAAATAAATGAGAGGTGCCGCTTCTAGTTTTCATTTCGTTTGTATGCGCACCCTAGGCCCGAGGAAGGAAAAGAAAGCCCAATGATTGGGCTTGCCAATCTCGGCCTACTAGAAGGAAAAGAAAGTCCCAAGTATCAGTCCATACTTGTATATTCAACACACATAAATAGTAATACACTTTGTATATTCTTTCACTTACCTTAAAACTCCAAGTTGTCATCTTCTCTTGTGTCTCTAATGTGTCTGTGAGTCAACTTTATAATTTCTATTAGTAACATGATGAGTAACCAGAGAACAAATACAAATAGGATGGCGAAACGATAATCGATTTTTATGACTCTTGGACTTTTGGGTGCGATCGGAGATGGAATTTCGACGCCATGTATGTTACATATTACTAGTAAAATCATGAGTAGTATTGGTTGTTGAATCAGAAATATAAAAACACTCGCACACACTCAAAAGAGTTTATCACTAATTTATTTTCTGATTAACTAAAACTGAAAATACAAAGAGAAATATATAAACAAAAAATATAGAGTCACTGCTCCTAATAAAGCTCCACTACTCCTTGTAACTCGGTCAAAACAATGACCAATTCTTAACTTCCAACTGACAAAGTGACAAGTAAATAACCAAAGTAAACAACTAAACGTAAGTAAGGTTTAATACTAAACTATGACGTCTATTTTAACATTTGTGATTCATCTCTCTCGATCTACCTCACATTATTTTACACACACATATATATACACATGGTATTTAATTTAAGTCAAGTTTACCCAAAAATAAAACAAGTCAATTCAAGTTTACATTGATTTTGGACAAGAAGTTTAATTGGTACGAGTAATAAATACATGCTTACAGAACACTGTAAATCTTTGCTACATGGCTATTGGGATACTGGTTGCCTGTTTTCTAGGTAAGTTTTATACAGTATGTTTGATGCACAATTGTTTGTTAAATTACTATATTTTGTTTTTGTCGGAAATGAATATTTTGGGAGTATAAAAGCTATAGAAAATAATGGACTATTTTAATGAGTAGAGTGATATTGTTGGGCAAGAACAGCAGAGAGGCAGACATCACGATTGAGATCAAGTTATTTGAAAGCAGTTTTAGGCAAGAAGTGGCATATATCGATTTAAACGAGAGGTAGTGACTACTGACCAGTCTTCATTGTCGTTTGCATGCACACCCGAGGAAAGAAAAGAAAGCCCAAGGATTGGGCTTGCCAATCTCAGCCTACTAGAAGAAACAGCCCGCATAAAAGAAGATACTCGGCCCACTTGGAAGGATTAATGCGAGGGTAATTCGGCTCAACATGGATTTATGGAACGGTCTTCGTCGGCTGCTAATATCCGAAGGTTTTTTTCTTTTTTTTTTTAATACTATATTTTGTTTGCTTCATGTCCTGAACTTGCCTTAAACGCACCCGAATATAGTGTCTTCAAAACATGACCTTAATTATAACGCACCAAATACGCTTGAAAACATTCAGAAATGAAAGAACAAATTACAAAATGCTTCCGAAACAATAGGGACAAATAACATGATAAATGCTATTAATCTAACTCCAAATAAAATGAAGTCGTCGATAATGTAATACCATATAGAAAACATATATAATTTGGCCAACACTAATTAATCATCTCAAAAATGATTTATAAACAGATGCATATTTCGATGTAACTGGTGGAGGCAAGTCAACGCCCTTAAAGTACACACATAAGGATCATCGCATCCAATGACTTATTATGATGGTTCTCATAAGATAATGTAACCATTCAAGGATTATACATCGGAAAAGTTAAATAAAAAAATACAACCACAAGAAAAGATAACAAAAGATAGAGAAGGTTTGAGTGAAAAACCATTGATTGAATGTCTTGCCTATTTATAAAAATATATCATAAAACATCATATGTTATGTCGAGTATAAGTCCGCCTTATGTTATTTGCTAAAGAAAACTTAATCAAAGTCGTCATTAGTGACAAATAGTTTCAAGTCATTATATTAACATCCAATTGAGTTTTTAAAAAATATATACAACAAAAAAAAAGTCAAACATTATTCTGAGCTCATGAAACCACATCATAGCTTTCCTATACTAAATTCTTTTTAAACAGCATGTTAAGGTTGAGTGGCATTGCCTCACACCCGGATTTGAACTCAAAAAGATTAAGGGGTGCTTGGTTAGGGGTATTTAGGGGTAAAGAATAGGTAATATAATGAATAATTGTGTTTGTTAGGGAAAAAAGTGGTTAATGAATACTAGAAATGGGTAATGGATCATTATAGACTAATTTGGGGGTAATAACTATCATTACCCAATAAACAATGTTACATTGTTACTCCCCCATTTTGCCGTGATTTTCGTTCTAAAAGTGGTAACTACACCTAATATGGTTTCAAAAAAACAATATTATTCATTTGCCATAATTTGGAATACATACGCATTTTATATATCATTCCAGCACGTTCGGTGTACTAGTAAATTAGTAATACTAATTTATATATTAATTATTAATTATTATAGTTATAGTTATAAATATGCTATGTATGAATGATACATCGATATATGAATATAACTAGCTAATCAACCCGGGTATTTTAAAAAAAGTTTCGTAAATACATACATTTAAATAGATTTCCGTTATGTATGTTTTATCTACATGAGAATTTGATATGAGGACAAAGAAGAGGAAATATATGTAAAAATAAACACATCAACAAACACAATGCTATAAAATTTCTTAGTAGTGACCACAACTAAAAGTGACCATGTAAATCCGTCATAGGAAATACAAACTTGTAACAAAAAACAACAGCATACAATTTAATGCAACTCATTCTCTCGTGGACTCAATTCCAACTTTAAGCCGTCTTATATCACACTCGTACCGTCATATTACCATTCCAATTTTCCAACCATATTCATCATAAAAAGACTTTTATGTATAAAATAACTATATTATAAAACTCAACCAATGCGGTTCATCACAACGCCAAGTCAAAACTACAAATTTAATTTATATCAAAAACTCAAAGCATTAACCTCAAATCCACATTTAGAATTTGATTGATGTAACTGGTTGTTGTCCCTACCCGGGGTGGGGGTTTACTTCACTCGTCTTCTACACTTCTAAAGACTACAACCTTCTTAGATATCTCTCGCTCCACTGCATCATCTATTGTGAGTAGGTTTTTGTTTGCAGGGGTGAGTAGAGGCAGCTGTGGAAGCTGAAGATGAGGGTGTTCAGCGATTTCGAATGTATATTTAGTTAGCTAAGGGTATGACTTCTGCAAACACATTCTCCCATCCTGGGTAAATCTTAAAACATTAGCATCAACCAGAGTTATTTCTTCATCTTTATCTTGATCACAACTCAAATCCAATTGTTGTCCGTCCGTATTTGCTACTACTGCTCTCACCCACCTTAACTTCAACCATTCGAATCTGATACATAATCACGCAATATAATATCAAAAGGAGGACCCATAGTGAGAACAAATTTTCTATAACATCATATGAACTCAAATCAAAATATAGATGTTAAACTACCAGAAGATATATATATCTTCAAGTACTTAAATTCAAATTAATTTGCATAATTTCCATCATTATCATGAAGTTGATTCTTAACAGGTCATACTTAAACTAACATCAAAGAAATGTAAACTATCTAAATTGATCTTTTACCCGAAAGTTGCACCACCAACATCATTGTGTGTCCAATTCTAGTGACCGGGCTAATGGCCATCTAAATATTCCATCTATCTCGTATTGTCATATTGATAACAGTGTTAACATGTTAACTGTGTAACACACAAAAAAGGGCTTTCTATTTATATGAAATTAAACACAAAATACTTAGTACTATACAATAAACAGAATAAAAGTTGAATCCATTGTCTCAACTTACTATCCATGTGTCATATTTGAGATAAGTAATTATGTTGCTTCAAATCATACTAAAGCTTGTTCCATGTTGGTTCAGTTTTTGATGTTTTTCAGGTATGTTTTAAAGAAAAATGAACATATACACCTCCACCAATGGATAGTGGTTACATTGACTAAGCTCTATCCCTTAAAGCCAAAATATCCTACATAATCAAGTTGTTTAGACGGGCCAAACGGGTTAGTCTAAGTAGGCAGGAAATGTGTTGACAGGGAAGGGGTTAATATCACAAATCTTAAAATAAAAGTTGAGCGTTGAGGATAAAAAACTGTATATCAATTTTCAAGACCGACAAAGTATGAAATGAATAATATCTACTATGGCTACCTGTTAGTTTCAAATTCACAATATAACTCAAAAAATCGGGAGTACAAATATGTTTTTAGATATACAAACTTCACATAACTAAAGAATAAAGATCATATATATCTCAAATTTGAATACCACACAATATTGAACCCCTCAAAAAAGAGAGCGAGAGAAAAAAAAACTTAGCTTGGATATCGATTCCATCGAAAATCATGTCTTCTTTAGATGTATAAAACAATAAAAAAAACCAATTAATCAGTATATCAAAGTATCAAACATTTAGTGTGCATCACATTATTTTTTATCAAACAAATATATGTGAAAATCAAATTAAAAAGGCAAAAAAAAAAAAAAAATCCAAACTAAAAGAATAATAATAATAATAAAAATAATACCATATATATATATACATAAACTAAATAAATGATTTCTGAAATTATACATGAAACCCGGTATATATTCAGGACAAAAAAAATTGATCGAATAGCGAACAAAAAGACAACCAAATAGAAATTAACCAAGCATATTACTTACCTTTAATATAAAAACATATTACTTACCTTTAAATATAAATGGTTTTGGGATGCAGAATGTAGAAGTAGAAGATAAAAATAGCCTATTAGGGTATAATCTTTTATTATTTTGCTTTTTTATTAATTTTAATTTTATTTTCTTAAACATAAGTTTTGACGGAATATTTGATAAGGAAGAGGGAGAGATTGCCATGTGGCAAACTTTTTTTAAAAGGTTTAAGTTAAGAACCTTGCTTTATTAGAGAGATAGATTAGAACTTTTAAATAAATAGTTATAGTTATTTTTACACTTATTAAATAGAATTCTATATATTTTATATGTCTGTACATTAAACTAATTTAACCAAACATCATTAATAGTAATGTAATACTCTTTGCATTCCTTTGCATTCCTTAGCATTTCCTTTATCTTTTCCATTTCCATTCCCCTAATTAAACCAAAACTCTCAAAGTTTACCGAATATCAGTCCATACTTACCTCATACATTCAATACATAAATACATTCACTACATTCTTTCACTTACCTTAAAATCTCCAATCTGTCATCTGCTCTTGTGTCTCTAATATATCTTTGAGTCAACTTTATAACTTTTATGAGTATAGGATGAGTAAACAGGGAACAGATACAAATAGGAAGGCCAAGAATGGATCGTTACGATCGATTTTCATGCATGCTGATGGTGCTGATATGGTCTTGATGACTCTTGGACTTTTAGGTGCGATCGCAGATGGAATTTCTACGCCAACTATGTTACTTATCACTAGTAAAATTATGAATAGTATTGGTGATTCATCTTCTTTATCTATGGATACATTCATCGACCAAATAAACCAGGTCAATTTTACATACACACATATATATAGTATATAATTTAAGTCAAGTAAAGTTTAACCCAAGGAAAACAAGTCAATTCAAGTTTACATTTATTTTGGACAAGAAATTTAATTGGGTAATAAATATATGTTTACAGAATGCTGTATATCTTTGCTACATGGCTATTGGGATATGGGTTGCCTGTTTTCTAGGTAAGTTTTATACAGGATGTTCGATGCACAATTGTTTGTTACTATATTTGGTTTTTTCTCAGAAATGAAAATTCTGGGACTAAATTAAGCTATAAAAATAATGGACTATTTTAATGTGTAGAGGGATATTGTTGGGCAAGAACAGCAGAGAGGCAGACATCACGATTGAGATCAAGTTATTTGAAAGCAGTTTTAAGGCAAGAAGTAGCGTATTTCGATTTAAATGTCACAAGCACATCCGAGATAATTGCAAGTGTTTCTAGTGATAGCCTAGTTATTCAAGAATTTATCAGCGAAAAGGTACTTTTTTCGTTCTCTTAGTCTATTATTTCCGGCCAGTTAATAAGCATGATTTTTTTTTGCAGGTGCCAATGTTTTTGATGAATATCTCAATATTTGTTGGGGCATATATTGTAGCATTTATATTGCTATGGAGGCTCGCAATTGTTGCGTTTCCATTTATTTTAGTTTTGGTTATACCCGGGTTAATTTATGGAAGGATTTTGATGAGCTTATCAAGAAAGATTAGGGAGGAGTATAACAAGGCTGGTAATGTGGCCGAACAGGCTATTTCTTCGATCAGGACAGTTTATTCGTTTGTGGGCGAACACAAGGCCATGACTGAGTACTCTGCTGCCCTTCAAGGGACTGTGAAGTTAGGTTTAAAGCAAGGATTGGCTAAAGGAGTGGCAATTGGAAGCAATGGTCTGGTTTTTGCCATATGGTCTTTCATGTCTTGGTACGGTAGTCGGTTGGTGATGTATCATGGAGCTAACGGAGGGACTGTGTTTGCTGTTGAGGTTGCCATCACCATCGGTGGACTGTAAGGTTTTCTGCTACCAATTATTAATTATTAAACTTTTATAGAATAAGGAGACAAAATTTGTGCAATCAAGTCACATTTTTTGCCTATGTGAAATGAAAGCCGAACTAATGTCATATTTGACTAAATTTTTGATATCCTTCTCAATTTGAGGTGATAGCTTATTCACGTGCTTATTTAGATTATGTATTGTCGTTTTCTAAACATGAGCTTTTTAAAGTATGTCTTAATACTTGACAACATAAGATTGAGGCTCATGAGGCTGAAGAGTTGGTAGACCTGAGCAAGCGATAAGGGTGTATGAGAAGTGAGAGGAATAAAACCGAAGTTGGTGGCCGTTCAAAAAAAGAAAAAAAAAAACCAAAGTTGGTGAATGATTTAGCATAACAGGGTCTGTTGGGCTGCTGGGAGACCGTTTCTATATATAGGTGAATTAGTGAGTCTTGAGGTTGAGTTTCTGGTTTGGAATCTTAGAGTTGGCAGAATTTTGATGTAATTAGTGTCACTGCTACTTGTTAGTTGTTTGGGATATGTCCAAAAGACTAATAAGTAGAAGATTGTAAGATGAATGTTTGATATTAATATGTTTTTTTCACCTTAAAAAAAGTATTTCTTAGTAGTTTGATAATGACAGATCACTCGGTTCTGGATTGTCTAATGTGAAGTACTTTTCCGATGCAATGGCTGCAAGCGAAAGCATAAGAGAAGTGATCAAAAGAGTTCCGGAAATTGATTCAGAGAACATGGAAGGGAAGATATTACAAAAAGTATGTGGAGTAGTGGAATTTAAGAATGTAAGATTTGCTTACCCATCAAGGCCGGAATCAAGGATATTCAAAGACTTTAACTTACACGTTCCAGCGGGGATGACTGTGGCATTGGTTGGTGGGAGCGGGTCTGGTAAATCAACAGTGATTGCCTTGTTGCAGAGGTTTTATGATCCCCAAGGAGGTGATATTTGTATAGATGGGGTGAGGATTGATAAGCTTCAACTAAAATGGCTAAGATCGCAAATGGGATTGGTAAGTCAAGAGCCTACTCTATTCGCGACCACTATCAAAGAGAACATACTTTTTGGCAAGGAAGATGCAATTATGGAAGAAGTCACTGAAGCTGCAAAAGCTTCAAATGCTCATAACTTCATCTCTCAATTGCCTCAGGCCTATGACACTCAGGTATTTATTTCACCCTTCCTTCAACGTGAGAAAGTTAGGAAAAAAGAGTTCCAATGTGGTTATTAATGATTGTATGTGTTGCACATACTTTATCACAACTTCATCTCTCAATTGCCTCAGGCCTATGTGTCATACTTGGACCATGGTAGTTTCTACATTCTAGAGTGAAAATGATGAAATGAGTTCCAATGAAGGAAAAAGTATTTAAAAAAACAGTACAACGTTAGATCCCTACATTGAAGTCAATTATGCCTCTCTCAACGATGATCTCTTCCTCATCTTGTCCTTATCAATCACATTAACGCTACATCACATCTTTCTTATTTAATATACACCCATGACACTGCACATAATCACAAATATTACTAATATATCAATGACTAATTTTATATACTTTTCACGATGAATATATCTTTCTTTCCGCATGTTGCAATTGTCAACTCCAAAGAATAATATATGATTATTTTACTTTGATTACACATAATGTAGAATTTTTTAAGAGCATTATTGAAGTATAATTTATCCTTTTTATAAAGCATTTTTGATGATGTACCATCCTTGACCCTCCGAATTACGCATACTAATGATGAGCCGGAGCCTTCATTAAGGCAAAGGCCGGAAGATAAACACATTAAGCTCAGCCCATAGGCTCCGCCAGTTGGCTAGCAAAGGCTGCGTCAGCCCACAAACAAACAGTACAAATTAGAACGTGCACTAGTACGTACGACCTTGATGCAGAAATTTCGGAAAGAGAGAGAGAAGTAGTTCAATCAAAGCTGAAAATGTATATTAGCTCATGATCGGGTATTTAACAACCCAAAAACGGTTACAACGACTAATCAAAATATTACAAAACACCCCCCTAAACTATTACTATTTGACAATTGATGCTAAATCTTTATTCCTTTATTTATTTTACAAAAACTAGTGTATCAAATACCCCTTCCTTAAGAACTTTTTTGTCCTCAAAAAGCGAAATCAGGGTAACGAGCCTGAATCTCCTCAGCAGACTCCCATGAAGCATGAGTAATGGGGAGCCCTTCCCAATGGATAAGAACCTTCACTACAGCTTTGTTGCCTTTTTTCTCTATTTTCCTGTCCAAAATAGATCTAGGATGGAGAGACCATTTCCTAGTTTGGGGCAACGGAATAACTGGCAGATTAAAACCATGCGCCTGTTTAAGAAGAGACACATGAAATGTATGATGCATTTGAGCCTCTGGAGGTAAAGCCAGCTTGTATGCAACCTTCCCAATCCTCTGCAAAACCTGAAATGGGCCAAAGTACTTAGGAGACAACTTCCTATTATGGTGTTTCTTCAAAGATTGTTGAGCAAATGGGTGCAGTTTGACCAAAACCATATCTCATTCCTTGAATTCTCTATCAGTTCTTTGTTTGTCAGCCATTTGCTTCATCCTATTCCTTGCAGAATGCAAATTCATTTTAAGCTTTTGAATCATGTGTTCTCTGGACCTATGCAAATCTTCCACTGCAGCAATTGCAGTATCCCCAGGTATGTAAGGTAGGTGGACAGGAGGTTTGATGCCAAAAAGAGCTTCATGAGGTGACATTTGAATAGAGGAATGCCAAGTGGAGTTATACCACCATTGAGCCAAAGGCAGCCAATGAACCCACTGCAATGGATCTTCCATACACATACTTCTAAGATAGGTTTCCAGACATCTGTTTAGTACTTTTGTTTGACCATCATATTGTGGATGGTAAGCAGAAGACATTGAAAGAGTTATTCCCTGCAATCTCATTAATTCCTGCCAGAATTTGCTCATAAATAGGATCCCTGTCAGACACAATATTCACTGGATTTTCATGTATTTTGAATACGTTATCCAAATAAACTTTAGCCACTGAAACTGCTGTATAAGGATGTTGTAATGGAATGAAGTGGCCATATTTAGTCAATCTGTCAACCACCACCAACACTGTGTCTTTTCCATGAACCTTTGGGAATCCAGAGATGAAATCTAGAGAAATATCTGTAAAAATAGATTGTGCCACTGGTAGGGGTTGCATCAATCCTGGATAAGACACATTCTCATACTTAGATCTCTGGCATTCTGAGCATTCTTTGATGAATTTGTGCACATCCTTATTGCACCCTTTCCAATAGAACAAATCTTTAATTTTCTTCAAGGTGGGAACCACACCAGAATGCCCCCCTGCTGCAGATGAATGACAAAATTTCATAATTTCCTTCCTTAATTCCAAATCTTTGGCAATCCACAGTTTGTTCTTTCTTTTTAGAACCACACCATCCCAAGTTCTGTTTTTTATTGAATGACCTTGTTCAATTTTCTTGATTAATTCCTGAACTTCTGTATCCATCTGCCAAGAATTCTTAATCTTTTCCCATAATAACCCATCCAAAGAACTTATACTCATTTCCAATACAGTCATCCCTTGAACCTTTGACAAAGCATCAGCAGCCACATTATCTGCTCCTTTCTTATATGAAATCTCATAGTCATAGCCCAACAACTTAGAAAGCCATTTTTGTTGTAAGGGTGTAACTATTTTCTGCTCCAAGAGATGTTTAAGGCTCTGGTGATCAGTCTTAATGATGAAGTGAGTTGTAGATAAATAGTGGTGCCATTGCTTGACTGCCAAAATTATTGCAAGAAGCTCCTTTTCGTACACAGAAAGTGCTTGTTGTCTTGCAGAAAGAGCCTTGCTGATAAAAGCAATTGGATGTCCTTCTTGCATCAATACTGCCCCCAACCCCTTTGATGAAGCATCAGTCTCCACAACAAATGTTTTTGAAAAATTGGGTAATTTTAACACAGGAGGATTAGTCAGTGTCTCTTTCATATCATCAAATGCTAACTGAGCTGTTGCAGACCATTGGAACCCATATTTCTTCAATAAGTCGGTTAATGGTGTAGCTTTAAGACCATAATTCTTAATAAATCTTCTGTAGTAGCCAGTGAGACCCAAAAATCCTCTCAATTGCTTCACAGTTGTTGGCATAGGCCACTGCTTAATGGCCACTAATTTTGCAGGATCAGTGGATACCCCATCTGCAGTGATCACATGGCCCAAATATTCTACCCTTGTGCCAGCAAAAGAACATTTTGATTTCTTTGCTTTAAGGAAATTTTCCCTCATTAGTTGCAAAACTTTTTCCAAGTCTAGAAGGTGTTGCTTCAAATCCTGACTGTAGACTAATATATCATCAAAAAAAACCAGCGTACATTTCCTCATAACTTCCTTAAAAGTCAGGTTCATGAGAGACTGGAAAGTTGCAGGTGCGTTAGTCAGTCCAAAAGGTAATACCAGAAATTCAAAATGACCTTGATGAGTTTTGAATGCTGTCTTGTGTACATCTTCCTCAAACATTCTTATTTGATGATATCCAGACCTGAGATCCAACTTGGAAAAATATTTTGCTCCATCCAATAATTCTTCTATTAGGGGAATGGGATAAACATCTTTGACTGTATTGTCATTCAGCTTCCTGTAGTCTATACACATTCTCCAAGAGCCATCCTTTTTCTTCACCAAGACTACTGGAGCAACAAAACAACTTGTACTATGCTTGATTACCCCTGAATCAAGTAGTTCCTGTGTCATTTGTTCTATCACATCTTTTTGTGCTCTAGGATACCTATAAGGTTTCAAGTTAAGATTTAATTTCTCATCCTTCAGCAGTATTTTATGGTCACATTCTCTAGATGGAGGTAATCCAGTGGGTACTTCAAAGACATCTGCATAATTCTCAAGCAAAATTTTCAATTCCTCATCACTAGTAAACTCAGTCAAAGTAGGCTTATTTAGTGGTTGATAACTAGATGCATCCTGCAGAGTGTAAAGTTGAGCCTGTACCACATTCTCAGGAGTCTGCAGAAGAGATGATATCTTCTCCATGGAACATAAGTGGACACCATGTTGGACCACCCCTTTGAGTTGAAATTCTTGATCTCCCACATGGAATTTCATGGTTAAATTTTTTAAGTTCCATATGATATCATTGAGTGTTTCTAACCACTGCACTCCTAAGACAATGTCATAGTTATTAAGCTCAATGAGTAACATGTCTGCAGTGTACCAATTCCCTTGCATGCACCATTGGAAATCCTTACATAATTTGACACAATCCATCTTATTACCATTGGCCACAGTAACATTTATATTGGGAATTTCCAGCAAGAGGCATTTCAATTTCTCACCCAATACTTTACTCATGAAATTATGAGTAGATCCACCATCAACTAGAATGTGTAGATTCCTAGTTCCTATTGTTCCCAAAATCTGCATTGTGGAATAAGAAGGGATGCCCATAATGGCATTGAGTGAAATCTGTGGGTTCCCCTGCACACTGACTGCAGTATTTGCCAAAGTGACATTATCCACCTCCTCTTCCATTTCCTCTTCTACTTCTACCAAGAAAAGTTATTTTTTTCCTTTACACACCTTACTATGGCCTTGAACAAACTTTTCATTACACCAAAAACACTCTCCCTTTGCTCCTTTTTCCTCAAAAAATTTATTATTCACTTTTCTTGGTACAATAGCATTGTTTGGAGCAGAATTAACTGGTGTGGCCAATAGAGGAGGTTTTCCAACATTACCAAAACTAGAATACTTAGGAATAGAACTAGCATTCCTACTGCTAGAGGCATAATTTCCTACATGTGATTTCCCCAACATTTTATTGGCTTGATCCTGTATCTTGGCTAAAGAATAAGCATCTCTTAATGTTTTGGGCTTAAACATTTTCAAGTAGCACTTAATATCAGGTTTAAGTCCTTCCACAAAAATACTAACAACATATTCTTCACAAAGAGTTACCTTATTGAGCAATCTGTCAAACTGATCACAGTAAACATCCAGTTCTCCATCTTGAGTCAAAGCCTTCAACGTTCCCATGGCATCCTCCATGTGTGTGGTACTAAATCTAGCCATGGCTGACCTGGAGTATTCATTCCAAGTTATATCTTCCATAGTTTTTCCACTAGATTTCATGTAACCTTGATGCCAAGATAATGCTCGTCCAGTCATGTGTATAGCAGCATAACGGATTTTGGACGTTTCAGGTGTGGCATCAATATTAAAGAAATGCTCACACTTGTATATCCAATCATCCACATCATCTCCCTCAAACTTCGGAAACTCAATTTTAGTGAAACGGTTATGGTTAATTCGAGATTCATCTGCTAGGTTTATCAATTGGCCGGAATTCTGCATCGCCGCCATAGATTTCTGCAGATTTTCGATCGCCGCCTTCATAGTGATGATCTGATCTTGAGAAAGTGATAATTCCTTCGTTAAACGCTCTACTTCAGACGTTTCCCGTGTTTGAACCATCGTAAATTGATAAAAAGAAGACGAAATTTTGTCGATAGAAGAGAATTTCGTCGGAAACTGTAGGAAGAATCACCGGAGAAGAAGACTTCCACCGGAATTTTGATCGGAATCTGAGCTTAACCGGAGCGGTTACTGGCTCTGATACCAAAATGATGCAGAAATTTCGGAGAGAGAATTAGTTCAATCAAAGCTGAAAATGTATATTAGCTCATGATCGGGTATTTAACAACCCAAAAACGGTTACAACGACTAATCGAAATATTACAAAACACCCCCCTAAACTATTACTATTTGACAATTGATGCTAAATCTTTATTCCTTTATTTATTTTACAAAAACTAGTGTATCAGACCCGTACTTGTACCTTTAGGCCATAGTTTGTTACACGTCTGTCCAATGATAACGGCTACTTTAGGACGTTATCGTAGCCGTTAACGTTCCAGCTTCTGGATTCTTCCCAAGGGATCTATAAATACCTCTCAAAGGATTCACCTAAAACCCTAATGAAAAACACACACAAACACCCTAAATATTACACTTGGTGGCGTGAAGCTAATAAGTACTTCACACCATTAGGGAACCGCCAACAAGTATAAATCACTCATTATCATTTTCCTAAACAACATTAACTCCTTATTAATTTAAGAGTAACTTTATCTCTCCTCCCTCCCTTTAACTTGCAGCTTTGATCTTTCTAAAATGGCCTTAAATTATCAACATCTCTAACAGCTAAAACACATAGTCTATCAAAAATACTCTCCATTAATTAATTTACAATATTTATCCTTTAACTCGTAAAATAACCATACTAGACCTTTTACATCAATTATCAATACTTGAATAACCTACACTACTCAACATCGCTCGTCGCCACAACCATCGGCGCCGCATCGTGAGGGCGCTTATCTAGTAAAATATAATATCATAATAATGTAACTTAAAATAACATGAACCTCCCCTATATAGAACTCCTTTTCAGATTACCACTTTAATACACATATAGAACATGCGCATGTTTATGGCCTTATGGAAACTGGAATATTTATATACATGTCTAGCAGTTACATAACTACATATACATAACATCTTACTCTAAGTAATTACAATCTGATTATTTTAGTTTGTGCGAATAACAGGTTGGTGAAAGAGGGGTTCAAATTTCAGGTGGACAAAAACAAAGAATTGCTATTGCCCGTGCAATAATCAAGTCGCCTCGTATCCTTCTTTTGGACGAGGCAACAAGTGCACTCGATACAGAATCAGAACGAGTAGTTCAGGAAGCACTGGACCATGCGGCTGTTGGTAGAACCACTATTGTCATTGCTCACCGTCTCTCGACTATTAGAAATGCAGACATAATAGTTGTGGTCCAGGATGGTCAGGTGGTCGAGTCGGGGTCCCATGAAGACCTCATTCAACTTGAAAATGGCTTTTACACATCACTCGTTCGCCTACAGGAATTTATGAAAAATGACGAACCCATTAACCCCTACCTGCCCGGACCATCTTTAGTTACCTCAACATTTGATGCCCACAACACGAGTAGCCTTAAGCAGTCAATGGTGAAGCAGTCAACCTCTGCTAGCTCGTTCAACCATGGCAGAGGAGAGATCTCCCCCTTGCAGGCCAGGCAAGAAGTTCCTGTTCCGTCTTATAAGAGGCTTCTGGCAATGAACGGCCCTGAATGGAAGGAGGCGTCGTTAGGAAGTATTGGTGCAATTCTATTTGGTGCAGTTCAACCACTCTATTGTTTTGCATTAGGGTCAATGGTATCTGTATATTTTTTGCCGGATCATGATGACATCGAGCATAAAACTATGATATATACGTTGTGTTTCGTTGGTTTGGCCATCTTCTCAATGGTAATCAATATCATTCAACATTATAACTTTGCATCCATGGGCGAGCAATTAACTAAGAGAGTCCGAGAAAAGATGTTGTCAAAGATACTCACCTTTGAAATAGGGTGGTTCGATGAGGATGAAAATTCAAGTGGAGCCATTTGTTCAAGACTCGCGAAAGATGCCAATGTGGTAAGCACTCGTTTTACTTGCAAGTACTTGTGTGCATGTCAGTTGAAATAACATTTTCTCAACAATGATTTTACAGGTTCGGTCATTGGTGGGTGATCGGAGTGCTCTTCTTATTCAAACACTCTCTGCAGTGATCATTGCTTGCACGATGGGTTTGGTAATTGCTTGGAGATTGGCATTAATTATGATTACGGTTCAGCCACTAATAATTGTTTGTTTCTATTGCAAACGAGTTTTGTTAAAGAACATGTCACAAAAAGTCATGAAGTCACAAGATGAAAGCAGCAAGCTAGCAGCCGAAGCTGTTTCAAATTTACGTACGGTCACTGCCTTTTCATCTCAAACACGAATCATCAAAATGCTAGAAGAGACCCAAAAAGCACCAATGCGTGAGAGCATCAAGCAGGCTTGGTATGCTGGATTCGGGCTTGGGTTTTCTCAAAGTGTTATGGCTTGTACTCGGGCTCTAGACTTTTGGTATGGTGGGAAGTTGATTAGTGAAGGTCATTTGGGGTCAAAGGCGTTTTTCCAAACACTTATGATCTTAGCAAGCACAGGCAGGGTCATCGCGGATGCTGGGACAATGACAAATGATCTAGCAAAAGGATCTGATGCAGTGCAGTCTGTGTTTGCGGTATTGGACCGTTACAGCTTGATAGAGCCTGAGGATCCTCATGGTAAGAAGTCTGAGATCATAACAGGCCATATAGAGATATGTGATGTTGACTTTGCATACCCAGCACGTCCTGACGTCATGATATTTAAGGGTTTCTCCATTAATATTCAAGCTGGGAAATCAACTGCATTGGTTGGACAAAGTGGGTCAGGGAAATCTACCATAATTGGGTTGATCGAGCGCTTCTATGACCCGGTTAAAGGGGTTGTGAAAGTCGATGGAAGAGATATAAGATTGTACCATTTAAGAACTCTAAGGAAATCCATTGCCCTTGTAAGCCAAGAGCCGGCATTGTTCGCTGGCACCATACGTAAAAACATCACATATGGGGCTTCCAAGGAAGTTAGTGAGTCAGAGATCCTAGAAGCTGCAAAAGCAGCCAATGCTCATGACTTTATTACAGTTTTGAAAGATGGGTATGACACATGGTGTGGTGATCGCGGAGTACAACTCTCTGGAGGACAAAAGCAGCGCATTGCTATAGCCCGTGCCATACTGAAAAAACCCCCTGTTTTATTACTGGACGAAGCCACTAGTGCACTAGATAGTCAATCAGAAAAAGTAGTGCAGGATGCACTCGAGAAAATGATGGTGGGACGGACAAGTGTGGTCGTGGCACATAGGCTAAGTACCATTCAAAGCTGTGACACAATTGCGGTTTTGGATAAGGGGAAAGTGGTGGAGAAAGGAAACCATGGTTCATTGCTAGCGAAAGGGCCGAGTGGAGCTTACTACTCCTTGGTTAGTCTACAAAAACCTACTTCATCTGACCATTCTATCAACTAAAAGTTTGGTGGAAAACTTCGAGCTTTAAACTTACTAGATCACAAGTGTATTTATATTGAAGTTTGTTAAAGAGTATATATAAATCCCTCTGGTCTCCTGTACCTGTACAGTCTTTGTACTTAGAGTAGAGAGGGTCCAATCAAATGAGAACACTTTTAAAATAAGATTAAGAACACGGAAACTTTATACATTATAGATCCATAAAAGAGAAAAGTAAGTATGTGGCTATTAGATACCTAAGCTTGGGTATAGAACTTCTCATATACTAATTTGTAATATTTATTAAATAATGGTTAAATGATTAGCCCCCAATGTTTTTTATGGATTAAAATATTAAGATGTGAGATGTTATATACCTAACTTTAGGTATCTAACAACACATATTCTTATTCCTCTCCATAAAATGAACATAATATATAACTAATTGTTATCATTATTTAAGTGTTTAAAAGCATATTGATAAGTTAAAATTGAGAAAATCATAATTTTTTGTTTTATGCATTTATCATGGATGCCTCTGCAATGAAATTTATGAAAATTTTATTTATTCGGATAAAGAATGAAAATCTGGATGCATCCATATATATTAGAGTGATTATTTGAGATGCAAATGCATCAATTTGATAAATTTAAGATACAAAAGCATCAATTTTACGTATTCTAAGGTTCTTATTTTAAAGGAATGTCACAAATAGTATTCGGGTCTATGAACCATATAAACTGACTAATTAATTACAACAAAAAATTTCTATGCAAAATCCAATCAAAGACAAGATATTTACCTTTTTTAAAAGTTTTTACACATGGTAAGAGCATTCTGGAAGCAAATTCGATTTCGATTACACCAAGGAACCCAAATAGCGAATTCAGATGTCAACTCGAAGGGATCAAACTTAGGGGGTTTGTCCATCAGCATTGAACCAAAATCATTCGAGGTCTCAAGACAGCTAATGAAGTGATGCAGGTTTGTTTCGATGACGTCATCAGTCATCACAAGTGTGTAACTAAAGACTAAAGATCATCTGACCAACCCATTAATCTGGCAGGCCAAATTTTATGTTCAAGCAAATGGGCTTGCTTAAGGCCCGGCCCTGTAAGTCAACGTGGTTCAGATTTCAGAATGATAGGGAAACAACAGGGGAGTTACCAAAACATGTACACGAATGAAGATCATGACATGCATTAGCAATTTAGCATACCCTACGGACAAAGATACCAGTGTGGCAAAATGGAAAAAAAAAAAAAAAAAAAGAAGTTTAAATAGAAATAGTGTGCATATCCTAAATTAATTAGGTATATATTCTTGCATTTTGTTCGAACCTTACACTTATCTTTGACTTTTAATCTTCAAGTCCAAATTACCTATGTTGAAAGCTAAAATAACAATTTCTGTATAACAAAAAAATGCACGAAAATGTGGTTCTTCCCTTATGTGTCTTGTACGTGATCTAACTTAACGACTCAAGTTATAGAACATCAGTTTTAGGGTCTAAGATGTTAGAACTTTAAACAAGAGGGAGGATTGATGTAAACTTTAAAAATTAGAGACGAAAGCCAGCATTAAGTACTAAACATGGGGGGCTTAGGCATAGAACGAAGTAGACGACCGGTCGAAGTCCAATTTTTTTTGGGGCCCGACTTTTTAATTTTTTTATGTATATATATAAAAAAATATATGCTGTTAACCAAGACCGTTACAAATTTTAACAATTATTCAAAAATTAATACCAAACTACACGGACAATTAACTCATAAATTTTCTAAAAAAAACACAATCTTAATCTTAATCTTAATATATACTATAAGACAGTTGAACTAATGACTTATTAACCAATCAAATCGCTCAATTTCATCAAATTGATTCTCGCTTATGTCATCATTTAGATTAGCTATAAATTAAAAACTCTAATAATCATTATCCAAATATATTATTATATTAGTATTTATAATAATTTGTAGAAAAAATCTCATTAATTTATACTTTGTTGTTTTTCATCAATAATTTACACTTTTTAGCCCTCAATACTTAATTTATATTTATTTTTAGCATCAACTTGGGGAGATTTTTTAAAAAAGTTACAAAAGGTATTTATATTTAATTTTTTAAAGTTTCAATTGTCACTCAAATCAAGAATCCTAATTGTTATCAAAGAGTATGAAAACAATCTTAATTGTTATCTAATTATCATAGGACATGTGATTGAAAGTAAACCTATTCGTGTTATGAGTCCGCATCATGATCAAATACATATACTTGAATGTCAAGTACAAGATCACAAGTATGTTTATATTTTAATTCCTAATTATTTTTAATAATAATATCAAATTATGAGTACAACTGGTTTCAAAATTCTATGATAAAGAAATTATTGTAGCATGTGCCTTGTGGAATGACTACGACAAACAATTACATCAATATGTCTCAGCTAATAATGACAGTGACGAACATGTGATTATTGTACTACAACTTGCAAAGTATAACACTTATAACTGTATACATTTGAAATTATAAGCTTTTATGAATTAAATGTATGAACATCTAATATTGATAATATCATAAACCCCGTGTCCAGTGTTGGACACGGGTTTAAAATCTAATACTCTACTCTTAATATAAGGATTTGAAACCATCAATTTTTATTAAAAAAATGCATGAAATATTACATATACAAAAACATAGATCACCTCAAATGATTAGTACGTGATGCTCGATGAAATTGATGTCGATGGCGTTTTTGCTTTGATTGATTGATGACTTTTTATCTTTGTATCCACATGACATCTTTTACTTTTTATGTGATAACTGATAACCGTATTTTCGAATTTTGTTTTGTTTTGTTTTGTTTTTTTAATTTCTATATGCTTGCTACATACCTTTAAATTTCTTTATTTCGTGGACATTATCCCGTTGAGGACTTATGCCTTTAAAATTTGGGTGCCTTACGTTGCTCCTGCTCTTTTCTTCCTTTTTCTTCGTGCAATCGTTGTGATCGGGTATGCATGCTTTAATAATTTGATCTCTCCGCATGCTTCTCTTCCTTTTTTTACTTGAACTTCTATTATTTATTTATGGGGTTTGCTAAATATAGCCCTTAGGACTGTGTTTAAGGTGCATAGATTGTTTGTACATTTACCATGAAAATCAGGGTGCGGGTTTTTAATATGGAAGGTACAAGTTTTTTTATGCACGTTAAATACAACCTTTTAGAGCTGTATTTAGCATTTCCCTTTATTTATTTGTATGCTCGAATTTAGGATAATTACCTGAGGCAAGTTGGTCTAGTGGCAACTAGGCAGGTTAACTTATTGGAAGTCTTAGGTTCGAATTATACCTTAAGCAAAGTCAGGTTAAACCACTGCAATGAACCAAAAATACTCATTCTTCCGGGGTAACCCTTAACTAAACGGAAACCTTTTAAAAATGTTTGAATTAATTTAGAATATGATGCCGCTAGTTTGGAAATTAGTATGATTGATTTACCATGTGAGGACTTTTTGAAATTTTGTCTGCTCGTTTTCTCTCATGGATCAAATTAAATATACATTTTACCAAAGAAATAGGTAGAGTAATCACAATAAAAGATTAACCACAAATTCATTCGAATGAGCTTGCATATAACACCATCCATCTCTTTGTAATCCGAATTGAAAGTAAATCACCTACATATTAGCGAGCAAAAAATCAAACTCAATTAATCATGTAAGCAAAATAAGCAAAAGATCACCACTCAATTAATCATGTAAGCAAAATAGTATACAAATTATCTAAATATTAAAAAGATATTATTCATTTAAGAAAGAAAAAGAGATGAAAATTCAAATGCATTCTTGCAAAACTAAATAAGATACAAAAAATTTATTTAGAATTTTCCTGATAAAACACAATCTCAAAAAAAAAAATCTTTCTAAAATTTGCCACGTGGCAACAAGCCTCTTTCTTTTCAAAATTACCCCCACAAAAGCCTTCCCCACATACGTTTTCTTTTCTTTCTTTTTTTTATTTTTCTTCTCTTATTTCCTGCTCCTTATTCTTTTCTCTTATTTTCTTTTAGATCGAGATTTTTGAATCTCTATGAACACGAGCTAAATAATTTTTTTAATGAATTTGTAATATCTTTTTTGCATCATTCTTTATCATCATCGATGTTGTACAAACACTCAAAGGTCTATTTTCACACACTATCCAGATCAGGATATGTGGCGAATGAAAGTTAAATTGCAGGTTTTATGCGATAATGTAAGTTAATCTATCTGTATCTATCTATATGCTTTAATCTTATGGATGAATTTTGGATGAAATAGGTTTAGGGCAATGATTTCCTGAAATTTAATTGAGAAGGAAAAAACTGTTGGGAAAAAGTGCATTTTTCCACCACTTTGGACATCAATAAATATATAGTCGTGTGACATATATTGCGAACCGTTTAGTGGGTTTTGTAGTCTCTGGCCAAGGCTACGTAACAAACTAAGATGCGTCCAAATTGGGTTAAAGGTGAATGAGATATTGAGTCTCAAAGTTGTGTGTTTGGTGCATAAGTTGGAGTTGGAAAAGCTTTGTCCCACATTGGTGTGGGATATAAACTTTTACTAGTTTATAAGTGAAGGTTTCTAAGCTATGTCAAGATCTTGTGTTGTGTTTTACTCTGGCTCCTACCCGCGCGCAGGGGGGGGTGCAGAAAACGGGTTTCTGGGTCAAAATTCTCTGAACCAATGCGTGTACGCGCGACCTGCGGACATGAATGCAGCTCGAAAAACTGGGGCCCGTGCGGGGCTCCTTTTTGCTGCGACCCGAGATAAACCCGACCCGGTTTTTGACCCGTTCAAGAATGATCTAGATTTGAAACTCCTGAAACTGATATCATAAGTATCAGTTTTGTAACTCATGAAACTGAAACTGATAAATAATTAACTCACCATTAGTGCTAGTTAATTATTTGGAGTTACAATTTTGTGTATATAAGGTCCTATCAGGGACTTGAAAGATACAACAACAACAATACATTTCGTTCATACCACACACACTTTCTCTGTAATTTCGGTCACGAAACAGCAACCATCCCTGTGCTCCTTTCGTCTTTCATGCAAGTGTTCAACGTCCGGCAGTACGCTGCTTTTAATCGGTGTACCCTGGGAACAAACGGCGAATCTGTTTAAGGGAATTGTGTCAAACACAAGCCCGGTTCTACTTATTATTATTACATTTTTCTTGTTTTACAGGAAGCTTTCAAATTGCCTCTTTTATTTAGTTCCCCCATTCTGTTCTTGTTTAATTCCTTTATCATTATTTAATCGTATTGTAATATATATATATATATATATATATTTAAGGAATTACATATTGTTATTATACTGTTATTTCCAACAAAAAACCCCCCTAAATTTAAATAATATAAAGAGTTAATTACTGAAATGGTACCTCACGTTTGCGCCATATTACTGGTTTCATACCTTTCCTTTCGAAATTACGCTGACCATACCCAACGTATGCAAATCTCCACTGGGACCATACTGGAGGCTAACGCAGTCAGCTGGCCGTTAAAACCTCCCCCACGTGACTTGCACGTGAGGGGTAAATTTGTAATATCACGTTTCTTAATTACTGAAATGGTACCTAACGTTTGCATGATATTGCTGGTTTCATACCTATATGTTTCTTAATTACTTAAATGGTACATAATGTATAGTTATTAATTTTTTTATATATTTTTTAATTTGTTTTATTTTTCTTTTATAAAAATTCTCCAAAACTTGTTATAAATTAATGAAAATAGTCAAAATGCACCTATAATCCACTAAAAAATAATACCAAATAGTTATTTCATAACAAAATATAAGTTTTAAAGTTCACGAATAACCAAAAATAGTAATAAAGTATCATAAAAATAATTTTAAAAAGATAAAATTTTCTTTTTTAAAAATTTCGGAAATGCCGCAACGGTAATACCAGAAATATCCGGGAATACCAGAATTATCAACCGCTATTTACGGGTATTTATACATTGCTTTAAGCTCCGTGTCGCAGTAAATACTGACTTGTATTTCTGGTATTACCATTGCGGTATTTCCGGAATTTTTTCAAAAAAAAAAAAATTTCCTCGCAAATTTTGTAAAAATTGTTTTATGATACTTTATTGCTATTTTTGGTTATTCGTGAACTTTAAAACTTATATTTTGTTATGAAATAGCTATTTGGTATTATTTTTGAGTGGATTATAAGTGTATTCTGACTATTTTCATTAAATTGTAACCAGTTTTGGAGAATTTTTATAAAAGAAAAATAAAACAAATTTAAAAAAAAATTTAATAACTAAACATTAGGTACCATTTAAGTAATTAAGAAACATATAGGTATGAAACCAGCAATATCGTGCAAACGTTAGGTACCATTTCAGTAATTAGGAAACGCGATATTACATATTTACCCCTCACGTGCAAGTCACGTGGGGGAGGTTTTAACGGCCAGCTGACTGCGTTAGCCTCCAGTATGGTCCGAGTGGAGATTTGCATACGTTGGGTATGATCAGCGTAATTTCGAAAAGAAAGGTATGAAACCAGTAATATGTCGCAAACGTGAGGTATCATTCCAGTAATTTACTCTAATATAAATTTTGTTAATTCAAAAAAACAGTTATATAAAGGTGATCAGATTAAAATTTTAATAAATAGGATGATAATAAGTCATAGCATACATGTTACTCTCATATAAGGTGGCCTTGATAGTCATCCATTCATGTTTTAGCCCAATAACATTATGAAACTTAATCAATGGGGTATATATATGTTTATTTTTGAACCACGAGTATACTATAATGCTTAACAATGATGCTCATATCAACCTAACGTTAATGCATATTACTTTACTTTTATAAAATATATAAGAGTTAATTGCAGGATTCGTCCTTGTCGTTTACTTACTTTCGTGGATTACATCCCTCCCTAAAAATTTTAGCCAAATACATCCAAAGTATCAAAATTAGTTGTGCGTTACGTCCCTGTGGCTAATGGCGTCAAAATTTCTCCGTTATGTCATGCCCCGCACGTGGGGGCAATTTTGTATTTTCCCAACCCACTAGACCTGCCTCTTTTATGCATGTATATAATTTTTGACCCAAATAAAAAAAATCAAAATATGAACTCATACTTGATTTTAATCATTATTATATTTGCATTTTTCATATAAAAACGATCCAATAGCCGGAAATAAAAAGGAAAGAAATCATGTGCTCAAACTTGATTTAGAAAAATTATTTCCAATCAAATGGCATATCCATATCCATATAACAATCAAATAACAACAATCCAATAACATATACACTTACAAACACAAATCTGGCCAAAACCCATTTTTCAAACTCACCATCAAAATCGGCTAAGCTACCACATTTAAACAAAATTACAATCAAGATCGACCACCATCAAAATCATTTTATGGTATGAAAATTTATGCAGATGACGTGACTCGAAAAATGGGTCTTAATCGTAAAGGACGCCGCTGCTCATGGTTGTTGTTGGTTTAGATCCGACACTTTATTAATGGTTTGATTGAAAACTTGAAGAAATGAAATTGGATATGTGAATTATAAAGAAGTTGAATAAAGATTTGGTGGTAGCCATAGATGAGGTGGTTGTTTTATTGTTTTTTTTAGATGAAGAAGATGAGTGATATGTATGTATAAACCTATATATCATATGAAGAAGATGATATATGTTTATGGATATACATAAATAGGGAAACATACATATTAGATGAAGTGATATGTATATGTATGGATCTATACATGGTCATAAACACACATATATATGCAAGTAATCATAATAATAATAATAATAAAAAAGGATATGTAAGATTGTAAGCAGAGAAAACCAAAAGACAGATGGAAGGGTAGGAAATTACCGAAATGCCCTCATGTGAGTGGCATGTGATGACACTTAACGTGGATAATTTGACGGTGTGAGCCTAATGGATGTAAAGTGCAACAAAAAGATGAACTTTGGTCCCATTTTACTAAAAATCTTAAAGAGGGATGTAATCCACGAAAGTAGATAAACCACAGGGACGATTCTTGCAATTAACTCAATATATAAAGATTAATATTATCACTTATAGGGAAAAGATAAAATTAGTCCAGTTTATTTTGAGTCCAAAAAAGTCCATTGATTTTCTTCTATCTCCTCCAATTCCAACTACCTTCTACCACCACCGCCATCATCTCCGACCACTACCATGATCATCCGGCGACGGCGACCATCTCAGGCGAGACTTACACATGTGTAAGTACAACTTATGTACACAACAATGAAGGTTAAAGGCGGAGCCCGTCAATCCATGGCACTATGGCAGTGGCCAAGGGCGGAGCCCGTCAGTCCATGGCGGAGCCATAGCGGGTAAGGGCGTAACCCGTTAGGTAGATCACCCATCACCGGTCATCCCCCTATGACCTCTATGACCTATCACACTATGACCTATTACCCTCAATGACCAATCACCCCCACCAGCATTGGTTTATGAATATCCTTAAGGGCGAAGCTAGATCCGAATCACAATTTTTAACAACCACCAGCCAGCCACCATCATCGCCGGAAAGTTAACTTACACATGTGTAAGTCTCCTCGGAGATGGTCGACGTCACCGGAGGATCATGGTGGTGGCCGGAGATGATGATGGTAGTGGTGGTGGTCGAAGTTAACTTACACATGTGTAAGTTACATGGACTTTTTTTGAACTCAAATTAGATAGACTCAATTTATCTCAACCCCACCTATATATATATATTACTCTGTTCTATAGCCATGGTCATTGTCATACTAGTTACGCCTTTTGTTTTACTATCTCATGCCAATGTTAGTATCAATTACGTATCATAGTATATTGGAATGGCTGCAGAAACTCTTAGGGGCCGTTTGGTTTACGGAATGTTTTTTAGGAAATTGGAATTTGTTAATGAAATTTGAATTAAAAGTAATTGGAATCTGAAAGTTTTAAATTTTATATCTGTTTGGTTGACAGAATTTAATAAAATTTTAAAGAATGTAATTTGCATCAAATGACATAATTATCCTTTAATGATAAAAACACAAAATTAAAAAAAAATGCGACATCCATATAGTGAAAGAACACATTGACTGCAAACTCAAAATTAATTAAAACAAAAAAATAAAAAAATAAAAATAGATAAGCTCCAGATCTACGCACATGGATAACATCAATTCTACCTTTTTCATCAAAACTAAAGCAATTCAAGTGTGGTGTTAATTTCTATGACATCTCCGATCACAAACATCAAATCAATTTTAGCTTTTTTTTCCCTACGAAGATTTCAATTCATTTATGCATATATATATATATATATATATATTGAAAAGTTATTTTGAGAACTTTTTTTACGAGAACCTTTGAGAACTTTTCAAATTAAGCCCAACCGATGATTATTCTTTACATGAAAATTGTTTTTTGATTGTATTCTGAATAACTTATGCGTAATTTTGAAGTTTATAATTGTGTAGAAGCATGAATTATAATCCGTTATACAATTATGTGGAGATTTGGATTCTTGATCACATGTGCACGAATATTGATATGATTACATGTGATCATAGCAATAATCATAGCAATATTCGTGCACATGTGATCACGAATCCAAATGTCCACATAATTGTATAACTGATGATAATCCATCTTCCACACAATTATAAACTTCAAAATTACACGTAAGTTATTCAGAAAACAATCAAAAAACAATTTTCATGTAAAGAACAATCATCGGTTGTGCTTGATTTGAAAAGTTCTCAAAAGTTCTAGTAAAAAAAAAAGTTCTCAAAATAACTTTATAAAATATATGTATACATATATATATGAAAGAACTCAACTCGACTCGACCATTTTTTTTATTTTTTATTTTTTACCAATCCATACTTAGAAAAATTTTAGACAAAATAAGGTGAAAAACTCAGAATGTTCAAATTCAAAATCTAACAAATTAAAACACCTTAATATGTTATAATAAACATATTCTATAAGTTTCAGACCTTGAAAACATCGGATGAAGCTCGGAAAAATTTTGCTCGAAGATAGAGAAACTGCGGCCACAAGCACGGTCGACCGTGCTTTGCGTCCGTGCTCTCAGAAACTGAACACCAAAGAGGAAATACTGCAGACGCTGAGCACGGTCAGCCGTGTCTGCGTCTGTACTCTTACTGCACACACCAAACATCAAATTTGACTATTAACTCAATTTGCGACCTTTTCCAACTCAAAACCAAACCTCATATTACAACATTTTTGAGTTCAAACAAGGATTTGACCCATTTACAAGCATAGTTATGATATTTATTTGAAACAACATCCATAAACACAACCAAATGGGTCGTTTACCCAAGTTGACAATTTAAACAAAACGACCATACTTACTCTTGAAACCATAAGACCCAACATGACCATAATTCCAAAAATTTATCAAAAACAAGATTAGCAAAACATTCAAGAGTGTCAAGAGCCATAATGAGGTGGGATATCTAAGTGTCTACACAAAATACCATTCTTCCATGAATGGCAATACCTCCAAGTCTTCCAAAAGCAACTTCAATTTCAAATCAACGAATCCTTAGTTCCTTTATCCGGAACCGCCTATAAAAAGGAAACAACTAAAACGTAAGCGAATGCTTAGTGAATATACTTGCATACATCTATGGATACGAAGGAGGGCAAAGTACAAGGACTTTCACATGTAACCTATGGCATCGTCATGTCACATTTACATATTCACCTTGCACACTAACAACACATATATGGATCCATATAAGCTAAACAATCATAACAAATCATATCTATCGGGATTCTTAGGCCCCGGAGGTTCTTAGGCCTCATATCACATCAACTATCGGGATTCTTAGGCCCCGGAGGTTCTTAGGCCTCATAAACAATGCCCCACATGGGCTTAACGCCGAACCAATTACCATGATTGGAACATTCACATCTCATGGTAATTGGCCCAACGTACACATAAAGGTATGCAAAAATACTCACCTCCTCCGCAACTTGGAAAATAAAGCTAAAACGATTATGCACAACAAGCTTCAACCTATGATCATCACATAAAATGCATAAGCTTATATTCACAACTTGACTAGTTCACCTAGTCATACTCAATCACTAGCCTTTCTAAACCCAAAACCCAACCCATTTGTCATTGAGCTTCATTTTCTTTAACAAACACACTAGGTAGTTCAATCTAACATTTTCATCAACAATTCCATGACTAGTCAAAACTCATCTTTTCTCAAGAACTCAAATTTATCACATGCATTCATTATTTTCATAATCAAACATATCATATAACTCAATGACAACTAGGTTAACTAAGGAATTGGGGAAAAATTAACCATAAATCATTTTTCTAGTAAAACCCCCAAATTGGTTCACTCATGAACCCTAATTTTCAAAAGAATTGACAAAGCTAGATTGGGAAAATTCATTACCTCAACAATGGAAGACAATTACTTGAGATTTTAAATCCACAAATCCTTCCCTTTTTTTTCTCAATTTTCGGCCACCACCCTTCACCACCCAAACCATAGCTTTTAAATTTACTTGATAGAAATCAATGATGATAATGATTATTATGGATAACCTTTCCTTTGAATTGAAGAATTAACCCTTGATTTTGAAAGGAATGGAAGAAGGTTGCATGAAGAAATTTTTGGAAGAACAAAATGAAGTGTAAAGGTGGAAAAAGGAGATGTGGCTGGCATTTTCTATGGGTGCCACGACCCATCTCTAAAAATGTGGGTATTATACCCGCTATCTGCTAAAGTTCCAACTAAATTAACCTCATATCTAAAAAATAAAATACTAGGAAATTAATTTAATGCCAAAACTATAAAAAGGGGTTAATTTCTTTTACCTTAAAATCTTGGGGTGTTACAATATATAATATGTATACATATATATATGTGGGGGAGGGGGGTAAAGATTTAGATAAAAGGTGAAGATTCAGGTATAGATTGAAGACAATGAAGAATATGTTGGGGCTGACAAAAAAGAGGGCATCTAATTATGATGGGAGGGCTTTTTTGTCAAAAGATTGAATTCTTATGGAATGTAAAACTTTCCATCGGTTTGTTGATGGAATTCCAAATTTTCTATATCAAGGAATTTGTTGGAAAATTTCAAATTCTAATATCTATCTCAACCAAACATGGCAATCAATGGAATTTAAATTCCAATTCCTATGAATTCTGCTTCGTCGAAATCCTTTGGAATTCGTAGGAATTGGAATCTAAATTCCATTTTTTTCTTTGTTTGGTTGAAAAATTAATGGAATTGGAATCTAAAAAATTCCATCAAATTCTTTAAAATAAGGAATTTACAATTCCTTTACCATCTTGATGGAATGTTTAGACATTCCAAGGAATTCATCTATGTTTACCAAAATGCCCTCTTACAATTAAAGACTAGAAAAGAAAAGTCTTTCCTGATTTGATGTCTCTCCTGGACATTAATGACGACCATCGTTGCTGCTGCTCCGGCTACCGCCGGTGATTTGATGTCTGACGTTTTCTTCGGCTGCCGTTGCTAGCCATCACTGTTGCTGCTGTCGGAGAAACCATACAGGCGAATGGAAACTATGTACAAATCGAAATAGTAATCGGAATCTACTTTAGTTATATTTCTTTCTATGATGGAAACGGCGAGATCGGAAAAGTCTATTTGTTAATTTCATTTATGTACGTTTGTGCGATGGAAACGGATCGAAAAGGTATTTATGGGTTAGTGGGTTTTTGAAGTGTGTGTGCAGAAAGAAAGTAGATAGCGGTAGGGATGGTGTGTGAAGTGTGAACAATGGTGGTTGGTGACGTGGTGTGTGATACAATATATTAATATGTATATTATTATTATTTACTTTTATCCTTTTAGATATTACCATTGTTATTTATACGAGGGCTTAAAACCCGTCCGTTGGACGGCGGGCATGAAGAGAAGTTGTTTTTACGATTGAATTGGTTGGTTTATAGACGAGTTAATTTATACCAAGTAGATGTTTAGTTTGTACTAAACAGGAGCTGATATAAAAACAAAGGTTCACTTTGCTTTCTTGCAACTTCTGCTACCTTTCCCATTGATGAGGTTAGTTTTTTAAGACAAAAATGTTGTAGAAATCTCAAGGTTATAGTGGGGAAAGTTTTGGTGCGTGCTAGTTATAGACTCCATCAAATACACAAACATTAGGATATACACATGAAAGCATTTCAAATACTGTCATGATCATCAATTCTCATTAATAAGTTATTTTATATAATCAACAACCCACTCACATTCCTTCAAACACCACCTCTATTAATAACTTTCAACTAATTAAAAATATAATATGCACACATATTATGTATATTTGTTAATAAATAAAATATAAAATAAAAGGACATATCAAATTCCAAAAAGAAATAAATCTATAACAATATATATATTTATATATAGATATATATACAGATCTATGTTAACCGAACCCGACCCGATACCTATTGGGTACCTTATTGTCGACCTTCAGGGGTAAAATAATGCCACAAAACCTGAAACCCGACCCGATAATAGTAGTTATTTTTCAAAAATAGTTATCAAAATTTGTTTGATTTGAAAAATAATACTACATGCTCTTGATATTTTGAGAAATGAATGTTTAAGTTATGCAATATAGATAAAAAGTAGTTGATATTAATGTGGAACTTGTATTTACAAAAGTGAATTTATAGATTTAAAACTAATTACTTATAAGTATATAGATATAAGTATTGATGTCGGGTCGGGTTGGAGTAAACATGCCCCACTCCTTACCCCGAACGGGTTCAAGTTTTCCCGTCGGGTCGAGGTTTTTTTGCCATCCCTATTTATAAATAAAGATTAATACTATATTTACACATAAATAAGATACACATGCATGCTAATATGATATAACTTTAAGAATAAAGATTGAAACTCTTGGTTTTTTAAGACAGTTTTTGCAAGTTATTAACTTACATACACACATATTTTCCCTTTGCGTTGCAAGTAATTAACTTTAATACATATATGTAATTAACTTCCATCCACACATAATTGACTTTTAAAATTTAGGAAGAAAGATTAATATTCTTGGTTTTTCAAAACAACTTTTGCAAGTTATTAATATTTCTTACACACATAATTATCATTTTGCATTCCAAGAACTAATTAACTTTTTTGTACACATACATAATAGTCTTTTCAAATTCATTTAACACATAATTATCATTAAGTATTCTCATAATCAACTTTAACATTAATCATAATTATTATGAAGAGAGAAGTTGAAGTTTTAAAATTGATTTCAAAACTCAACTTTTATATTATATATAGATAATACTGTAATGTAATATGTTTTAAAAGTGAAAATGGAATTATTTTATAAAAGTGTAACAAAAGGTTAATATTGTCATTTGACTAATTTACATTTGAATTTCATTAACTGAATTCCATTGAATTCTGTCAACAAAACACATGACAGATTTTAAAATTTTCAGATTCCAATTTCTATGAATTCCAATTCCTTTAACAGATTTCAATTCCTTTAAAAACATTCTGCGAACCAAACAGCCCCTTACTTTGCTTAACTAAATCCATGGCGGGACTGAAGCGTTGATGGTGAAGGTTAAGATAATTAGGCTTTGGAAGCAGAAATTTAGCATCAAACCTTGGATTTTGCCGTGTATTGAGATGGTTCTGATTGACGAGCAGGTACACTCAGCCACATTATTTTTTACAAATGTTTTTAACATTTGTTGTATATATTGTTAATACTTAATCAATCCGGGTTCAACTCGGACATTTTAAAAAAGTGTCCACCCGTTTGAATGCCATCATGTTGTATCCATTCACATAAACAACAACTATATTACTTGAAAATAAAATTTAAATCATTTTATAATAATATAGTTCAGGAAATTATATATAGCACTTTGTTTATTTGTAAAGCTAAAAAACTAGAACGTTCGCGGATCAGCTCGACCCATTTGGACCAACACGCTAGACTTGTACATTTGAGTCAAACGTGTTTTGAACTGTAATTCAACACACCTGGTTTGCCACTCCTAAACTCTACTACTGATTAAAATTTGACATTAAAGAGAAGGAAAAGCCAGATCAGAGTATATACATACTTGGAAGATAACTAGATAAGGCCTCCAAATATGTGGTCGTTCTTGAATTCTTCAATATCTTGATGACAGTAGCTACAACATGTAACAGTAGCAAATAAGATTTAAACACAAGTAAATATATCTTTTTTCCTGATAAAACAGGATCCCAAATAAATCATCAAGAATATTGATGAGCTAATTTACATCAAACAGATCTATAGATGTTTTCTTTAGCATGTGGTTAGTTTCTTTATCGCTGTTAAGGTTGTATTTTAAGTGTAATTGTGTTTAAATCAGAATTATATTAACTAATATATTTACTTGTGTTTAAATCTTATTTTGCTATTGTTACATAAATTGGGCAGGCTACCCGCTACCTGATGCATTGTTGTAGCTACTGTCATCAAGATTGACACCGAAAATGGTTGGTTCTACCTTGTTTACAGCAAATGCTAAAAAAAAATTGACCGTCAACTGGTGGAAGATAGTGATTATAAGGGTATTTCAAAAAATTTATGTGGTAACCGATATGTATCATAAGTAAGTTTTAATTCTCACCTATTCCAAAAATATAACTTAATGCTCATTTTTTTAAAATTTAGAATTCAGGTTTGGGTTCCTGTGCAAGGTGCCAAGGGATGCATCTCATGTGTTATATTTGAGTATGATGTAACACGTTACGTCAACAAGCCAACTTCCGAGTTGATCAACAATGATATCAATGTATGTAACACTTTTACACACTATACTTGATAATTTGTTGGTGTACATGTTATTATGATAGGATGAGTTTGCACTTGCTTACAGTGGCCAAGTTCCATTTATATTTTATGTTTAGGGCAAACGCTATGAGATGTTCCCATCAGATTTAATATTTTTGTTGGTAAAAGATTTGCTTGGAGAATGAGGGTATCAAAATACAACATCGAGAACAAATTTGATATATTAATCAAATGGTAATAGTGTTATTGAGGCTATACTAAAAAGGGTAGCTGGTCATATGGTATTAATCAAATATGGCGCCCCGTTTAAGTTGGAATTAACTTTGCTTGATTTCAATTATCTTAACACATATATTTATTCCAAACATTTTAAAAAAGGATGGTCCATCTAATGTTGATTTACAACTTTGGTGAACTGCCATCGCTTATTGGCTTTAATGTGAAGGTACATTTATAAAAGGGAAAAATCCATAGAAAGGTAATATTTTTACTCAAAATTCATAATAAGGAGAACCTATTTAATTTTTGTTTATTAAAAGGATTCCATTTCTAAAAAGTTCTCAATAAAGGTAATATCGTTAGTTTTCATCGTTAGTCACCTGTTAAATTTCAAATCAACATGACACGTGGTTTAAATGTGCAAGTGGACCACTAAGTTGGAATAGTCATCGTCATTAATGTATCACATCCGTTTGACGGCGGTTAGTATCCCGACCACATTTTTGATAATTAAACCAGACTATTTGCGGACTATTTGGACTTAATTGAATTGGGTTTATTTAGATTTTGGGTTTTTATTGAAAATGTGAAAGATTTTGTTTTCTGGGTGTATGGTAAGGGCGGTGGTTAGCGTCATCAGTTTTACAAGATGACCATCAACACCTCATCGGAAAGTGTGCAGTTGAGAATCACCTCCGGCATCGATGCCAGAAAACCAGTCGGAGGATAAGCAAACTGTATCTAAACTACATATTTGGTGAAGCCTTTCCGTCTTCCAAATCAATCTTTCGTTGTTTAATTATCTTGATCAGCTCGTTCCTTTTGTGGTTTGAACCTTTCACAGCTTTGTGAAATTGTGTTCCTGGGAAGTCTATTGGGATTGAAAATATGCCCAAAACTAAAATTGCAAAAGGGGCTGCAATTTGGGGAATAATGTTGCCGTCGCCATGAAGTTTTAATTTCTAGAGGGAATAATCACATAAGCAACAATATGGGATTTTATATTTGTATTATTGTACATGTAAATAGATTAAATTTGAGAATTGAAAAATTAAGGTTCTTACAAAGGGGAAAAAATGTACTTTTATTTCCAGTCAAAGTCCACGTATGCAATTTTTAATGACATTCCCTTTATTGTGAAATTTTTAAAAATAGAATCCTTTTAATACACGAAAACTAAATAGCTTCCCTTTATTAAGATTTTTGTGTAAAAACGTTACATTTTTATGAATTTTTTCCTTTATAAAACCCCCAATCTTTCTGTATATAACCTTTCATTAAAACTGAGACACTATTATACCCATATCTAACGAGTTACTTGGTTATCAACATACACATGATACTGTGTTTAAGAGTGGTGAAAATGCTAGCACTGTTGAAGCAATGAAAAGCACTGCCTCCAATGCAAGTTCAAAAAAGTGGGATGATCAAGATTTATATGTTCATAAAATAAAAATCCTGAAGCTAGAGAAGTTTTAAATATCTCTCATGACTACAGTTATGTTTGGTTGAAATTATTTATATGTTTTAAATATAACATTGGTTGGTTAGATTCTTTTGTTATTGTTGTACTTTTTTGGATATGGGTGGAACTTTGAGCCACGCACAAAATTATTGATTCTTCATTATAATTTGAGTAAATGTCTGTGGTTGAATGAATAAACGCACTTATAGGATTTGAGTTGTTAATATGCGGTAATGACTTGACTGGGAGCAAATATTTAATATAGCGATAAATGACTTTAAATATAAAGATGTGAAGCATCAATACTTATCATTGAGTTAATAGTATTTAAATATAGAAATTTTATTTATATTTTGCTACTCATACCCGGATAGTCATCCGGGTTGATTAGCTAGTAATATAAATAAAATGATATATATAATAACTCTTTTAGAGATTTTTAAGGAAATTAAATAATACTTAATTCTATATAAATGTATTTTATTGATAGATAATATACAACTTAAAAAGGATTTGTTTCATTTTAAAATAATATATGATATAATATTAGAAAGAAAGTCACGTATTTTAGAAGTATATGATGGGAATAGATATGATATTTAATTAAAAAAACACTAAAAGTCACAAGAGATATTAGATTTATTTATTTATTTAACTTTGCCAATTAAACATGCCATTTAAGATTAAATAAAACGAATATACATACTTAAATAAAGAGTATTAATCTAAATGTTGGCAATTAAGTAAAAATCCTACTTATAAGTTAGATGAAGTTGCCACCTAAGATTTATTATATCCTCTAAATAGTTATATAGAGAGAAAAGTTTGTTATTATAAAACAAATATTAAAGTATAACAAATAAGATTTTGATTTTTTGATCATGATAAAATAGATGCACGTAGATTCACAAAGTACAAATATGTATTTATATATATAGACTTTTTTTATTTTGAAAACCATTTTTTTCAAGAACCATAAGAACTTTCAAATTATGTATTAAATCACATGTTTTTTTTGTTTATTCACATATGAAATGATATAAAAAAGTATGTTGTAGAAAAAACTTTTTTAAAAACCTTCAAAATAACCTTTTATAAACTTGTGAATGAATATGTTCACGTTTTTATTTACATGTGAAAAAACGGCTATATATAAGGTTTTGAAAAACTTTTCTTTTGTAACATATATTTTTATAATGTTTCACATGTAAATAACAAAAAAAACATCTGATCCAATACATAATTTAAGAGTTTTCAAAGTTCATAAAGAAATGGGTTCTTAAAATTTTGATGCACGATAATTTTCATTTTTATGATTAAAAAAAAAAAAATCAATAAATATGGTTCTCAAAACATTTCTATCATTTGTATACAACGAAAACGCGGGGCATATATCTAGTTTCAAACATTCCAAGGGAATATTTTGACACACATTGTGCGTGCTGGTATCAAAACAAAAAAATGAAAAATTCAACAAATAGATGCCATTTTTTTTTCCTTCCAAATTCAGCCAAGGTACACCTTCGGTCAAAGTTTTGACTAATCTACAGTGGAGCACCTTATCAAAAACATTAACAACAACTAAGCAATTGGTTACTGAATTATAAGATGCTTCGTACAAGCATATCAAGATGCTTTCAGCACTACACATATCATTGTGCTCCAAGCACTAATCACAACAATGAATAAAGCACTATCGTATTAAGGTACCCTAATTAAGTAGTAATATTTTTTGAGCTGTACCCCAAGTATTAATTAATTACAAAATGTAACCAAGTACTAAATATTTTAATGTGCTACGTACAAGCAGACAAGCAGTGTTGATAATGTTAAAACAGGAGGACAACTTATAGTATACAATTTGATTTAAATTTACAACATATAGTCAAATGATAATATACGAAAAGTTCTTAATTACCTTCTTATATACGAAACATGCTTTTTGGTGATGAATTGAAGTAGCTTCTGTCTAGGATGGATGTTTTTTTTTCTTTCTTTTCTTAGAGCCCTAATCCCCTATTAATGGTGTTTTTTTTTTCTGGCCCCTTTTTTGGCTCCTCTTTGGTAGTTGGACTGTTGTGTCTTGTGCTTGTAATAAGAAAGAGATGAACATCACTCATCGTGAATAGTAAGGGAAGTAGAAGAGAGGGGGTAAAGTTAGCGTGGGGCCAATCAATTTTTCAACCAATAAAAATAAATTAATATTTATTTATAAAAATTAATAAAATATTTATGAAAAAAATGTATTGTTGGTAGTGATATATCTTAAATAGAGAAATTGAGGAAAAAATGATGTGAACCTGAGACAACAATAAAAGTATCAATATACTTACACATTTCTTGATACGTAATAATGATGGTATGCATATATATATCCTTAAATTTTGGAACATTTTACTTTTAATTAAATTAAGATATTAAGTTAAATTAAAAATGTTTGTATCAATATTTAAGTCCATTTTTTAATCTTAATTAATAAAAAAAACTAATAACTATAGATATTATTAAGATTAAATAAGTCTAACCTTAGTTCGTTGAGGTTAAAGTAAATTATGATATTGTAGCGTTTTTTAAAAATAGATAGTCCAAATTTCATTAAATTGAAAATAATAAAATTTAATATTTTGTAGAGATCTTTTAAATTAACTAGACGAGCATGACCGCGATGCGACGGCATTGACAGTAACGACGACTGACAGTATACATAAGATTACATAGTATACATACGATACCAAAAGACAACCTTTCAGGTTACCAAAGGACAACCTTTCGAGTTACCAAAAGACAACCTTTCGTGTCACTAAAGGTCACATTTATCACTATAAATAGTGAAACAAGCCAGGAAGGAAAAATATAAGAGTTTCAATTAAAACTCTCTAGTACCAAAATCTTTCTGAATAATAAATCTCAAATCATCGTTTATTAATCATAGCGAAAACACTTATCATCACCACAGGATTAGATGACGTAAAACCGTATACATAATACGAGTTACCAGCAGGGAATCGCCACCCAAATATCCTAATTTTCCTCACACCTTCCCATGCTAGGTGGCATGGGATCCGTATAAACCACCCTTATTTTGTATAATGATATTAGATTGCATACTCCTAATATGTATATGTTAATCGACGTATCATCAACAACGAATAGTGATGGAATTGATAACGGGATATAGATATAGAAAAGTTTAATTTAGGTGATCATATGAAAAATTGCAATATCTTGTTTGTGAATTGAGTCGTAAACCAAATATTTTTTTTTTACCAATATTAAATTTGTGAATCCACAAAGGACTATAAAGACCAATGACTACAATAATTCATTTTAACAAATGAGTTGTCAGAATAACTAATTCAAGCATAGGTGACTTTGAAAAACGTTTGTTATTCTAAATATTAATTTATTTTTCAATTGTTTGAACTTTGAAGCGATCGATACAGTTCAGTAGTTCACCATGGTGATGGGAAATATAAACAATTTCTTAAATCTCGATGAGACTCGACAAATAGAAAATTAGCATAAGTAACACAAAAGCTTATTCTTGTATATTATCGCTTGACTGGTCAAGAACTTGTACGTGTCACTCACTCCTCCCAAATCATAAAATTAATGTTACTTAAAACTTTTATACTTTATTAGATTGCATTATTTTGTGTTAAGTCAGTTAAGTTGTCTCTTTAATTTAGATTCGGGGAGAGGGTTAAGATGGATAGCTTCTAAGGGGCAAGGGTGTAGTCGGCTAGTTTTATCGACAAAAACCATCGGCAATAATCGGTACATCGGCTACACTATAGCATCTGGCTCGGCAAGTTTAATCGGCAAGATTGGCTAGTTTCATCGGTTAATTTTGGCCGATGCAAGTGAACATTGAGGCTGCACTTTTGAACGTTGGGAGCGTGTTTTTTTTGTGGTCAAAGTGACCGTTTTTTTAAAATTTTTTTTACAAAACTTACCCCATCCTTATTTACTATATATACAACACAATATACTTCATTTCCACTACTAAAATTTTTACTTATACTCTCTATATATCTCATCTCTTTCACATATTTTCTTCAAAATGATTCCCATAAGAAAATCATCTAAAACATATTGAGCACCAAGAAATCAACTCCCGTTTCAACTTCCTCGACCCGTCGAACAACCATTAGATTTCGGCGGTTCTTCAAATCAAAACAATGAAACCCAAAACCTCGACCACGACTTCTCTCAATTGTTAAGCGATGGCTTCCCCGTGCAAGTCGACATGTGCCGTTTTGAACTTCCTTCCCAACCCACTCAACCCACGATCACTTTTCTTGAAGACGATGATGATTTCCAAGCACAACCCGACGAGGCGTATGACGAGTGCGTGACACCTCTAGCGAGGAGGTGGAGGCGCCACCTCCACCCGGTCGTAGGAAGGGGAAAAATAATCTCCACCTCCACGAGAGCACCCCCGGTCACGTGGAGTGCCGACGATGAAGAATTATTGGCCCGAGCTTTTTTCCACATCTCTACGGATCCCGCTACCGGCGATCAACAAAAATATGAATCCTTTTGGAATAGGATTCTTGAATATTACAATGGCCAACAAAAAAAACACAAACGCACATACCATCAAGTGAACACAAAGTGGAAGAAAATGCAACCACTATTGAACGAGTTTACCGGCATCTACAATCAAATGGTTAATTTTTTTTCGAATATATATATATACATTTGTTCTACGTTTTATCTATATATATATATACTTTTGTTCTACGTTTTATATAATATATATATACTTTTGTTCTGTTTTTATGTGTTTGTAGAAACATAAATGGGCTAGCGGTGCCAATGATGAGACAATCTTGTCCGAAAGTTTGGAAGAGTGGGCGAAACGCAAAAGAACAAAGGATTCAAACATATCAAAGCTTGGCAAGTTGCAATGAAACATGACAAATTTGCATATGTTCCACCGACGAGTGGTTTTGGTACTACTCTTACTTCGATCGAGCCTAATACTCCTACGGCCGGCACTCCTCGCACCGAAGATACTAGCGGTAGTGAGAAAAGGGCTCGAACCGATGAGTCTTTGAGCCACTACACTCGAGTTCCCGATTTGAACGAGGACTCGATGCCTTCATTTGCTCGAAAATCACGTAGCAAGGCCACGAGTTCGACCAAAAGCAAAGAAGGCTTGCTTGGTTCGGTTGAGGAGTATAGGGATGCGAGTATTGCACAGATAGAAGAAAAGAGGCTCGAACGCCAATGGAAGAGGGAAGCCACCCTCGAACGTGAAAACCTTGCACGGGCGTTGCTACAATCCCAACTCGAGTTTCAACGCCAAAAGACGATGAAACTAGACCTCCAAATCTTTGGCGCACCTCACGAACACTTGGTCGAGCCCATGCATAGCATACAATTGCAACGCAAACGCGACATCGCCGAAAAATACGGGTAGCCACGTGATAACTTGTTTTAGTTTGTTATTTATTTTCTAGCTGTATTGTTTTTTTTCCTAGTTTTAATTTGTATTTGTATTGTTATTTTAAATTTAATAAAAGTACTCTAGGGTGCGTTTTGTAAGTTTTTAGAATTGGCAAATGTTGGCACTACACCCACAAAATTAACAAGATTTCGGCTAGTATTGACAAGTTTTTGGCTATCACAAATGTCATCTCCTAATTGGCTCAAAATTAGCCAATTTAACTAATTAGCCAATTTTATGGCACTATACCCTTGCCTCTAATTGCACTAGATAATTTGATGCCATGTTTGATGTTTAATATAATTTATATTTATTTTGCTTTGCGGGTATGAATTGGAGTAAAAACTATTGGTGTTTTGTTCTCTAATTACTTAGCTCGTTGTAATCTTTTTAATTATTTATGAAAATTATATATTATATATCTATATTGCTACCGGTTAGTCCATTCAACTTTCAATAGTGACCGTAAGATCTTAATCATATCAAATCTTAGCCATGTAAATTATTCCATTTAAGATGGGTTGTTTGTTAACATTTTATTAACCATGTGACATTATCTATAGGATAAGGTTAACTTTTAAAATGTTTGAACCCGTTTAAACATCACCATTTAAACGGAAATTAACGGGGGGTATGGCAGATCGCTGACCATATCATCGATAATGAGTAACGAGTCAACCCTCCGCCATAGCTTTGACTAGCAGCCGTATGACCCAATAATTCGTTCTGGCCCAAACTCCTTTTAGTTGAACATTTTTTTTCTTATCCTTGTTTTTGAACGGCGATAGTTTTTTCTTGTCTTAACTGCAAACAAACAAACAACAATACATCGTCATATTTTCCCCACACCCCTTTTCAATTTGGAGTTTTGATCTCCATAGAATCCCTTAAACTATCAATATTCATAATAACTAAAATACATCGTCTACTAACAATATTTTTAATAAAATTAACCTATATGATTTATCTCTTTTTACATCGATTAAATTTAAATAATTATATCAATAAACTACGCTACCTGCCGCTGCGCTGCCACCACCACTACCAATCGCCGTCACCACCATAGCGCCGTTGCCATTGCCATCGCCGCCCCGTCATATGGGTATCCGTCTTTTATGAAATCCGTATTTATAAATCATAAAAAATGCATATTTTTATATGATAAATGATATAATTACAACAAATTGTTTACTAACAACATTTACAAACATAGGTGGACTAATAGATAAAAGAGTGTGAATCAAAAAGAAAACACATACTATAATTTTATTGGTAGTTATTGATGCCACATGTATTTGTAACTTATGTTAGTAAAAATTTGTTTGTAAAGGTAGCATTGCTCTTTTTATATTTTAATAAAATTTAGGTTCATAAAACATACCATAACTTGTACTCTGGGCAAATCCCAAATTACAGGACGTGGCTAAGAAAATCCCATATGGGGTCTGTCTATGATCACTTTGACTAAAATTTAGTGGTCCAAGATAGATCGAGCTATATTATCCTTTTCCTTTATACCAACTGTACCAACAGCGACTCTAGTATGCGATATATTTTAGTTTTCAAATAATGAGTTAATGAGTATTTTATAAGCAAAAAACGAATTAAATATTTAAAAAACAAATTCCAAATTTAACTATAGACATAGATATAGGTGAAGATTTCCTCAAGTTAAAATTAACTTAGAGGGTCAAATTAAAAAAATCTTAACCTTTGATTTTAATTTAGAGGTTAAGATTTAATGAGCTTGAGGAATCCTTACCCCATATATATGGTCCCTCTTATTAGTCTTGAGAGAACCGTACCTATAGTTTCTGTTAACATGAGTAAACAAGGCATAGAGAAAAACAAGGTGGTCAAAAATGGATCATTCCGATCACTTCTCATGCATGCAGACGGTACCGACATGTTACTGATGGCTCTTGGGTTTCTAGGTGCCGTCGGCGATGGGATGGGCTTGCCAGTAAGGATAATTTTCGCAACCGCCATATTGAACAGTATAGGAGGTTCTTCTACTTTACCGAAGGATGTCTATGTTGACAAGATCAATAAGGTTAACATCACATATATGCATGATTATATGTTTATATCAAGCTTATATTGATTGATTATGATCATTTAATTTACCTTCTTTTTTAATTCTCAGAATGCTGTAAATCTTTGTTACTTGTCTATCGGGACATATTTTGCATGTTTTCTTGGTAGGTTTCATTTTCTTTTTCTACAATGAATTTATAAAATTTTCATATATATAGTGTAAATATATATCTAATGACCAGTTTTGATGTAGAGGGGTATTGCTGGTCAAGAACAGCAGAGAGGCAAGCATCAAGACTAAGATCAACTTATTTAAAAGCAGTTTTAAGGCAAGAAGTGGCATATTTTGACTTGAATGTTACAAGCACAACCCAAATCGTTACAAGTGTTTCAAGTGATAGTCTCATCATTCAAGACTTCATTAGTGAAAAGGTTAGGATAAGTTTTCTCTGTTCTTGGCAATTAACTTAGTTTAACCCGTAACACCATGTTATACTAGTTTTAACTGAAATCTATTTATTTTGAACAAAAATGCAGGCGCCACAAATTGTGATGAATTTGGCTACTTTCATAGGGGCATATATTGTGTCATTTATATTACTTTGGAGGCTAGCACTTGCCGCGCTACCATTTACTTTACTTTTAGTTATACCGGGTTTGATCTACGGAAGGATTCTAATGAACTTATCAAGAAAGATCAAGAAAGAGTATAATAAGGCCGGCTTTGTAGTAGAGCAAGCGCTTTCTTCAGTGAGGACAGTTTATTCTTATGTTGGTGAAAATAAGACGGTAACTGATTTCTCTAACGCTTTGGAAGACACGGTGAAGTTAGGTCTAAAGCAAGGTTTAGCTAAAGGACTAGCCATTGGAGGCAATGGTATAGTTTACGCCATCTGGTCTTTCATGTGTTGGTACGGTAGTAGATTGGTAATGTACCATGGAGCTAAGGGAGGCACCGTGTTTTGTGTTGGAAGTGCAATTGGCTTTGGTGGACTGTAAGTTTTTCTTTCTTTGAAATGATTGTTTTATTTGTTTTACTTTGATATTTGTTTTGTTTGAACCAGAACCTACTTATACATAGAAAAAATTTAAATTGGAACAACAGACAACAGTCTTTTGTTTACTAATTAGCTCTTTCAATTGATTATTCACATAATTAACATTGCTCTGTATATGGGTTATATTTACCAATTAGAAATTCTGTTAACAACAGGGCATTGGGTTCTGCATTGTCAAACATGAAGTCGTTTTCAGACGCAATAGCTGCTAGTGAGCGTGTAAGGGAAGTGATAAAAAGAGTTCCAGAGATTGATTCTTATAGCACAGAAGGGAATATACTGCAAGAAGTCTCTGGGGATGTTGAGTTCAAGAATGTAACCTTTTCTTACCCATCAAGACCGGACTCAGTAATACTAAAAGACTTTACCTTAAAAGTTCCTGCAGGGAAGACGGTAGCTCTAGTTGGTGGAAGCGGGTCAGGTAAATCAACGGTGATTGCATTGTTGCAAAGGTTTTATGATCCCCAAGGAGGCGATATTTGTTTAGATGGGGTGAAAATTGATAAACTTCAACTAAAATGGCTGAGATCGCAAATGGGTTTGGTAAGTCAAGAGCCTTCTCTATTTTCGACAACCATAAAAGAAAACATATGTTTTGGAAAGGAAGATGCAACTATGGAGGAAGTAATTGAAGCAGCAAAAGCTTCAAATGCTCATAACTTCATCACTGAGTTGCCTCAGGCCTATGACACTCAGGTGCTGTTTCATTATCCAACTTTCCAGTTTTAAGAAATATTAATGATTCTTACGTCAGTATTAACTAGTAATTAACCATCAAAACACGGAGTACTTAATTATAGCTTGATACTATCATACTACTCATATATCGCAGTGTTTCCTGATATACATTAATTAGGTTTTGTTAGAATATCTAAAAAACTCGTTCACTAAATTTCCGAAGGCAACAAATTAAAGCCAAAAACAATATTATTGTTTATGACAACAACACAAAAACACCAGCTTGCGTAATACTCCAATATAATTGGGGTTTTCCGATTGAAACAAACCTGACAACACTAATAAAAACCTTGACAACTAAACACTATTAATTATTTATTCGAAGACTTATATTCTTTTGACAACTACAATGTATAGACAACGAAAAATATATAACGCTTTATATAACGCTAGTGTTTTCCAACTAGACGCACTCTAACAATTAATCTCGACATTAACCGCCCTTCGAGATCTAACTCTACCACCCTTTATTATATTAATATTATAACATTGACTTTTTTTTTTTTCCAATAAGTTTTACATATTTTGATATCTCATAATCATATTATAATCGTATAGTCTTAAATGACAATTTAAGCTGGCTTTTATACATAGTTATTTTTAAACATGGAGTCTTGGAACAGAGACGGAGCCAGATTCTTTTTTTCTGTAAGGGCGCAATTTTAAAAGTTGTTTGTCATATTTATAAGAGTCGTATCCGATAACTTAAAGACATTGGACCCTAGCTCGAGGTTAGAAAATGGACTCTCAAAATAGTTTCATTCCTCACATCGTGTGTAACGCTCATATTTAAAAGGTACTGGTTATTTTTAATAAATAAACACCACACTTGTCGGGTAAGGTTTTATTAAATGAAAACTTATACAATCATAATACAGGAAACCCGAAAAATATAATTTTTTATGAAGTAATTAACTTGTATATATATATATATATTCTACATAACTATTATGATTATTAGAAATTAATACAATTTTTAATTATACTAATGGAAATGCTTCGATGACCAATGATTTTTTAAGAATAAGCTTATGACAACGAAGATAATATTTGTTTGTATTTCTTATTCAGTTTTTCTTATTTTGAGCAAAAAATTACATATATACCATCTAAATTTTAAAAAATTACATTGTACCAAAATTAGAATGGGGGCAGCTGACCCCGCTGCCCCCATCCTGGATCCGTCCTTGGTTTGGATACGACATTAGGGAAACCTTACCGTATGATAATGAAACCCTACACATACTATAGACAACGAGATATTGACTATGTGTCGTTATAAGCATTCTAAAACATGCCCATGATAAATTCTACACTTCTTTAATGTCTATAAATTATCTTACTCGTTATTTATAAAAATTTTAAGAATTAATGATTTTAATTATGTGACTTGTGATATATGTTAAAAGAATCTCATAGAGTTAAAAACAAGAAAGTGGGAATAAAATATTCCTTATGTCCCGTTTTAAGTATCCTATTTAATTTGACGGTCAAAGTTTTTTTCTATCGATTTTAACTGTAAATACTTTTTGTTTATATTATACAATAGTTGATGTAGATTACATTAATGGAAAGTATATATAAAACTCAATTATTCATATAATTTAAATCAAGTGTTATATACTATAAATAAAAATAATTGTATTTAAATTTAAAAGAAACGACTTAAAAAATCAAACAATAACACTTAATATAAGACGAAAGAAATATATATTTTAATCATTCGGGGACCCTTATTTTGAGAACTTATTTTCTTATAAGAACCGTGAGAACTCCTAATATTTATATTGGATCACATGTTTTTTTTGCTCATTCACATGTGAAACGTTATAAAAATATATGTTGTAGAAGAAACATTTTTTCAAAACCTTACATATAGCCGTTTGTCACATGTGAACAGAAAATGTGAACAAATTCATTCACAAGTTCATAAAAACCTACTTTGAAGGTTTCATAAAAAAGTTTCTTTTACAACATACCTTTTTATATCATTTCACATGTGAAGGGAAAAAAAAATATGTGAACAAATATATTATCTTATAGTTCTTATGGTTCTTAAAAAAAATAGTTTTCAAAATAAAAAAAACTCTTAATCATTTTAATATATTTAAATATATATGTTCTGGGTCAAAGATTTCATTTTTATATATTAAGTTAATCAAAAAGGAATATTGATGTAGCCAAGTTGGACGTATAATAGTTGACTCAAAGTTAATGGAACAAATTCTTTCCCTCAACAAATAGACCCGATGCGACTAATATAATTTAAAATTTTACGACTAATAAACTTATTAAATCTTTATCAAAATAATACTTGTACACAATATAAACAACTCAACTCTTGAAATAACTATATTAGCCTTTATACATCAATTACCTGCATATGCGCCACCATCTCACTACCCGTCATCATTGATGCATCACGCAGGCATGCATCTAATAAGGAATTGTAACACCCCAACATGGTGGAAACATGGGACATTAATAGAAAAGCTTAGCGTGACATGAAAATTAAGTAGAGACTACTAAATGCATTCAAGGATTAGAGCAATCCATAAATTTTTCAAATACGATTATAATATTGGATCAAATAATGCACAAGGAGCACAACACCATCAATAGTTTATAAAAGATAGTTCAAATGATGGCTAACGATTCTAGGCATAACCCATGAACGGTGCAATGAATCACGGATCCACAAAAGTCCAAGCTCAATCCTATCACATGCAATGCAATCATCCATCACGTCTTTAGTTCACTTGATTACCTGAAAAGTGTACTAAATGCGTCAACATAAAGTTGGTGAGTTCGTAGGTTTTGACTATAAGAAACAAGTGTCGGGATAACAACCGTTTAACCTTGATACGAACATAATTAGATCACTAAATGATCATATAACCTTGAAACCTTGATTTGGATCGATAAACAATCACACAACCTTGAAACCTTGGGTCATTAAATGATCTCATAATTGGGATCGTTAAAAGATCACCAAGCCTTGAGACCTTGATCGGATCATTTAATGAACCTCATAACCTTGATACGAACACATACAATCACACAACCTTGATTTACAATTCAAACGAGCATATAACCTTGATAAACTAGCCAAACAATCATACAACCTTGATTCACAATTTAAAGGAGCACATAACCTTGATAAACTAGCCAAACAATCATACAACCTTGATTTACAATTCAAATGAGCACATAACCTTGATAAACTATCCAAACAATCATATAACCTTGATTACTTACATAAACGAACACACAACGATCAAACGAAACCATGAAACATGATGTACACTTTTCACCCCAAAATCATGTAAAGAAAAGGGGTCACGAACTCACCTTGAGCGGCTAGGACAAGTTAAGATTGAGCTACAAGCGTTCAATAATCGTCACACGTTCACAACCTATAGTTATACAACATCAAATTATCACGAGGTATACCCACGGTAAGGCCTAGCTAGTTATGCAATGTCACAATCCCCAAACATACATTAGAAGTGATTTTGGAATGTTTGGATAACGAAGGAAGAGTTTTAGTTAAACACTGATCATTGACTTAGCACCAAATTTGACATCAAAATCAAAGTGTTCAAATTTGTGTTTTAACAACTTTTTTGACATTTGTTTGGTGATATAAGACTAGTATATAGGTATCGGATCTTGAGGAAGTCGACCGATGACCAAACAAAAAAAGTACTAAAAAGTGACAGTAGAGCGCGTGCTATGCTGAAACACATCGAACGCGCTTCCCTTCTCAGCGCACGTGCTTCAAACTCAGCAAACGCGCTCCCAAATTCGGGGCTAAACCCATTTTTGCTTAAAATCGACTAGGCTAAACACAAAATCGAAGATTCCAACCTGACCACAACTTGATACATGCATAATCAAGGTAGAAAACATTTTGTTTCACAAACCCACTTTCAATTTCTCAACCTTTGATTTAAAAACCCGTTTTTGAGCAAAATCACCCATTTTTACACCCAAAATTGACCAAGTGATCTTTCCTACTCGATTTAGTGTATAAACAAACTTAAAAGGACTTAATTTCACTTAACCCACTTCATATTCTTGACCCAAATCGCCACTTAAATCATAAAACTGATTTTTGACCCATTTAAACATTATGAACCCTAATTTTGACATAAATGCTCATTAAATCCGGTTTTGACCCAAGAATTTGAAAGGTTTGACATTGAGACATGTTAATAACTATAAAATGATGAATTTGAGATGAAGATAGCTTACCAAATCTTCCACCAAGTGTTAAACCCGAAATTTGACCCAATTGAGCTAATACTTGCACTTTGAGACTCCAAATTTTTGATATGTTGATGTTATAATGAAGATGATGAAAACCCCTAACAAATTCTAGCTTGAAACATTAACTTTGATGCATTAAATATATATATATATATATATAGAGAGAGAGAGAGAGAGGGTGGGTGTTCTTGCAATAAGTGAGAGAGAGTGTAAGAGAGAAAAGAGAATGAGATGATTGGTTGGATAGGGTGGTGGTGGTGTAAGGAATAAGGTTGGGTTGGGTAAATGGGTATGGGTCATGGGTTTGGGCATGGTTAACCCATGGATAAATCTTACACAACTAACCAAAACTCATCATAATTAGTCTTGAACACTTCATTAAACAACTAACTAAAGCGAATAAACGACCTTGACTAGTCCACGAACATAAATTAGCCACAACGATCATCAATTCACATAATACCTTGAACACAATTATATCACAAGTAATTCGATCCTTTAACACTTAGTCAATATTAGTTAAATCGAAAATACATAAACTTACAGGAATCATGGACAACGTCAAAAATTTTCTCATGAATCATAAATAGGAATTATCATTGCAAAATTAATCAGCGTGATTGGATTTTAAATACTAATTCTTGTTTTATTTATGATTTGTATTTATAGTACATAACTATATATATAATATGAGAAAATAGAGTATGTGAATGTTATACATTCAAGCTTGGGTGTAGAACCCCTCACATATTAATTTTTTAATATATATGTAAATGCTTGTCCCCCATGAAATTTATGGATTAAAAAAACAAGATGTGAGAGGTTCTACACCCAAACTTGGATGTATAACAGCCACATAAACCTTACCCAAACTTGGATGTATAACAGCCACATAAACCTCACCCTCCTATAATATAATCCTTTAATAATATACTACCCCTTAGTTTAAAATGAGAAAATTTTAACTTGAAGTACGTATGAATCACACAACTTACACACTCCTTAATTTGTCTTAGAAATATGAATCGTGTAAATTGTAATCCCTAACTTACTAGAATTTCATCAGGGACTGTACTACCAATAAATGATTTGCAAGTTTTGCCACGTGGCAATATATACAAGTAATACAACGTATGTATTCTAAAAGATATCAATTTTTGCTAAAAGAAATTAATAAAAGAATAAGGCCATAAACTTAATCATTATTAAACACTTAATAAATTTTCATAAATATACTCAATGATATCTGATGCATACTTAACACTTAACACAGGTTGGTGAAAGAGGAATTCAAATGTCTGGTGGACAAAAGCAAAGAATTGCAATTGCCCGTGCAATAATCAAGTCCCCTCGTATCCTTCTCTTGGACGAGGCAACAAGTGCACTCGATACAGAATCCGAACGGGTCGTTCAAGAAGCACTTGAACGTGCAGCCATTGGTCGAACCACCATCATCATAGCTCACCGTCTTTCCACAATCAGAAACGCAGACGTGATAGTTGTGGTTCAGAATGGACAGGTGGTCGAGTCTGGATCCCATGATGAACTCATTCAACATGAAAATGGCTTCTACAAGTCACTCGTATCCCTGCAAGAAACCAAGCAAGATGATCGACCTTCCAACACTTATGAACCGCCTACACCTTCATTGGCTTTCTTAACATCCGATATCCACAGCACGAGTATCCGTAAGCGCTCGATGGAGAGCCGGTCAAGTTCTATAAATTCAGTCTCACACATGGAAGATAACAACTTTGCATCACAAGACAAGAAAAAACCTCCAGTGCCATCATTCAAGAGACTCTTAAAAATGAACAGTCCTGAATGGAAGCAAGCTATATTTGGTAGCATAGGAGCGATTCTCTGTGGTGCAACTCAACCAGTTTTTTCTTTCTCGCAGGGGTCGATCACATCAGTGTATTTCTTAGAGGATCACGATGAGATCAAGAGCAAAACAAGGATTTATGCATTATGTTTTGTGGGTTTAGCAGTTTTTACTATGGTAATCAGCATAATCCAGCATTACAATTTTGCAGCCATGGGAGAATACTTAACAAAAAGGATCCGAGAAAAGATGTTGTCCAAGATACTCACCTTTGAACTTGGGTGGTTCGATCGTGATGCAAATTCAAGTGGAGCCATCTGTTCAAGGCTTGCTACAGATGCCAATGGGGTATGGATTTTACGTATTATTACGTTTCTTAAGTAATTGATGGTTTCCTCTACTAACAAATATCGTTGTAAAAAACAGAGTTTAAGGAACCTTACATGATACAAAATGTATGTCAATGGTTTTGCAGGTACGATCTTTGGTGGGAGATCGAGGCTCACTTCTAATTCAAACATTCTCAGCAGTGATGGTTTCCTTTACAATGGGGCTGGTGATTGCATGGAGATTGGCAGTAGTTGTGATAGTGGTTCAGCCGATTATAGTTGTATGCTTCTATTGCAAAAAACTTCTCTTAAAGAACATGTCACAAAAGGCCCTGAAATCACAAGATGAAAGCAGTAAGCTAGCAGCCGAAGCTGTTTCAAATCTACGTACTGTCACGGCATTTTCATCTCAAACACGAATCCTTAAAATTATGGAAGAGGCCCAAAAAGCACCGATGCACGAGAGTATCAAGCAAGCTTGGTATGCAGGAGTAGGACTTGGGCTTTCTCAAAGCCTTGTGAGTTGTGTTTGGGCTCTAAGCTTATGGTATGGTGGGAAATTGATCAGTGAAGGTCATCTTGAGCCAAAAGCCTTTTTCAGGACATTTTTGATCTTAATAACCACTGGAAGAGTCATCGCAGAAGCGGGAGCCATGACAAATGATCTGTCCAAAGGTTCTGATGCAGCAAAGTCTGTATTCGCTGTATTGGACCGTTGTAGCGAAATAGAGCCCGAGGACCCCCATGGTAAGAAGCCCGGGATCATTACTGGTCATGTAGAGATACATAACGTTGATTTTGCCTACCCTGCTCGGCCTGAAACCAGGATCTTTCACGGAATCTCTATCAACATTGAAGCTGGGAAATCAACTGCATTGGTTGGACAAAGTGGATCGGGAAAATCAACCATAATTGGGTTGATCGAGCGCTTTTATGACCCGGTTAAAGGGGTTGTCAAAGTGGATGGAAGAGATATAAGGTCATACCATTTAAGAACTCTAAGGAAATACATTGCACTTGTGAGCCAAGAGCCAGCATTATTCGCTGGTACTATACATGAAAACATTATCTATGGGGCATCTGCAAAAATTAGTGAATCAGAGATCATAGAAGCTGCAAAAGCAGCCAATGCTCATGATTTTGTATCAGGTCTGAAAGATGGGTATGACACATGGTGTGGTGATCGCGGAGTACAACTCTCTGGAGGACAAAAGCAGCGCATTGCTATAGCCCGTGCCATACTGAAATCCCCCACCATATTGTTACTGGACGAAGCCACTAGTGCACTAGATAGTCAATCTGAAAAAGTAGTACAAGATGCACTCGAGCGAATGATGGTGGGGCGAACAAGTGTGGTGGTGGCACATAGATTAAGCACCATACAAAGCTGTGACACAATTGCGGTTTTAGAGAAGGGGAAGGTTATTGAGAAAGGAAATCATGGATCGTTACTAGCAAAAGGGCCAAGTGGAGCTTACTACTCACTTGTTAGTCTTCAAAAGCCTAGTTCTACTAACCATACAGTGGACTAAAAATCAATTGGTGGATAACTTTTAAGATCTTAAATTGTAAGCTTGTAAAGGTTGAAGTAAATCAATTAATGTTGGCTAAACAGATTCGGTATCACAAAGAATGATTCTGAGATATTTGATCATTTTTGTAACCATTATAGTCCACGTAAAATATTAGAATTCCTCATAGCTAGGTATCACTGACTATATTGAAGTTACACAGAAGTTCTTTAAAAAGCTTTCTATTCTTGATTACAAAACTATAGTAGTAACGGGTAATCATCATCATCAAGCCAAGCCACAACCACCGGATTTAAAGGTTCCTCCATCGGGTGGCCCCATTGTGCAGTAGCTTCTAACATTTGTGTGTGTATATTAGTATATATATATATAATAAATATAAAAAAGAGTCGTTGTATGAGATGGATACACCTTAACTAACTAGTTCTGGGCTGACGAGCTAGTTGGAGTGATTATTATACTGACATAGTACTTAATTACTATAAATTATAATAATAATGACAACGGAATCATACTTCAGTAATCAGCAACAATAGAACATCCACATGCGAATTTCTAAATATATTTTGCAAGACTTGAACATATACCTACTTGTATAACTCCCATTTGCATTAATTTCAGATTTGTCCTGTTTCATTGTATCTTCAACTACTTCTTATGTTTAACATGAATAAACAAAGAACAGAAACAAACAGGAAGGTCAGCAATGGATCATTCAGCTCACTTTTTATGCATGCAGACCGTGCGGACATGCTTCTCATGGTTCTTGGACTTGTTGGTGCCATCGGCGAAGGAATGGGGATGCCGGCGGTGTTATATATCACCAGCAACATCATGAACAGCATTGGGGACGCATCGTCCTTATCTAAGAATGATGTCTACATTGATCAAATCAATAAGGCATATATATATTAGGATATATATACTTATGTATTATATATGTAGATATAAGTTTCTATTGATTATTGCCAACAAAACTAATGGGATTTTCATTTCTTATTTACAGAATGCTGTAAATCTTTGTTACGTGGCACTTGCAAAATTTGTTGCTTGTTTTTTTGGTAGGATTTTGATCAAGTTTTATTGTCATTTTTCTAGAAAAGGGCGACAAATATAACAAACTATATATGTTTTGTTGAAGAGGGGTATTGCTGGTCAAGAACAGCAGAGAGACAAGCATCAAAACTGAGGTCTACATACTTGAAAGCGGTTTTAAGGCAAGAAATAGCTTATTTTGACCTTAATGTTACAAGTACAGCCGATATTATAACTAGCGTTTCAAGTGATAGTCTCATCATTCAAGAAGTCTTGAGTGAAAAGGTATGCCAATGAGCTTTCTACGTTTTAACTCAAAGAATGGGTTGACATCTACAGGGAAACACATGCAGGTACCGACGTTTGTGATGAACATAACAGCTTTCATTGGGGCTATTGTAGTTGCATTTATATTGTTATGGAGGCTAGCAATTGTTGGGCTTCCATTCATTTTACTTTTAGTTACACCTAGTCTGTTATACAGAAAGGTTTTCATGAGCTTATCAAGAAAAATCAGGGAAGAGTATAATAAGGTTGATGCAGTGGCAGAGCAGGCGATTTCTTCAGTAAGGACAGTTTATTCTTTTGTCGGTGAAAGCAAGACCATCAGGGACTACTCTGCTGCTCTGCAGGGAGCAGTAACACTAGGTTTAAAGCAGGGCTTGGTTAAAGGGCTTGTAATGGGTAGTAATGGTGTTGTGTATGCTGTCTGGGCTTTCTTGTGTTGGTATGGTAGCAGATTGGTGATGTACCACGGAGCTAGAGGCGGCACGGTGTGCGCTGTTGGATCTGGAATAGCCTCTGGTGGACTGTGAGTTTGTTTGTTTGCTTAATTATCTAATTTATATAGTTGCCTGCATTCGGCATAAGCCCCAATTTGGGGCCTGGATTTAAATATATGAATAATTTGTATCATTAGACATGACAATATTTACAGCTGCATTTTTCCTTGCGAAATGAAGTGTGATGTGGTTTTATTGTTTTATTGAGGTGATACCTCTTCAGCATTGCTTTCATTATATATTGTGAAATGAGAATTGTGTTGCATTTTTTCTTTTGTTGGGGGTTTCATTATATATTGTTCTCTACTGGTATGTGACTTTGATAATGTCAGGTCATTCGGGTCTGCATTAGCTACTGTGAAGTACTTATCAGATGCAATGGCTGCCAGTGAACGCATAAGTGAAGTGATCAAAAGAGTTCCAGCTATTGATTCATACGGCATGGATGGGCTGATATTACAGGAAGTATCTGGTGAAGTCCAATTCAAAAATGTGACGTTTGCATACCCGTCAAGGCCAGAATCGGTGGTATTTGATAACTTTAACTTAAAAGTTCCAGCGGGGATGACCGTTGCGTTGGTAGGCGGGAGTGGCTTTGGTAAATCAACAGTGATTGCATTGCTGCAAAGATTTTATGATCCTCAAGGTGGAGAGATCTGCGTAGATGGAGTGAGGATTGATAAGCTTCAACTAAAATGGTTAAGATCACAAATGGGTTTAGTGAGTCAAGAGCCTATTCTATTCGCGACCACCGTAAAAGAGAATATACTTTTTGGCAAGGAAGATGCAACTATGGAAGAGGTTATTGAAGCTGCAAAAGTTTCAAATGCTCATAACTTCATCTCTCAGTTACCCCAGGCTTATGATACCCAGGTTTCTTTCCTATCTTTCACTTTCAGAGTATCAGTATTTGGTAAAAAAAAAATATATCAATAATATGCTAAATAAATAAACAAAAGTACAAAGTTAAGCTCTATTCTGATCATTTTAAGATGGCATCTCCGGATTCTTAGGGTGAAAGATCCCTTAATAAAATGTAATTAAAGGAAAACATGGGGTGTCTTCAAGTTTAAGGCATAACAAATATTAAATTCTATGCACGAATATAACAAAAAATTCTAATCTATTTTGGCAAATTTATGGTTAAATTTGCTGTTAATATTTAGGTTGGTGAAAGAGGAATTCAAATGTCAGGTGGGCAAAAGCAAAGAATTTCAATTGCCCGTGCAATAATTAAATCGCCTCGCATCCTTCTCTTGGATGAGGCAACAAGTGCACTCGACTCAGGATCAGAGCGTGTTGTTCAAGAAGCACTTGATCGTGTGGCCATTGGCCGAACCACCATCGTCATAGCTCACCGCCTTTCCACAATTAGAAATGCAGATTTAATAATGGTAGTCCAGAATGGTCAGGTTGTGGAGTCTGGCTCCCATAATGAACTTATTCAACTAGAAGACGGGTGTTACACATCACTCGTTCGCCTTCAAGAAACCAAGGAAAATGTTGAACCCCTCAATGTAACCCCTCCAAAACCACCGTTGATCTCTTCAACATTTGATGTCCACAACACATGCAGCCGTCGGCAGTCAATAGTGAGTCGGTCTAGCTCTGCAACATCAGCAAACAGCAGTGGAGGGGAAATCGTTACCTTACAGGCAGACAAACAATTTGCAGTGCCATCCTTTAAGAGGCTTTTAGCAACGAACATTTCTGAATGGAAGCATGCACTACTTGGGAGTGTGGGAGCAATTCTATGTGGTGCAGTTCAACCTGGTTTCTCTTTCTCAATTGGATCGATGATATCAGTCTATTTCTTGGCAGATCATGATGAAATAAAGAAGAAAACAATGATTTATACACTGTGTTTCGCGGGATTGGGAGTTTTCTCGGTTTTAATTAACATCATTCAGCATTACAACTTTGCAGCCATGGGTGAGTACTTGACAAAGAAGGTCCGAGAAAAGATGTTGTCGAACATACTCACCTTTGAAATTGGGTGGTTTGATGGGGAAGATAATTCAAGTGGAGCCATATGTTCAAGGCTCGCTACTGATGCCAATTTGGTATGGTTTTACATTTCCATTTCCAAGTATGTGTAAAACTATTCTTTCTTGGAGTTTCGATGAGAGCACCATTTTTGTTAAGAGGAGAGATGAAATAATTATTAATTGAATAACGATTTTGAAGGTGCGATCGTTGGTGGGTGATCGATGCTCTCTTCTGATTCAAACACTCTCTGCAATGACGGTTGCATGCACGACGGGGTTGGTGATCGCATGGAGATATGCATTGGTCCTAATAGCGGTTCAGCCACTAATAATTATATGCTATTATTGCAGATGCGTTCTGTTAAAGAACATGTCACAAAAAGCCATGAAATCACAAGACGAAAGCAGCAAGCTCGCAGCAGAAGCTGTTTCAAATCTACGAACTATCATTTCCTTTTCATCTCAAACACGAATACTCAAAATGCTTAAAGAGACCCAAAAGGCGCCAATGCGTGAAAGCATCAGACAAGCTTGGTATGCTGGATTAGGGCTCGGGTTTTCTCAAAGCCTTATGGCTTGTACTTGGGCTCTAGGCTACTGGTATGGTGGGACACTCATAAGTGACGGTCATCTTGGGGCAAAAGCATTTTTCCAGACATACATGATTTTAGTAAACACAGGAAGAGTAATCGGGGAAGCTGGAACAATGACAAATGATCTGGCCAAAGGGTCTGATGCTGTGGAGTCAGTATTTGCAGTACTCGATCGTGACACCTTGATAGATCCCGAGGATCCTAATGGTAAGAAGCCCGACCTTGTTACAGGTCATGTAGAGATATGTGATATTGTGTTTGCATACCCTGCTCGTCCTGACATTAGGATCTTTAACGGATTTTCCATCAATATTGAAGCTGGAAAATCCACGGCATTGGTTGGACAGAGTGGGTCCGGGAAATCAACCATAATCGGGTTAATCGAGCGTTTTTACGACCCCATGAAAGGGGCTGTCAAAGTTGATGGAATGGATATAAAATTGTACCATTTAAGAACTTTGAGGAGATTTATTGCACTCGTGAGTCAAGAACCGGCGTTATTCGCTGGTAGCATACGTGAAAACATCATATATGGGGCTTCAGAGGAAGTTAGTGAATCAGAGATTGTTGATGCTGCAAAAGCAGCTAATGCTCATGACTTTATAACGGTTTTAAAAGATGGGTTTGATACATGGTGTGGTGAGCGTGGGGTACAGCTCTCTGGGGGGCAAAAACAACGTATCGCTGTAGCGCGGGCAATACTAAAAAACCCGACAGTTTTATTACTAGACGAAGCAACTAGTGCACTAGATAGTCAATCAGAGAAATTAGTGCAAGACGCACTCGACAGAATGATGGTGGGGCGGACAAGTGTGGTGGTCGCACATCGGTTAAGTACCATACAAAGTTGTGACACCATTGCAGTGTTGGAAAAAGGAGCAGTGGTCGAGATTGGAAACCATGGTTCGTTGCTAGCGAAAGAACCAACCGGAACTTACTACTCCTTGGTGAATCTTCAAAAGTCTGATTCTACCAATCATAGTATAGACTACTAATTAACTAGATACATAGGAGTGCAATGCGGTGGAGTGGTTGTGGCCGCGGTGGTGTGGTTATTAATGTAAAGGGGTAGTAAATAACTATTATCGGTATATTAGGTGGAAATATTTAAATTAGTGACTAAAAAAAGGGGTATGGGGGGGTTATCAACATCTTAGTTGAAAAAAAAAAGGAGTAATTGCTTTATAATGTAATTGTTGATCATTAACCTAAACTTTGGGTTAAAAACGACAAGCCCAAAAGTTTTGTGTCTAGTACGTATTATTGTAAAGTTAGGGGGGTCAATTGTATGTTTGTAAACCTAGTAACTGAATTACGGTTATTAGGACAGGAGGTGTTGTTTCAAAAGCGTTACATCACTTCAAAGGCACCCCTTAGAAAACTATATATATGTGTTGTGTGTACACAAAAGTGTGTGTGTGTCTGTACGACCAAAGGGTATACATACCCGATGGAAGTCTCGTTTGTATGAACAACAATTGCAAGTATCAATCGAATAGCAAGTTTATATATTCATACCTGTGATTTTTTTCATCATAGTAAGATTAATTCCAACAGTAGTTATAGATATAGATAGAAATAGATATATGTTCGAGAACATCAAAGTTCTAATTTCATATATTAGAAGTGTTTTAAGTAAAACAAAGTTAATATGTAGTACTTTTCTTTATCTTTGCAACCATCAAAAGCTCTTCCATAAAACACATTAATGGTTCACTTAAGCAACAATTCACATATGAACATGCCCCAAAAAGACCATTGAAAAAATTAAATATAAGTTAACCTAAGCAACATCCTTATAAGAAAGAAATATAAAATATATAAATATTTCTATATTTACAAGCTGCTTTGGAGAATAAAAATAATATTGGGCAAAATAAGACACAGAAAATGCAAACCTGGCTGCAATCGGTAAGGGTGAGCTTTTGGCCAACCCAATCAATTAAATCGGCTCCAGGGTCACGAATATAAATTATCATTTTCCGGTCATTAATTAGACAATAAGTTGAATAACTTTGGCCATCATATATCATCCAGTAAATCTAATATCCGCCTGCCTACTATGGAAGAAGTAATGAGTATTTGAAAGAGAGTTCTCTATCGTCGCCACTTCCTTTAAATCTCCACTGTCAAAAATCTGATTTCTAGATCTATTAGACTTAGATCAACACACACGCGCCTATACCTTGTTACATAATTGATGTTTAAACACGAAGATGATGAACCCGATGATGATGAACACGAAGTATTCGATAAAGACGATGAGAAGTTTGTAGTGTTTTACAATTTTTATATTTATATTTTGTTGTTGTTTGATTCAGAGATTAAGGTAAGTTATTTATACATTTGTTGAAATGATAGATTAAGTAGACTTCTATTTTATTTAGACTTTGGTTCTCTGTGACCTTTCGTAGGGGTTTTTGGCCTTGAGTCTCGAGAGGCTTAAACCGATGGGGGAGGTTACTCTTGTGTTTGTTCCCCCAAAATGTCTGTAAGAAGACATGACCGATGAGAGTTTATCTAGAGGACTAGGTGTCTAGGTCTAGTTTAATGGTTTGGAGAGCCGGTGAGAGGACTAGGATTAGTGTAGTTAGGCGGCCTAAGTTACTTTTATAGGTTGTTTAGAAGTCGTTACTGCCTTGGTCCCATCAGGTCGCTTTCAGGTTTTCATTTCTTATTTATATGTATTTTTGTCTTGGTTGTTTCTTACTACATGTTCAAGTTGCCTATTAGTTTGCTACTTGTATGTTGTTTAATATGCTCAATATGGTTGCCTTTGTATTTGTATTTGTAAAATTCGTGAATTTTGACTTGTTTGACTTTTAATAAATGTGAATTAAAAGTGCTTAATTGATTATTGGACCGTTGACCCGAATGTGTTAAACGATTTATTTTTCTAGTTAATTTAAATAATTTATTTATTTATCGTGAATTAGAAATGTGTATTTATGCTAGTCGGATCTACGTGAACGTATTTATCGATTTTAAGACGTAATGTGACGTTTAATTTAACTAGAAATGTAACCGGGTGATCCATGGGTCGACCCGTGACCCATAAACCACCCTTGACCCAACCCTATCCTACACACCCAATCACCATCCACCACCCTCATCTCTCTCACATTAAATGCAAGACCAACTTCCCTCCCTCTCTAAATTCTTGACTCATTTAATGTATTTCTAGTTGGGTTAGTGCAAGATTCATCATCATCATGATTTTTACATTATATCAAAATTTGGATAGTTAAAGTGCAAGAAATCTCCTTTTATAATGTTTGTTATTATGTTTTTAATGAAAACAAAGAGATTGTGGGTCAATTTGGGAGTCAAACCTGTTTTTGGTAGATATTAGGGTTTTTATTTATTGAATGGGTCAAAAACCGGGTTTTTGGATTTACGGGTGTTATACGCCAAAACTTCGAATGGGTTCTAGTAAAATGCATGTTTCTAATGTGTCACATACCATTTCTGGTCAAAATTCGAAATGCAACTCATGAAAATTCGAAATTAGGGTTTTGGATAATAAAATAAGGTCAAAAACAATTTAATTGTAAAACCTAAGATTTCGATCGAATTGAAGTAGGGACTGGATTTGATTATGTTTATCACAGTGCTAATTACACAAAACATGTTTTAATTAGCTCCAAATCGATTCCAATAGCAAGAATTAAAATCTGGTAGTCGTGAGTCAAAGTTGACTAAAAAGTCAACTTGTTCTTCTTCCCTGAATTTCTGCCCAGAATTCACTCTTTCTCCTTGCACCGTCCAGTACGCCCCAATCCAACATAGATTACGCCCCCTTTGCCCTGCTCAGCGTAGCCCACGCTCCCATGGCCGTAGCTTACGGTCCTCTGCATCTTTCAAATGGACATTACGCTCAAAATATACTGTCTACGTCATGTTTCTTCTTACCAGACGCTAAAACCACCATCTGGGGGCCACCGTACCTTACGCCTGTCTGATTCTTGCCTGCCGTACCCGACGCCTACAGCCACCGTACCTTACGGTGGCTCAGTTTATGAAATTTTCCAGATTTCTTTCCTGCTTTCTTCCTTCCTTCCTTTCATGCTTGAGTCCAATCGTACGTGGGGTCCTCTATGTCTGGATTGATTGTTTGAGTCGTGTTCAGTGGGGTAGTGGCGTGGGAAAACTTGTTCTGAATGTTGAACAGGAAGAAAGCTGCAATATTACATATATGGTATACGTATATACGACCTCTATTTCCCTTCTTTTATTTAATTTCTAATTGTGGCCCATCTCTAATGGGTCAGTTTGGGCTTCTTTCTTGGGCCGATCCCCAGTCCCTTTTGCTGCCCCTTTTCGATTGGTTTCGAGATTCAAAGGTCGGGAATTCAAGCAAGCCCATATATAAGTATATACATATACTTATTTAACTAAAAGGTGGTTTTGTCACATAATAATAAACGTGATAAATATATATGTATAGTAGGCGTAAAACCCTAAACTAGTTGATGTCGGGCTAAATTAGAGCATTACATGTGTATATATATAAGTATACACATAAGCGTGCAAAATTATATAAAAGTATATATATATATATATATATACATGAAAGTGTACATGAACGTACATTCAATTAATACGTATGCTATATAAATACATTGATAGGTCGTGAACCTTGACGATTCTTGGACAATCTTGGCTCATCAAATATTTATAAATCAATTTAAACCTTGACGATCAAAGCAAAGGTGAGTTTCGTAGCCCTTACGTTTACTTTATTTGGGATGGAAAGTGTACTCGTTGTTAAATGCTTGTCGGTTGATACGATTGCTTATGATATTGAACGAGATGATAACTACTTAATTGTTTGCTTGCGATACGTGTTATTGTAACGCTTATTACACATTATGCTCACATTATGGATTGTTGAATCCACGTTATGGGTATCTTTATACTCACGTTATGGATTGTTGAATCCACGTTATGGGTATCCCTATATCCACGTTATGAGTATCTTTATATTCACGTTATGGATTGTTGAATCCACGTTGTGGGTATCTCTATATCCACGTTATGAGTATCTTTATACTCACGTTATGGATTGTTGAATCCACGTTATGAGTATCTCTATATCCACGTTATGAGTATCTTTACTCGCGTTATGGATTGTTGAATCCACGTTATGGGTTGTTGAGCCTACGTTATTGAACGTTATTAAACCTCGTATATCGTTAACGGTTGTTATCCCGACACTTGATTTTCATTACTTAAACTACGAACTCACCAACTTTATGTTGACACGTTTTTATACACTTTTCAGGTGGACAAGTTAATGGACGATGTATTGGATGATTTATTGCTTGATTGTGCTAGGATTGGACTTGGACTTCATAGATCCGTGATTCATAGTTCTCGATTATGGGTTATGTTTAGGATCATTTACCACCTTTTGAACTATACCTTGCAAACGTATGATGGACGTGCTCCTTATGCATTTTTGTATGATTCCGGTACTTGTAATTGATTGATTTATGGATTGTCCAATCCTTTAAATGCATTTTAGATCGTTTATACTTAATTTTCATGTCGTGTTGTGCTTAGTATGTAACCCTCATGATTCCCCCTTGTTGGGGTGTTACAGTATTTGTATTGTCAAACATGTTTCTAAGATATCGGTAGGGCGCATGAGTGATACTCGTTTCGACCCTCAAAGTAGCTGGACTCAGCAGACAGGTATTTCTTCTTTTCAGATATCCAGCAGACAGGTATGGTTATTATAAACAATTCTCATTTTTCGTCTTGTACATCTTTATGGCCGGAGGTCCCTATGGAGGCAGTCTCTCTACCTTTGTGTAAAGGTAAGACTGTTTACAGCTTACCTCCCACATATCCCGCGCAAGGATTGGGTCATGTTGTTGTTGTTGTTGTGTAGAGGTCCCAAAGGGGCTGATTTTTTTATATATTTTTAAATTTTTTCATTATTTTTCTTCCTTTTTAAATTTATATTTCATTAATGTTTAAATTTTGCCTCCCATATTTTTTTCATGGTATCTTTTCCACATGGAAAGACCACCACCCCTAATAAAAACCTTGACAACTAAACACTATTAAGTATTTTTTCCAAGACTTATTCTTCTGACAACTACAATGCATAGATAACGAAAAAATAACGTTTTATATAGCCACATATATTTGGCTTTGACTCTCACTAGTTATGACCTCCGACACAAATTAGGAATGTAACAATCCTAAACTTAAAGGAATAAATATTTAGAGTTACTAAGGATTTGATTGCGTTTTTTTTCCCCAAGAAATTTTTGAAAACAAAAATGGAAAACAACCTAACTAGACGCACCCTAACAATTAATCTCGACATCAAACGCCCTTGGAGATTTAACTCTACCACCCTTTATATTAATATTTTAACATTGATTGTTTTTTCCAATAAGTTTTACATATTCCGATATCCTATAATCATATTATAATCGTATAATCTTAAATGACAATTTAATCTAGCTTTTATACATAGTTTTTTTTAAACATTCGGTCACACATACTATAGACTATTAGATGTTGACCATGGATCGTTATAAGCATTTTAAAACGTGCTCTGTCAACTAGATGTTGATTATGAATCGTTATAAGTAGAGAGACAAGCATCAAGACTAAGGTCAACTTATCTAAAAGCAGTTTTACGGCAAGACGTAGCGTATTTTGACCTTAATGTTACAAGCACAATAGATGTTATAACTAGTGTTTTAAGTGATAGTCTCATCATTCAAGAAGTCTTAAGCGAAAAGGTATGTGCATGAGTTTTCAATGTTTTTGGTAACTCAAACAAAGGATTGACATCTTCGTAAACAAATGCAGGTACCGACGTTTGTGATGAACGTGACAACTTTCATTGGGGCGATTGTAGTTGTTTTCATATTGTTATGGAGGCTAGCAATTGTTGGACTTCCATTTATTTTACTTTTAGTTATACCTGGTCTGATATACGGAAAGGTTTTGATGAGCTTATCAAGAAAGATCAGAGAAGAGTATAATAAGGCCGATGCAGTGGCAGAGCAGGCGATTTCTTCAGTAAGGACGGTTTATTCTTTTGTCGGTGAAAGTAAGACCGCCAGGGATTACTCTGCTGCTCTGCAGGGGCCAGTGTAGCTAGGTTTAAAGCAGGGCTTGGCTAAAGGACTTGTAATGGGTTGTAATGGGGTTGTGTATGTTGTCTGGGCTTTCTTATGTTGGTATGGTAGTAGATTGGTGATGCACCATGGAGCTAAAGGAGGCACAGTGTGGTCTGTTGGAGCCGGAATAGCCATTGGTGGAATGTGAGTTTGTTTGTTTGCTTGGTTTTTTTCATTATGCCATGTCATTAAATGGTTGCCTGGTTTAAACCCCATTTTGGGTTATGGCTTTCGGATATATTGTCCTTCTCTAGTGATATGTAACTTTGATAATTGCAGGTCATTCGGGTCTGCATTAACCACTGTTAAGTACTTATCAGATGCAATGGCTGCTAGCAAACGTATAAGTGAAGTGATCAAAAGAGTTCCAGATATTGATTCAGACAGCATGGAAGGGGAGATATTACAAGAAGTATTTGGTGAAGTCCAATTCAAAAATGTGAAGTTTGCATACCCGTCAAGGCCAGAATCTGTGATATTCGAAAACTTTAATTTAAGGGTTCCAGCAGGGAAGACAATAGCGTTGGTAGGCGGGAGTGGGTCAGGTAAATCAACAGCGATTTCATTGTTACAAAGGTTTTATGATCCTCAAGAAGGAGAGATTTGTTTAGATGGGGTGAGGATTGACAAGCTTCAACTAAAATGGCTAAGATCACAAATGGGTTTGGTGAGTCAAGAGCCTGCTCTATTCGCGACCACCGTAAAAGAGAACATACTTTTTGGCAAGGAAGATGCAACTATGGAAGAAGTTATTGAAGCTGCAGAAGTTTCAAATGCTCATAACTTCATATCTCAGTTGCCCCATGCTTATAACACCCAGGTTTCTTTCCTATCTTTCACTAACAGAGTATCAGTATTTGGTATCTTTTAATAGTAAGCTAAATAAATAAACAAGTACAAAGCTAATGAAATAAAGAAGAAAACAATGATAAATGAAGTGTCCCTTAATATCAAGAGTAATATATCAATAGTATACTAAATTAATAGTATTCTAATCATTTTAAGATGGCATCTCCAGATTCTTAGGGGGGAGATCCCTTCAGTGAAAAAAGTAATCAAAAGGGAAACATGGGGTGTCTGCAAACCTTTGCGACATGACACAATATTTAAATGTTATATATGAATAGAGTAAAAAACTGTAATCTACTTAATTGTTGAATTTGCTATTAATATTTAGGTTGGTGAAAGAGGAGTTCAAATGTCGGGTGGGCAAAAGCAAAGAATTGCAATTGCCCGTGCAATCATCAAATCCCCTCGCATCCTTCTCTTGGACGAGGCAACAAGTGCACTCGACTCAGAATCAGAGCGAGTTGTTCAAGAAGCACTTGATCATGTGACCATTGGCCGAACCACCATCGTCATAGCTCACCGCCTTTCCACTATTAGAAATGCAGATTTGATAATGGTAGTCCAGAATGGTCAGGTTGTCGAGTCTGGCTCCCATAATGACCTTATTCAACTAGAAGATGGGTTTTACACATCACTCGTCCGCCTTCAAGAAACCAAGCAAAATGTTGAACCCCGCATTTTAACCCCACCAAAACCTCCATTGATCACTTCAACATTTGATGTCCATAATACAAGCAGCTGTCAGCAGTCAATAGTGAGTCGGTCGAGCTCCTCAATATCAGCAAATCGCAGTGAAGGGGAAAACGCTACCTTACAGGCCAACAAACAATTTGCAGTGTCATCCTTTAAGAGGCTGTTAGCAACGAACCTTTCTGAATGGAAGCCTGCAGTACTTGGGAGCGTGGGAGCAATTCTATCTGGTGCCGTTCAACCATTATTTTCTTACTCACTTGGATCAATGATATCAGTCTATTTCCTGGCAGATCATGATGAAATAAGGAAGAAAACAATGATTTATACACTGTGTTTCGCAGGACTGGGAGCTTTCTTAGTTTTAATTAACATCATTCAGCATTACAACTTTGCAGCCATGGGTGAGTACTTGACAAAGAGGGTAAGAGAAAGGATATTGTCGAAAATACTCACCTTTGAAATTGGATGGTTTGATAAGGATGAAAATTCAAGCGGGGCCATCTGTTCAAGGCTTGCTACTGATGCCAATTCGGTATGGTTTTACACATTTATAACCAAGGTTCTTTATACATTTCCATTTCCATGTATGTGTAAAACTATTATTTCTAAAAGTTCTGATAACTCCATCATCTTTCTTAAGAGTAACGGTGATATAGTTACTGAATGAAATATGTCAAAATGAATTTCCAGGTGCGATCTTTGGTGCGTGACCGATGCTCTCTTCTAATTCAAACATTCTCTAACATGACAGTTGCCTGCACGATGGGATTGGTGATCGCGTGGAAATTTGCATTGGTTTTGATAGCGATTCAGCCACTTATATTCATATGCTTTTATTGCAGACGCGTTCTGTTAAAGAACATGTCAAAAAAGACCATGAAATCGCAAGATGAAAGCAGCAAGCTCGCAGCAGAAGCTGTTTCAAATCTGCAGACTATTACTTCCTTTTCATCTCAAACACGAATCCTCAAAATGCTTAAACAGACCCAAAAGGCGCCAATGCGTGAAAGTATGAGACAGGCTTGGTATGCTGGATTAGGGCTCGGGTTTTCTCAAAGTCTTATGGGTTGTACTTGGGCTCTAAGCTATTGGTATGGTGGGAAACTGACAAGTGACGGGCAACTTGGGGCAAATGCATTTTTCCAGACATTTCTGATTTTGGTACACACAGGAAGAGTAATCGCGGAAGCTGGGACAATGACAAATGATCTGGCCAAAAGGGACTGATGCTGTGCGGTCAGTGTTTGCAGTACTCGACCGGTATACCTTGGTAGATCCCGAGGATCCAGCTGGTACGAAGCCCAGAACTGTTACAGGCCATGTAGAGATATGTGATATTGACTTTGCATACCCTGCTTGGCCTGACATCAGGATCTTTAATGGGTTTCCCATCAACATTGAAGCTGGTAAATCAACAGCGTTGGTTGGAGAAAGTGGGTCCGGAAAATCAACCATAATTGGGTTGATTGAGCGTTTTTACGACCCCATGAAAGGGGTCGTCAAAGTTGATGGAAGGGATATAAGGTTGTACCATTTAAGAACTTTAAGAAAATTTATTGCACTCGTGAGTCAAGAACCGACGTTATTTTCTGGTAGTATACGTGAAAACATCATATATGGGGCTTCGGGGAAGTCAGTGAATCAGAGATTGTTGAGGCCGCAAAAGCAGCTAACGCTTATGACTTTATAACGGTTTTAAAAGATGGGTTTTATACATGGTGTGGTGAGCGTGGGGTACAGCTCTCTGGGGGGCAAAAACAACGTATCGCTATAGCACAGGCAATACTAAAAAACCCGAGAGTTTTATTACTAGACGAAGCGACTAGTGCACTAGATAGTCAATCAGAGAAATTAGTGCAGGACGCACTCGAGGGAATGATGGTGGGGCGGACTAGTGTGGTGGTCGCACATCAGATAAGTACCATACAAAGTTGTGACACCATTGCAGTTTTGGAAAAAGGAAAGGTGGTCGAGATTGGAAACCATCGTTCATTGCTAGCGAAAGGACCGACTGGAACTTACTACTCCTTGGTTAATCTTCAAAAGCCTAATTCTACCAATCATAGTATAGACTAGTAATTATTAATATATAGTTGAGAACATCAAGTTCTAATTTCATATATCACAAAGTAAAACAAAGTTAAATGCATGTACTACTTTTCTTTAGCTTTAAGCCATCAAAAGCTCTTCCATTAAACTAGAGGAACTCAATAAATTAGACCGGCTTTTCGGTCACCAAATATTTCTCGTTTTCCGGTCAAAGAAAATAAGTCGAATAACTTTGGCCATTATATATCCTCCGCTAATATCTGCCTGCCAACTATTTTGTTTTATTCTATGTTTGTTTCAAATGGAGCTGCTACTATTTTCTATTGTAATGTAATTTCCATGTATTTACTTTTTTTTGGGTCATGACATGATTATTGTCATACTCATTATCAGTGATATGGTTTTTTTTGCTTTGGTATGTCTTTAAGGGGAAGGAGTGCAGAGGAATAAAGAGGTACTTTGAGGCAACACGGAGGGAAAATGGTGAAAGTTGATTGTATCTCATACATGTTTTGTCTATTGGTCCAAAATATAGAACTTTTTGAAATACAATGTATCTCATATTTAAATAAGTGCATCTCATATTTAATTTTAAAAATTTGAAATATTTTTCATAGCAATGTTATAGATACAAGTCACTTGCATTCCTATTTCCACCATGATATAAATAGAAAATAATTTTATAAATTTTATAACATCTTTTTTACAATCAGTTTTTTTTTTAATTTATTTTTTCTCTCCATAACAGTTCCCTTTGTTTTATGTAATACATTGTTATTAAATTATGACTTTATATAGGTTTTTATCATATAACCTGATAAATATTGGCTATAAGTATTCAATTTTAGATCGTTAGTATCTTATGATATTTAAATGAAAAAATATTTCTGATATGTATATGGTTTTTAGAATAATAATAAAAAAGATATTATAAAAATGACAACATCACTATTTTCCAACACCTTCATTTATCTGTATCTATACTATACTCCTTTATAAAAATTATCACACACCCCAATTTTAGAAAGTGTTACACAATAGTTACACACGAAATTATTAAAGCCTTAATAAACACCCACTATGAAAAGAGTTTTTATAAAATACCAAATTTATCTTTAATGAATTAATTACACTCTAAACTCTTATTTTAATAATTAACACCCTAAGCCCCTCTTCTAAAACATTTCACTGTCACCTTTACATTAAGCTACACCGCCGCCGCCACCAATAGTACAGTCACCTTCACCACTAGACCGTCATCCCCGCCATCGTCGCTGCATTGCGCGGGTACCATACTCGTATTTGTTAGATTATAATAAAATTTTAACATGTCATTAGTTATATATGTTTTACCCGCTTATTATGTAGGATAATAATCTAGGTGTGTAAATAATAATAATGATAATGATAATTATAATAAAAATAAAATAATAAAAATAATAATAATAATAATAATAATAATAATAATAATAATAATAATAATAATAATAATAATAATAATAGGGTTTTGTCCATAAAATGATAATTCGTTCTGTGGTTACTTTATTTATCATTTGACTTGAGATACAAATGAGTTATGCATGTGTGGATTGCATTTCTTGATATAGTTCCTAACTGTCCTGAACAAGGCAGTAATAAAGGGCTATTTTCAGAAATGTCAAGAAACGACATGGCCAGACACTTGTAGTCAATACAGGATTTGTTCCTTCAATTTGCAACTGAAGTATGATACCAATTGGGCCCCTCATTAATTAATTAAGATGTTTGTATGGCCGTACCCAAATGAACTCAAGAGGACTCTTGACTAATTTGGTAATCTTGATTAATTGTAGAAATAAGAAACATAATCGTTAAAATTATGAGGGTTGTCAGTAAAAACTAATTGGGTGCATTAAAATTTGTACCTTGCTGTTAGAAAAATCAGGGGCCGGTTTTTAATATATAATGTACAAGTTTTTAAGCATGTAATATGTTGTTAGTGACAGCTTAGGGCTAAGGGCTGTCATTATCATTTTCCATAATAATAAGTCGTAGTATGAGATGGAGACACCTTAACTGACAACTTCTGGACTGACGAGCTATAGGTGAAGTTATTATTTTATTAGCATAGTATTTAATTAAATTAAATAATGACACCCTAAGCATACTTCAGTAATCAGCAGTTATAAAACTTCCACATGCGAATTTCTAAATATATTTTGCAAGACTTTAGCATGTTCCTACTAATATAACTCCCATTTCTATTAAACTCAGATTTGTACTGTTTCCTTTGTATCTCCAACTTCTTATGTTAATTAACATGAGTAACCAAAGCACAGAAACAAACCAGAAGGTCAGTAATGGATCATTCAGCTCACTTTTCATGCATGCGGACTGTGCTGACATGCTTCTGATGGTTCTTGGACTAGTTGGTGCCATTGGCGAAGGAATTGGGATGCCGGCATTGTTATTTTTCACCCACAACATCATGAATAGCATTGGAGACACATCGTCCTTTTCCACAAATGATGTCTACATTGACAAAATCAATAAGGTTGATATATATACACATATATACTTATGTATTATGTATGTAAATATAATATTGATTATTATCAACATAACTAATTGGGCATTTATTTCTTATTTACAGAATGCTGTAAATCTTTGTTACGTGGCAATTGCAAAATTTGTTGCTTGTTTTTTTGGTAGGTTTCTAAACAAGTTTTATTTTATGTCATTTATTTTGGATAAGATTGACATATATATAACAAACTATAAAATGTTTTGTTGAAGAGGGGTATTGCTGGTCAAGAACAGCAGAGAGACAAGCATCAAGACTGAGGTCAACTTATTTAAAAGCAGTTTTAAGGCAAGAAGTAGCGTATTTTGACCTTAATGTTACAAGCACAACCGATGTTATAACTAGTATTTCAAGTGATAGTCTCATCATTCAAGAAGTCTTAAGCGAAAAGGTATGTGCGTGAGTTTTCAATGTTTTTGGCAACTCAAACAAAGGATTGACATCTTCGTAAACAAATGCAGGTACCGACATTTGTCATGAACGTAACAACTTTCATTGGGGCGATTGTAGTTGTTTTCATATTGTTATGGAGGCTAGCAATTGTTGGACTTCCATTTATTTTACTTTTAGTTATACCTGGTCTGATATACGGAAAGGTTTTGATGAGCTTATCAAGAAAGATCAGAGAAGAGTATAATAAGGCCGACGCAGTGGCAGAGCAGGCGATTTCTTCAGTAAGGACGGTTTATTCTTTTGTCGGTGAAAGTAAGACCATCAGAGACTACTCTGCTGCTCTGCAGGGGACAGTCAAGCTAGGTTTAAAGCAGGGCTTGGCTAAAGGACTTGTAATGGGTAGTAATGGGGTTGTGTATGTTGTCTGGGCTTTCTTATGTTGGTACGGTAGTAGATTGGTGATGTACCATGGAGCCAGAGGCGGCACAGTTTGGTCTATTGGAGCTGGAATAGCCACTGGTGGACTGTGAGTTTGCTTGTTTTCATTATGCCATTTCATAAAATGGTTGTCTGCATTCTGCATAAGCCCCAATTTGGGGGATGGGTTTATATAAATGAATGATTTGAATAACTAAATATGACAATATTTACGGTTGCTATTTTCCTTGTGAAATGAACAGTGTGTTATGTTTTTTTCTTTTGTCGTTGAGGTGTGATACTGTCCTTTTCTAAGGATATGTAACTTTGATAACGGCAGGTCATTCGGGTCTGCATTAACCACTGTGAAGTACTTATCAGATGCAATGGCTGCTAGCGAGCGTATAAGTGAAATGATCAAAAGAGTTCCAGATATCGATTCAGACAGCACGGAAGGACTGATATTACAGAAAGTATCCGGTGAAGTCCAATTCAAAAATGTGAAGTTTGCCTACCCGTCAAGGCCAGAATCGGTGGTATTTGATAACTTTAACTTAAAAGTTCCAGCGGGGATGACCGTTGCGTTGGTAGGTGGGAGTGGGTTTGGCAAATCAACAGTGATTGCGTTGCTGCAAAGGTTTTATGATCCTCAAGGAGGAGAGATCTGTCTAGACGGAGTGAGAATTGATAAGCTTCAGCTAAAATGGTTAAGATCACAGATGGGTTTGGTGAGTCAAGAACCTACTCTATTCGCAACCACCGTAAAGGAGAACATACTTTTTGGCAAGGAAGATGCAACTATGGAAGAAGTTATTAAAGCTGCAAAAATTTCAAATGCTCATAGCTTCATCTCTCAGTTGCCCCAGGCTTATAACACACAGGTTTCTTTCCTATCTTTCACTATCAGAGTATTAGTAATATGCTAAATTAGTAAAACTTATGAAGTTATACTCTACTCTAATTGGAGGGGGGGGGGGGGGGGGGGGGGGATCCCTTTAGTGAAATAGGTAATCAAAAGGGAAACATGGGGTGTTTGCAAACCTTGAGATATGACACAATATTTAATGTTATATAATAGAGTACAAAACTGTAATCTATTTGGCTAATTTATGGTTGAATTTGCTATTAAAATTTAGGTTGGCGAAAGAGGAGTTCAAATGTCGGGTGGGCAAAAGCAAAGAATTGCAATTGCCCGTGCAATAATCAAATCGCCTCGCATCCTTCTCTTGGACGAGGCAACAAGTGCACTCGACTCAGAATCAGAACGAGTTGTTCAAGAAGCACTTGATCGTGTGGCCATTGGCCGAACTACCATCGTCATAGCTCACCGCCTTTCCACAATTACAAATGCAAATTTGATAATGGTAGTCCAGAATGGACAAGTTGTCGAGTCTGGCTCCCATAATGACCTTATTCAGCTAGAAAAAGGGCTTTACACATCACTCATTCGCCTTCAACAAACCAAGCAAAATATTGAACCCCTCAATCTAACCCCACAAAAACCTCCACTGATCTCTTCAACATTTGATGTCCACAACACAATCAGCCATCGGCAGTCAGTAAGTCGGTCGAGCTCTGCAACATCAGCAAACATCGGTGGAGGGGAAAACATTACCTTACAGAAAGACAAACAATTTGCAGCGCCATCCTTTATGAGGCTTTTAGCAACAAACCTTTCGGAATGGAAGCATGCACTATTTGGGAGTGTGGGAGCAGTTCTATCTGGTGCAGTTCAACCAGTATTTTCTTTCTCAATGGGATCGATGATATCAGTCTATTTCTTGGCAGATCATGATGAAATAAGGACGAAAACAATGATGTATACGCTGTGTATCGCAGGACTGGGAGCTTTCTCAATTTTAATTAGCATCATTCAGCATTACAATTTTGCGGCCATGGGTGAGTACTTGACAAAGAGGGTCCGAGAAAAGATGTTGTCGAACATACTCACCTTTGAAATTGGGTGGTTTGATAGGGATGAAAATTCAAGCGGAACCATCTGTTCAAGGCTAGCTACTGATGCCAATTTGGTATGGTTTTACCCTTTTATTACCAAGGTTCTTTTTGCATTTTATTTCCATGTATGTGTAGAACTAATCTTTCGTGGAGTTATATTAGGAGTGTCATTTTTGCAGGTACGATCTTTGGTGGGTGATCGATGCTCTCTTCTAATTCAAACATTCTCTGCAATGACCGTTGCCTGCACGATGGGGTTGGTGATTGCGTGGAGATTTGCATTGGTTCTGATAGCGGTTCAGCCACTTATAATCATATGCTTTTATTGCAGACGCGTTCTGTTAAAGAGCATGACACAAAAGGCCATGAAATCACATGATGAAAGCAGCAAGCTCGCCGCAGAAGCTGTTTCAAATCTGCGGACTATCACTTCCTTTTCATCTCAGACACGAATCCTGAAAATGCTTAAAGAGACCCAAAAGGCGCCAATGCGTGAAAGCATTAGACAAGCTTGGTATGCTGGATTGGGACTTGGGTTTTCTCAAAGTCTTATGGGTTGTACTTGGGCTCTAGGATATTGGTATGGTGGGAAACTGACAAGTGACGGCCATCTCGAGGCAAAAGCATTTTTCCAGACATTTATGATTTTAGCAAGCACAGGAAGAGTAATCGCGGAAGCTGGAACAATGACAAACGATCTGGCTAAAGGGTCTGATGCTGTGCAGTCAGTGTTTGCAGTACTCGACCGGTACACCATGGTAGATCCCGAGGATCCTGCTGGTACGAAGCCCGACATTGTTACAGGCCATGTAGAGATATGTGATGTTGAGTTTGCATACCCTGCTCGGCCTGACATTAGGATCTTCAATGGCTTTTCCATCAATATTGAAGTGGGCAAATCAACGGCGTTGGTTGGACAGAGTGGATCCGGGAAATCAACCATAATTGGTTTAATTGAGCGTTTTTATGACCCCATAAGAGGGGTTGTCAAGGTTGATGGAAGAGATATAAGATTGTACCATTTAAGAACTTTGAGAAAATTTATTGCACTCGTGAGTCAAGAGCCAACGTTATTCGCTGGTAGTATACGTGAAAACATCATATATGGGGCTCCTGAGGAAGTTAGTGAATCAGAGATTGTTGAGGCTGCAAAAGCAGCTAACGCTCATGATTTTATAACGGTTTTAAAAGATGGGTTTGATACATGGTGCGGTGAGCGTGGTGTACAGCTCTCTGGGGGGCAAAAACAACGTATAGCTATAGCCAGGGCAATACTAAAAAACCCGACAATTTTATTACTAGACGAAGCAACTAGTGCACTAGATAGCCAATCAGAGAAATTGGTGCAGGACGCACTCGAGAGAATGATGGTGGGGCGGACTAGTGTGGTGGTCGCACATCGGTTGAGTACCATACAAAGTTGTGACACCATTGCAGTTTTGGAAAAAGGAAAGGTGTCCGAGATTGGAAACCATGGTTCGTTGCTAGCGAAAGGACCAACTGGAACTTACTACTCCTTGGTTAACCTTCAAAAGCCTGATTTTACCAATTATAGCATAGACTACTAATATATGTTTAAGAACATCAAGTTCTAATTTCATATTAAACAAAGTTTAAATTTAATTTTATTTAGCTTTGCAACCGTCAAAAGCTCTTCCATTAAACACATTACTACAATAATAGTTCATTTAAGCAACAATTCACATATGAAGATGTCCCATTGAAGACTATTGAAAAAAATATACAAGCCAACCTAAGCAACAGCCTTATAAGAAAGAAATATAATATATATGATAACTCCTATATGCACAAGCTCCTCTGACGAATAAACATAATATTGCGCAAAATAGACACAAAAAATGCAAACCTGGTTGCAATTGGTAGGGTGAGCTTTTGGCCTGACAACTAGAAGAACCCCTATGAATTAGACCGGCCTCTCTATTACCAATATTTATCATTTTCCGGTCATAGACAATAAGTCAAATAAGTTCGGCCATTATACATCCTCTGCTAATATCCGCCTACCTACTAGGCTACTATATTCTTTATTCTATGTTTGTTTTAGATGGAGCTGCTACTATATGTGTGTGTTTTGTGTTAACTTGTGTGGAACCTGGGGTTATTGTTCGTCTTCTGTTGTAATGCAATTTCCATGTATTTACTTTGATTTGGGTCATAATTATTGTCATACTCATTATCAGTAGTGTTTTTTTTTTTAGCTTTGGTCTATGCCTTTAAGGGGAAGGAGTGCAGAGGTATAAAAGAGTAACTTTGAGGCAACAAGGAATAGAAATGGTGAAAGTTCCTTGCTCACTCAACTATTTTGACTTTTCTTTTTCTTTGATTGAAAAAAAAAAGGTGTGAAATGAGGAAGGGAATGGATGAACATTCCTGGGTGAGGAGATGGGATTGTACATACATGTTTTGTTGAGTTATAACTTCAATCACATTATATTTGCATGACCTAAGCAAGGACCAATCAAGTTAGATGCGATATATATTGTATTTGGGTTTTCTATCATGCTATATTTGTGCACATATAACTTTTTTTGGTATTACTCTTTTAGTTGATATAAAGATACATAAAAATATAATAAATAAGAAAAAGTCGTAGTATGAGATGGAGACACCTTAACTAACAAGTTCTGCGCTGACGAGCTAGGTGAAGTGATTATTTTATTAACATAGTACTTAATTATAATAATGACACCCTAAGCATACTTCAGTAATCAGCAATTATAAAACTTCCACATGCGAATTTCTAAATATATTTGCACGACTATAGCATGTTCCTACTATTATAACTCCCAATTGCTAAAAATTCAGATTTTTCATGTCTCATTGTATCTCCAACTTCTTATGTTAATATGAATAAACAAATCACAGAAACAAATAAGAAGGTCAGCAATGGATCATTCAGCTCACTCTTCATGCATGCAGACCGTGCCGACATGCTTCTGATGGTTCTTGGACTAGTTGGTGCCATCGGCGAAGGAATTGGGATGCCGGCGATGTTAATTTTCACTAATAACATCATGAACAGCATTGGAGACGCATCGTCCTTATCTACAAATGATGTTTTCATTGACAAAATTAATAAGGTTGATATATATGGAGTATATAGTGGGATATATATACTTATGTATTATGCATGTAGATATAGATACATACAGTGTATATTGGCTATTGTCAACAAAACTAATTGGGTTTTTATTTCTTGTTTACAGAATGCTGTAAATCTGTGTTACCTGGCAATTGCGAATTTTGTTGTTTGTTTTTTTGGTAGGTTTTTGATCAAGTTTTATATACTTATAACTTACGTCGATGTTTTAGATAAGAATGACAAATATGACAAACTATATATGTTTGTTGAAGAGGGGTATTGCTGGTCAAGAACAGCAGAGAGACAGGCATCAAGACTGAGGTCAACTTATTTGAAAGCGGTTTTAAGGCAAGAAGTAGCCTATTTTGACCTTAATGTTACAGGCACAGCTGATATTATAACTAGTGTTTCAAGTGATAGTCTCATCATTCAAGAAGTCTTAAGTGAAAAGGTATGTCCATGACTTTTCTATGTTTTTGTTAACTCAAACATTGGGTTGACTACTAAATCGAAACAAGTGCAGGTCCCGACATTTGTGATGAACGTAACAACTTTCATTGCGGCTATTTTTGTTGCATTTATATTGTTATGGAGGCTAGCTATTGTTGGGGTTCCATTTATTTTACTTATAGTTATACCTGGTCTGATATATGGAAGGGTTTTAATGAGCTTATCAAGAAAGATCAGGGAAGAGTATAATAAGGCCGATGCAGTGGCAGAGCAGGCGATTTCTTCAGTAAGGACGGTTTATTCTTTTGTGGGTGAAAGGAAGACCATCAGAGACTACTCTGCTGCTCTGCAGGGGACAGTCAAGCTAGGTTTAAAGCAGGGATTGGCTAAAGGACTTGTAATGGGTAGTAATGGTGTTGTGTATGCTGTCTGGGCTTTCTTGTGTTGGTACGGTAGTAGATTGGTGATGTACCATGGAGCTAGAGGAGGCACAGTGTGGAATGTAGGAGCTGCAATTGCCATTGGTGGAATGTGAGTTCTTTGTTTGCTTGGTTGTTTTCATTATGCCATTGCATTAAATGGTTGTCTGCATAAGCCCCAATTTGGGGAGATAGATTTGGATAAATGAATGATTTGTATTACTCGTACTAAACACTACAGAAAATGGGAAAATATTTACAGTTGCATATTTTTCCATGTGAAATGACAAGTGTGTTGTGGTTTTCTGTTTTGTTGAGGTGATACCTCTTCAGCAATACTTTTGGATATATTGTCCTTCTATAACGACATGTAACTTTGATAATGGCAGATCATTCGGGTCTGGATTATCCACTGCGAAGTACTTAGCAGATGCGATGGCTGCTAGCGAACGTATAAGCGAAGTGATCAAAAGAGTTCCAGATATTGATTCAGACAGCATGGAAGGGCAGATTTTACAGGAAGTAGCAGGTGAAGTCCAATTCATAAATGTAAAGTTTGCATACCCATCAAGGCCAGAATCAGTGATATTCAAGAACTTTAACTTAAGGGTTCCAGCGGGGATGACTGTTGCGTTGGTAGGTGGAAGTGGGTTTGGGAAATCAACAGTGATTGCGTTGCTGCAAAGGTTTTATGATCCTCAAGATGGAGAGATCTGTGTAGATGGAGTGAGGATTGATAAGCTTCAAATAAAATGGTTAAGATCGCAAATGGGTTTGGTAAGTCAAGAGCCTGCTCTATTCGCGACTACCATAAAAGAGAACATACTTTTTGGCAAGGAAGATGCTACAACGGAAGAAGTTATTGAAGCTGCAAAAGTTTCAAATGCTCATAACTTCGTCTCTCAGTTGCCCCAGGCTTATAATACCCAGGTTTCTTTCCTATTTCACTATCCAAGTATCAGTATTGGTAATATTGTATATAAAAAAGTACAAAATTAATATCTATTATAATCAATTTAAGATGGCATCTCCGTATTCTGAGGGTGAAAGATCCCTTAATGTACAAGTAATCATAACAAAAACATGGGGTGTCTGCATACCTTGAGACATAACACAATATTTAATGTTATATATGAATAGAGTAAAGAATTGTAAACTAATTTGGCAATTAATGGTTAAATTTGCTGTTTCTACTTAGGTTGGTGAAAGAGGAGTTCAAATATCGGGTGGGCAAAAGCAAAGAATTGCAATTGCCCGGGCAATAATCAAATCACCTCGCATCCTTCTCTTGGATGAGGCAACAAGTGCACTTGACTCGGAATCAGAGCGAGTTGTTCAAGAAGCACTTGATCGTGTGGCCATTGGCCGAACCACCATCGTCATAGCTCACCGCCTTTCCACTATTAGAAATGCAGATTTGATAATGGTAGTCCAGAATGGTCAGGTTATCGAGTCTGGCTCCCATAATGACCTTATTCAACTAGAAGACGGGTTTTACACATCACTCGTTCACCTTCAAGAAACCAAACAAGATGTTGAAACCCTGAATCTAAACCCACCAAAACCTCCATTGATCTCTTCAACATTTGATGTCCACAACACAAGCAGCCGTCGGCAGTCAATAGTGAGTCGGTCTAGCTCTGCAACATCAGCAAACCACAGAGGGGAAATCGTTACCTTACAGGTAGACAAACAATTTGCAGTGCCATCCTTTAAGAGGCTATTAGCAACAAACCTTTCTGAATGGAAGCATGCATTACTTGGGAGTGTGGGAGCAATTCTATGTGGTGCAGTTCAACCAGTTTTCTCTTTCTCAATTGGATCGATGATATCAGTCTATTTCTTGGCAGATCATGATGAAATAAAGAGGAAAACAATGATTTATACACTGTGCTTCGCAGGACTGGGAGTTTTCTCGGTTTTAATTAACATCATTCAGCATTACAACTTTGCGGCCATGGGTGAGTACTTGACAAAGAGAGTCCGAGAGAAGATGTTGTCGAACATACTCACCTTTGAAATTGGGTGGTTTGATGGGGATAAAAATTCGAGCGGAGCCATTTGTTCAAGGCTCGCTACTGATGCCAATTTGGTATGGTTTTACACTTTTAGTACCAAGGTTCTATTTGAATTTCAATTTCCAAGTATGTGTAAAACGATTCTTTCTTGGAGTTTTCTAAGAACATCTTTTTTTCTTAAGAGTAACAATGGAAAAATTATTGATTAAATAATCTGTCAAAATGAGTTTGCAGGTGAGATCTTTGGTGGGTGATCGATGCTCACTTCTAATTCAAACAATCTCTGCAATGACCGTTGCATGCACGATGGGGTTGGTGATCGCGTGGAGATTTGCATTGGTTCTGATAACGATTCAGCCACTTATAATCTTATGCTTTTATTGCAGACGGGTTCTGTTAAAGAACATGTCTCAAAAAGCCATGAAATCACAAGATGAAAGCAGTAAGCTCGCAGCAGAAGCTGTTTCAAATCTGCGAACTATCACTTCCTTTTCATCTCAAACACGAATCCTCAAAATGCTTAAAGAGACCCAAAAGGCGCCAATGCGTGAAAGCATCAGACAAGCTTGGTATGCTGGACTAGGGCTCGGTTTTTCTCAAAGCCTTATGGGTTGTACTTGGGCTCTAGGCTATTGGTATGGTGGGAAACTGACAAGTGATGGTCATCTTGGGGCAAATGCATTTTTCCAAACATTTATGATTTTAATAAACACAGGAAGAGTAATCGCAGAAGCTGGAACAATGACAAATGATCTGGCCAAAGGGTCTGATGCTGTCAAGTCAGTCTTTGCAGTACTTGACCATTACACGTTGATAGATCCTGAAGATCCTGATGGTATGAAGCCTGACTTCGTTACAGGCCATGTAGAGATGTGTGATGTTGACTTTGCATACCCTGCTCGGCCTGACATCAGGATCTTTAATGGGTTTTCCATCAATATTGTAGCTGGCAAATCAACGGCGTTGGTTGGGCAGAGTGGATCTGGGAAATCAACCATAATTGGGTTAATTGAGCGTTTTTATGACCCCATGAAAGGGGTTGTCAAAGTTGATGGAAGGGATATAAGATTGTACCATTTAAGAACTTTGAGAAAATTTATTGCACTCGTGAGTCAAGAGCCGACGTTATTCGCTGGTAGTATACGTGAAAACATCATATATGGGGCTTCCGGGGAAGTTAGTGAATCAGAGATTGTTGAGGCTGCAAAAGCAGCTAACGCTCATGATTTTATAACGGCTTTAAAAGATGGGCTTGATACATGGTGCGGTGAGCGTGGGGTACAGCTCTCTGGGGGGCAAAAACAACGTATCGCTATAGCCCGGGCAATACTAAAAAACCCGACAATATTATTACTAGACGAAGCAACTAGTGCACTAGATAGTCAATCGGAGAAATTGGTGCAAGAAGCACTCGAGAGAATGATGGTGGGGAGGACTAGTGTGGTGGTCGCACATCGGTTAAGTACCATTCAAAGTTGTGACACCATTGCAGTTTTGGAAAAAGGAAAGGTGGTCGAGATCGGAAACCATGGTTCGTTGCTAGCGAAAGGACCAACTGGAGCTTACTACTCCTTGGTTAATCTTCAAAAGCCTGATTCTACCAATCATAGTATAGAGTACTAATTATATAGGGTTGTGAACATCAAGTTCTAATGTCGTATAGCACAAGTGTTTGAAGTAAAACAAAGTTAATATGTACTTCGCTTTAGCTTTGCAACTATCAAAAGCTCTTCCATTAAGCACACATTTAAGCAACAATATATGCACTAAAGGCTTATTGAACAAAATTATAAGTTAACCTAAGCAACATCCTTATAGGAAAGAAATGATATGTGTATATATATATATATATGTGTGTGTGTGTGTGTGTGTGTGTGTGTGTGTGTGAAAATTCCTATATGCACATGCTGCTCTGATGAATAAACATTGGGAAAAATAAGTCACAGAAAATGTAAACCTGGCTGCAAATCAAGGGGTGAGCTTTTGGCTTGACAACTAGAAGAACAGCTAGACTGGCTCCTTGGTCACCAATATTTAAATTTATTTATTGATTTTTTTTTCTTAAACGCCTCCATCTTCAACTTCCTAAATCATAAAGCTTATCTATCAATTCATTTGATTTTAGTACCTACAATATGATTCCAAATTAGTGCTTTATAAAACACATACATGCCAGGTGTTCGATGAAATGCGTAAAAGGTGTATAGCTGAAATGTATCCAAGGCATTTGCTGAAAGGCGTAAGTAATTATACAAAGAAATAAGATATGTGATCAAATTATAGCCCGAATATTTTTGATACAACGAGAGCAATTACCCGCCCATTGAGCCGGTGAGATGGTGAGGGTGATAGGTCATAGAAGGTGATATGTCATAGTCAAATGCCTTAGCCGTACGGGCTCCACTATTGGATTTAAAAAATTCGTCGAAAGTATATCGAATAACATCTCTAATGAAAGAGCATGAAATTTTAAGAACACCTATATAATTTTTATAATTTATCGATATACGGTTTTTGAAATAAAAATTTTTGAATGAATTGGAGGAATAAATAATTTATGGATGAGAAAGAAAGTTATAGGCATTAATATATGGTACATTATGCATTATCATGTGTACATTGTTGAAATTGAATGTTAAGAATTGAAAAGTGAATTTGCTTTATAATATTTTGATATAATATGTCATGTTAATAATGGGGAAGAGGAATATGGGTGTTAAGTGGGTTGTGCCTGACTACTAAAGTGTAAATATGATAAAAACATATTTCTATTAAAAAATTAAATTTATCATTATTGTTAAACAAAGCCTAATGGGTTTCATTAATGTAAATTATATTGTTGTATATTTACCATAAAATTTATAAGAAAACATACAATATTTTTCATACACGTATAGGAATAGCATTGGGTCAGGTTCAGGGCGGATAATATCAAACCTGAACGGTCGAACCCGATAAAAAAAATATGCGACCCCAAACCCGATCTAATACTAATCGGGTACCTTATCCGGGCCCATATCCGACCAAGGATAACTATTTTTTAGTAATAATTACCAAAACTTTTTTGATTTGAGTATATGTATTTATAACTAATCCCTTATATAATTATATAAATATGGATATTAATATCGGGTGGTCGTACTTGACAACATTATCGGTTGATTGCTTTATATTCGTTGTCAATCATTCTAAGTTTTAATTGTTAATTTAAATTTTATATTCAAATTATCATGATATTCAAATAGTGATTTAGTCAAAATTAGTTAATAAGTCAACCTATTGATCACGAAAGTAATTCATAACCTTCACATCACTTCATCATTCCTACAACCATCTTTGATTGAGTCCTTTGAGAGAGGAGAAATAAATGATAAGTAATAAAAATACCTTTCTTAGTCCCTTATTCACCTTCTTTTTAGGAAATGATATTTCTACAACAAAATTTAACTATCTACAACAAAACCTGCATTATACAGTTGTACTTTATGCAGTACAATGTATACTTTTGTTGTAGATGGTGAAATTCCATTGTAGGAATATCACTACCATTTTTTTTCTTTCTTTAATTAATAAAAGGAGTGTGAAAATAAGGAAGAAAAATAAAAATAAAGAATGGCATTTAAAAGATAAAACATTATTATATACGAAAATAAGTACCCGCGCGTTGCAGTGGTGAGATGGTGAGAGTGATAGGTCATAAAATGTGATAGGTCATAGGAGGTGATATATCATAGAGTGTCATATCCAAATGCCTTAGCCGTACGGGTTCCGCCGTCGGATTTAAAAATTCATCGAAAGTATATCGAATGACATCGCTAATGAAAGAGCATGAAATTTTAAGAACACCCATATAATTCTTATAATTTATCAATATACGGTTTTTGAGATAAAAGATTTCGAAAGAATTATAGGAATAAAATGATTTATGGAGGAGAGAAAAAAAATGATTGGTTGAGATTTGAGTAGAGAGAAAGGGTATTATAGTTATTTTAGGTAAATATAGAATTGATGGGAGGAGCATTTTAGGGAAGTACTTAAAATCAATATTGAAAATTTACCTTCAATATTGAAAATTTAGAGGTCTTTTGTTTTATAATATAGTATATTATTATATATAACAATAAAATAGTAATACTTCGTAAATTCAACATTAGTTTCTAAAAGTTTCGTGTAATGCTGAACGGTAAGGTAAAATAAAGTAAACACCTATATGTGAGTTTGAATTTTAAATGTAGGCGGTGTATAAGAGGTTGAGATGTAGATAGTTTTATCATTACATCATGATGACATTAAACAAAAATAAAAATTCACGTTTTATCTAAGATTTATTAAAAATAAAAAAAGAAGAAGAAGAAAAACTTATGTTCTTATAATGCATAAAGATAATTATCTTGACCTCAATCTCCTAAATCATTTTTAAAAAATCTGGAAAAACTTCTTTACTACAATACATACTAGATTATTTTCTCGCGTAATACGCATAATAAAAATACTAAAGCTTTTATAATGATATAATTAGCAAAAATTAATATTTACTCAAATAAATTAAAAAGACTTAAAATCAAAGAATGTATTGAATTTTTTTCAGCTGTTTTTTATATCATGTACTTGTAAATTATTCGATTCAAATATTATTATACTTTTAATTTTTAAAGACCCGTTATATTTGTCTAAAGACCTTATGTGAATTCTTACACGATTCATTTTACTTATTAAAATTCATAAATAGAACTTGTAAAGTAATATAATGATCCAAAAGATAATTTAAATGGTTCAGATACTATTCTAAAGATAATAAAAAGTATATATCTACACCTATACTTTTATACTATATCATAAAAGAAATAACACTTTACTTTTGGAAGTGTTAAAAAATATATAATATTTTCACTTAACACCTTTTAAAATAATTTTCACTTATTACTCTTTAAAATATTTTCACCTACACTACCCCTTAACATTAATGATTAAATTACGATATCAATCTTATATCTTTAAAAATATTTCCATTAACTCTTGATATCAATTACTTTTTCATCAACTATTTACACCATTTGACGCCTCATCTGCCACCAACAATCGCTCTCACCACCACATTGTCACCGCCACGACCACTGCCGTATTACAGGGGTGATATGCTAGTAAGAAAGGATACATCATACATTTGTATTTGCTATTTAAAAAAGCTATGTATATTACATTTTAATGAATTTAACTTATTTACTAAAATAACAGTAATAATTATGCATGAAAATTTCGAAAACTTAGAGTTTTGTTTATTGAAATTAGAAGTATATTTTTTTTGGCATATTGATTATTAGATTTTTAAATACGATTAAGTTTACACATTCATTTTTGGTATTTAAACGTTACCTATTATAAATTTTACTGATTATAAATGTCTCTATCAAAAACATCGATAAATCGATTCAAACTAATGTATATTTTTTAATAGCTTAGTATTTTACATTTACACCAATCTATTTCATTTCTATATCATCACAATTTTTTTAAAAAAATGCTAAACAAAGCCTTTAAGGCTTCGCTTAACGTGCATAAAAAGATTGTACATTTCCATATCAAAAAGTCACCCCTGATTTTTATGGTAAGCGTACAATTATTTAATGCACTTCAACAAAAGCACTTAGGCTTTGTTTAGCAAAACCTTTTTTTATGTTGAAGTTTGAATGTTGGTTTTTTTCTTAGAAAGAATAAACCTCTATCAAGTAGGGACTCCCATATTGGCTCAAAGCTAATGTATACGATAAACAAAATTTGTGTTTAAAGTACGATATTGAAGAAGAGCCGACCAAAGAAAATTATAAAGAACTTAAAATAACCATTAACTAAAAATTCAACCAATAGTGTCTGTTACTTGAGTTAGTCATCAACGCATATTCAATAAATATCATTATACGAATTATACGTAAATATAGAATGTAATTTAGTATTTAATTTAATAATTTAGTAAATTAATTTAAAAAAGGTAAATGATGTAAGTAAAGTAATTTAAAAGTTAAATTTAATCTTGTTTTTCATTCAAAGGTTATGGTTTTTTTAAAAATGATTTTAGGAGGTTGTTTTATAATTATTGAGTGGTACTTTTCAAAAAAAATTAAGTCAACCCTCAGTCTATTCGTCATTCAAATAAATAAAAGTCAAACCACAGTAGATCGTATCATACATTTCTTCCACGTGGAAAGTTATACGAGTATCCTAAAAACATTTGACACTTGGTATAAATACACCGACAAATTTAATTCCACTTACTTACTTGTCCTACATAACTTGCTCTTTTTGGCCACCTTGAAAACTCCGAATATCTTCGACGTCTTTTCTTCCGTTAACTATTAGTACCAACATCAAGACGAAGCATGGAGAAGAAAGGCAGCAGCAATGGATCATTAAGGTCGCTTTTCATGCATGCAGACGTTGCCGATATGTTTCTCATGGCTTTCGGAGTTTTCGGTGCCATCGGCGACGGACTACTTGGGACTCCAATGATGGTGTTTGTCGCCTCAAAAGTCATGAACAGCGTTGGGGGCTTTTCTAAGTTATCATCCCCTGATGTTTTCATTCACAAAATTAACCAGGTTGATCAATATTGTTTGTTTTTTAAGAGATGATCATCATTTTTTACAGTATTAATTACGAGTGTTATTAACGCAACGACATGCCTCTTCATATATACAACTTCAGTTTCAAACGAAACTCGTAATGAGAAAACTCTGTAGGCTCTACCATGTACCAATCCATCAATTGATGATTGGTACATCTTTTAAGTTGATTGTTTGAGTTGAGTCTTTTTCGTTACAATTTTCTAAAAGGTCACGCCATTAATGGGTTGGTAGCCATTTTTAAGGTCTTTGACCTTGGGGAAATTCACCAGGGTTTAAATCTCACTTCCTACAATTGTAGGAGTGGATAATTATTAGGAGAGTTTTCGAGAGTCCGGGTTTCATCCAAGCGTGCGTGGCTCGAGCAACGAATGCTAATTGCTAATTGCTAACTACTAACTCGCTGTTCAAAAAAATAAAAATAAAAAAGGTCACTTTACATCTACAAATTTGTTTATAATTAAGGAGATGACTATTAATTTGTAGCTTTTTAGTTGATAAGTCATATTGAATACTCTTAGGCCAAATGCTAGCTAGGTAATGTATCAATTATGGTTAGTTAATAAATCTAATTGATAGCATGAGTTTTAATGTCCTATTTACAGAATGCAGCAAATTTGTGTTACCTGGGAGTTGGGAAATTGGTTGTATGTTTTATTGGTAAGTCTTCGAAATTCCTCTATTTAATTTCGTTTGTGGCATGAACACTACAAGAAATCAGCAAATTGGCGACAAGTTTAGCAACATACTTTTCTATGTTACTGGTTTGCAACAAAGTTGGCGACAATTTAGCGACGTTTACCTCAAGATATCGCAAATTATGTTGTAAATTGTATCGCAAATTTTGCAACGTCTCCAACATGTTGCAGACTTTGTTTGAAATTTTGAGACGACATACACCATGTGTCTAACAATGGTTGAAAACTAAGGCTCCTAATTAATAATATGATAAGTTTTGATGCAGAAGGATATTGCTGGACAAGAACCGCAGAGAGACAAACATCACGATTAAGGGAAACTTATCTGAAAGCAGTTTTAAGACAAGAAATGGCCTATTTTGACTTGAATGTTACAAGCACTGCCGATATTGTTATAACTGTTTCCAGTGATAGTCTCATCATTCAAGAATTCATCAGCGAAAAGGTATGTCAGCTATCGAGTTTTATCTGAATTTATGATATGTTTAGGGCCTTCACTATGGTTTTTTATATAAAAAAAAAAAAGAAGAGATGAATACCATAATCTATCAACAAGAAATTATTACACAAAATATCAAAAGGTAGATGACTTGATAAAATGTTTTGAATTATATATAATTTGACCGACTTTTTCTTATTGTTAGCTATTAGTATTTATTTGAAGAGTTGGGAAATTTGAAATGCTACTTGAAAATAATTGACAATGTTAGACAAATAAATGCAAGAAATTGTTCTGAGTTAATTTTTGTTTAGTCTTAAATACAAGTGATTGTAAGTGTAGTTTTATTTGGAAACAAAACTGCAGCTGCCGGTGTTAGTGACGAACGTGGCAACTTTTGGCGGGGCGTATTTTGTGTCATTTATGTTGCTATGGAAACTAGCAATTGTTGGGCTTCCATTTATCTTACTTCTAGTAATACCTGGTCTGATTTATGGAAGAGTTTTGATGAGCTTATCAAGACAAATCAGGGAGGAGTATAATAAGGCTGGTGTTGTGGTGGAGCAAGCTCTTTCTAATGTCAGGACCTTATATTCGTTTGTTGGTGAAAGTAAGACCATCAGAGAGTATTCTGCTGCTCTGCAAGGCACAATGAAGTTAGGTATAAAGCAGGGTTTGGCTAAAGGATTGGCGATCGGCAGCAATGGTGGCGTCGTTTTTGCTGCTTGGTCTTTCATGTGTTGGTACGGTAGTAGATTGGTGATGTACCATGGAGCTAGCGGTGGAACCGTGTTTAATGTTGGAGCTGCCCTCAACATCGGAGGAATGTAAGTTTGGTTTTGTTCTTTCATTTCGTCCAACAGTTTACAACTTTACATGCATTATGCTGCATATATGCCCGAGTTTATATAGTATTAGACATTAAAGAAGTATTTACACAAATTGTTACAGTATTTCATTTGCTAAGATTTTTGTTGAGTTCTAATTGCTTATAAACTCCGAAAACTGTAGAGCATTGGGTTCTGGATTGTCAAGCTTAAAATACTTTTCCGAGGCAATGGCTGCCAGTGAACGTATAAGGGAAGTAATCGAGAGTGTTCCAAAGATTGATTCAGATAACTTGGAAGGGGATACATTAGAAGAAGTCTTTGGAGAAGTGGAGTTCAAAAATATAAATTTTGCATATCCATCAAGGCCGGAATCATGGATATTCAAAGACTTCAGTTTAAAAGTTCCAGCAGGAAAGACGGTGGCGTTGGTGGGTGCAAGCGGGTCTGGTAAATCAACGACGATTGCATTGTTGCTGAGGCTCTATGATCTGCAAGGAGGAGAGATTTGTGTAGATGGAGTGAGGATCAATAAGCTTCAACTGAAATGGCTGAGATCGCAAATGGGTTTGGTGGGCCAAGAGCCTACTCTATTCGGGACCACAATAAAAGAGAACATTCTTTTTGGCAAGGAAGATGCAACCATGGAAGAAGTCATTGAAGCTGCAAGAGCATCAAATGCTCATAACTTCATCTCTCAATTGCCTAAGGCTTATGAAACCCAGGTTCTTTTTCTCTATAACATGTGCTTTACAGAAACTCATATATTGATCAAGTTGCAGACATATTTTAGTATTAGTTACATGTAATTAGGTGATTATTTTTGGTTTGTTCTAAAGTTTGTTGTGAATAATAGGTCGGTGAAAGAGGAGTTCAAATGTCTGGTGGACAAAAGCAAAGAATTGCAATTGCCCGTGCAATAATCAGGTCACCTCGTATCCTTCTCTTGGACGAGGCAACAAGTGCACTCGACTCTGAATCTGAACGAGTGGTGCAGGAGGCCCTTGATATGGCAGCCATCGGTAGAACCACCATAGTCATAGCTCATCGCCTTTCCACAATTAGAAATGCAGATGTGATATCAGTGGTACAGAATGGTAAGCTGGTCGAGTCTGGCTCCCATAATGAACTCATTCAACATGAAAATGGTTTCTACAGGTCACTCATTCAATCCAAAGAAAGCAAGCAAAACGATGAACCCTCAGATGATGTCCATAAGAACAGTAGCCATCATCAATCGCTGGTGAGAAGATCAAACTCTACAAACTCACCCAACCAGAGTGAAGAAAAAAATGCCTTGCGGGCCAACCAAGAACTTCCGCTACCTACCTTCAAAAGACTTTTAGCAATGAACAGTCCTGAATGGAAGCAAGCATTCTTTGGGAGTGTGGCTGCGATTCTCTTCGGAGCAGTTCAACCACTATATGCTTTGTCAATGGGGTCAATGATATCCGTATATTTCATGGTGGATCACGAAAAGATCAAGCACAAAACAAAGATTTATGCATTGTTTTTCTTTTCTTTGTCAGTTTTCTCGCTTGTGATCAACATCATTCAACATTACAATTTTGCAGCCATGGGTGAGTACTTGACTAAGAGGGTTCGTGAAAAGATGCTATCAAAGATACTCACCTTTGAAATTGGGTGGTTCGACCAGGATGAAAATTCAAGTGGAGCCATTTGTTCAAGGCTTGCTACAGATGCCAATGTGGTATGAAATTTAATGAATTTATGAACTTATGTATACTGCATGATAAACCTTATAGGTTATTGTAATTGTATTATTATTGTTGTGTTATTGAAGGGGATTACAAGAGGCTATATTTATCGAGTAGCCTAACCTAATACATGAAAACTAATATTATGGCAACTTAATATATAGAAACTAACCTATGTCTAATACTGCACTTACTAAGTTAATGTTTTCCTATTACTAACAAACGATGTTTGTAGTATAAAGGCAAAAAGAATTTCTTGTTATTATTTTTCTTCAAACTAAGTGTTAACAGAGAATGTCAACAATGAATTTGCAGGTGCGATCTTTAGTAGGTGATCGATGTTGTCTTCTAGTTCAAGTATCCTCTGCTGTGACAGTTGCCTTTACGATGGCGTTGGTGATCACATGGAGATTGGCTTTGGTTATGATTCTGGTTCAGCCACTAATAATCATATGCTTCTATTATAAAAAAGTATTGTTAAAAGACATGTCACAAAAGGCAATGAAGTCACAAAATGAAAGCAGCAAGCTCGCCGCGGAAGCTGTCTCAAACCTATATATTGTCACTGCTTTTTCGTCCCAAATACGGATCCTCAAAATGCTCAGAGAGACCCAAAAAGAGCCAATGCGTGAAAGCATCCGGCAATCTTGGTATGCAGGATTTGGACTCGGTTTTTCTCAATGCCTTCAAGCTTTTGCTTGGGCTCTAGCCTTTTGGTATGGTGGTAAATTGATCATTGGTGGTCATCTTGTGGCAAAAGCATTTTTCCAGATATTTTTAATCTTGGCAAGCACTGGCAGGGTAATTGCAGAGGCTGGAACCACGACAAATGATCTGGCCAAAGGGTCTGATGCAGTGCACTCTGTGTTTGCTGTATTGGACCGTTACACCTTGATAGATCCCGAGGACCCTAATGGTAACAAGCCAGAGATCGTCACAGGCCATATAGAGATGCGCGATATCGACTTTGCCTACCCAGCTCGGCCTGACATCTGGATCTTTAAAGGATTCTCCATCAATATTGAAGCGGGGAAATCAACTGCATTGGTCGGACAAAGTGGGTCCGGGAAGTCAACCATAATTGGGTTAATCGAGCGTTTTTACGACCCGATAAAGGGTGTTGTGGAAGTTGATGGAAGGGATATAAGGTCTCACCACTTAAGAACTCTAAGGAAATATATCGCACTCGTGAGCCAGGAGCCCTCATTATTCTGCGGTACTATACGTGAAAACATCATTTATGGTGCTTCAGAAGAAGTTAGTGAATCAGAGATTATTGAGGCTGCCAAAGCAGCCAATGCTCATGATTTTATAGCAGGTTTAAGAGACGGGTATGATACTTGGTGTGGTGATCGAGGAGTACAACTATCCGGAGGACAAAAACAACGCATTGCCATATCCCGTGCTATACTCAGAAATCCAACGATTTTGTTACTTGACGAAGCAACTAGTGCACTTGATAGCCAGTCTGAGAATATAGTGCAGGAAGCTCTCGAGAGAATAATGGTAGGTCGGACCAGTGTGGTGGTGGCACACCGGTTAAGTACAATACAAAATTGTGACACTATTGCAGTTTTGGAGAAAGGGAGGGTGGTTGAGAAAGGTAACCATCGTACGTTGCTAGCAAACGGGCCGACTGGAGCTTACTACTCCTTGGTTAATCTGCAAAAGCATACTTCTACTATCCGTACTATGGACTGAAATTTGGTGAACATCACAAGTGCTAAGTAAAACAAAGTTAGTATGTACTTTACTTCAGTGTTGCATCGCTGCAACCAGAGAAACTACAATAAGGCCCACTGCACCCATACATTTATATGGTTTAGAACAGCACCAAAATTTACAATTCACATACCTTGAAAAAAAAAAAAGCAGCAGTTAGCAGATATATTTCGTAATGAGTACTTTTCAATAATTTACCGAGTAGATACAATACAATTCTACAGGCAGGTATACTTCAGAACACGGAGCTAGGCTCAATCGCTCAATATAATTAAATAACCTGTATAGATTTGGTTCAATAACAAAAATACTACAGCCGTATTATTGGTGTTCTTTCTTTTCTTATAGTATTTTTTTAACATTAAATTCTTTTTTTTTAACATTAATTTTTGGTGGTACCCTAATTGCATACCAAAAAAAAAAAAAAAAATGTTTTGCAACTTTCAAATGCATCAATCTAATGAACGTGACACATGACTACATGAGCAAATGATCAAAGGATTAATAAAACAATTGCTGCAGCGATGGTGCGTCTGTAGCTAATGCATCCTTACTAGTTCCTTTGCAGAGTTGAGGCACAAATTCTTAAATTTAAGGGATTTCAATATGTTGTATTAATATATTGTGTTGGATGTAAGACTAAACAGTTGTATAAGTTTCTCTACTATTCCCTCTAACATCATATGCTTAAAATGGAACTTTAATTATTGGACTTATATTAGGCTTGATAAGCTGGGCCGTAAACGTTCTTAATTAACAATTGGCATGTGAGCAAGGTTGGGCTAATTGATGACGTGGAACCTGGTATACCTTGCGCTGAGTAAAAGACGATTTGTTTAGAAAAATGATAGTGGTATGAAAAAAGGTGGAATCAGGAACTAAAGTTGAAAGGGAGACCCAATCACGTAATTTGGGATTAAGGGGAGGATTATTAGGTGTCAAATTCATATTTTGCTTTAAAAAAAAGTGATATAAGTTTGTGGGCTAGCTATTCTTTCTATCATCACATGGTTTCAAAGTGGAATCTCATTAGATTATGTTAAGACTTGATTACCGTTTATATTTTTTTTTCCTTCTGTGCCACATGAATACGTTCATGTAGAATATTATTCTTTTATGAAGGAGAGGTGATATTCGTATGATTGTTTTTGATGGATGTACCATAATGTACAGTTTTTACAAATGACTGTACAAGCTTGTATTGCACAAGTATATATTTTTTTGAACAGTTAGTCGGTATTCGACGTCAGGGAACACCTCATCGTATAATGGTGAAGCCATGCACGTACTCTAGACTACGAGATGTAGACCATAAGCCGTTACAGGCCGGTGATTCAGTGAAAAAACCCACAGACTTGTCACTCCTAATAGTCGAACCCAAGACCTGTGAAAAAACCAGAGATGCATCTGTCAGTTGAGCTAGCTTTTTTTGCTCACAAATATGATACATTTATCAAAATAAATGGTATTAATATCACTTCCCTTTATGAAGTCAAGAGTTACGGACGGCCCGCACTCATTGCTACGTCCACTACTTTGTAATGAATTAGTGGAAATGGTGGAACATATTACATATACTTTAAAAGTGCGGGATAACAAGTGAGATATGGGATTTGGTTTTCAAGTGGCGGGACTGTAGTCTTGCGGGAAAACCGTGTACATAACAGTTTTGGGCTTTTGGCAGACAGGAAGTGAGATTGTAGTTAAATGGCAGAAACCATAATGTAATCAAAGATTTGTTTTGAAACTATGAAGGTTTTCATCAAGTATCAAAATGAGACCGGCAAGTAAAAACGGTCTATATATTGAATAATACCTAAAAGTTGTATAATTTGTCACTAAATTATGGTGGGCTTTTATATATATATATATATATATATATTGAATAATACCTAAAAGTTGTATAATTTGTCATTAAATTATGGTGGGCTTTTATATATTTATATGTATAAGGTTTTTTATGCATAATTCTAAATACTATTATTAGCAAAATTCAACATTAAATGATACATTGTGTCTTCAATAATATTTGACTTTTAACATCAATAAATTTAATAATACGTTACGTTATGTCATCAATTTAACATTTAGCAAAATCCAAAATTTAATAATCTAAAGTTATATGATTAAGTTACAATTTCAATATTGAGTATATGGCAAAAAATATTACTCTTATCAGGGGTGTTCATTAAATGGTTTAAACCGAAAAACCACCCGATCCAATTGTATTTGGGTTATATGGTTTTGGGTCAATTGGATTTGGATCGGGTATATGGTTCTAACCAAATAACTTGAGTGGTTTTTGGATTGGGTGTGGATTTTAAAGTCTTAGACGGGGCTCACCCGAAAACCAATTAGCTAATTTAAGTTTCATTCTTCTACATGTAAATGACTAATTAAAAGGATTCATCAGATTTTAGGGATTAAAATTCTTATATTTCCCTTCTTTTCTAGAAGTTATTCGCAATAACTCAACAACAAATACGATTTGTCATATTATTACCATACCACATACCGTATGATGTTTTTGTCATAAAAAACATATATTACATATGATGTGTCTAATGTTGGTATCTTATTGTCAATCTTATTTTTGCACACTTAATATTGACATTGGCATGTTGCAATACAACCATATAAAAGTTATAAGCCAGATGTATAAAAGATTTTAATTTTGTAAGCGTGTCTAAATTCCGCACACATGTTCGGATTTATGGGCCCCAAACCAGTTAACCCGAAGATGTAATTGGGTATTGGGCGTTTTTTTTTGTCCTCAAAACCAAATAAACCAAACCGTTTAACTTCATTAAACCGAAACCCAACTGTTTGAACACCCCTAACTCTTATAATGCATCAGATTATTAAAACATTTTTTATAGTTATTTTAACATATCTTATGTTCACATGAAAATCTAATAATTTAATTAATATGTTGACTTAAAAATGATATATTCATATTTATTAGATTTCGAAATAAATTTAAATAATATGTGAGTTAAAAACCTAATAAATCTATTAGGGTGGATATTTTTACTTCGAGAAAACTCTTTAGCGTAGACCCGGTTAATATAACGTATACTAGACATTCCGTTGTCGAATCGTAACATGAAGTTTCAAACGAAATTCACCTCTAGAAATACATTTTTTTGACTAAAGTTATATAACTGTACATTAAAATTAATAATATATATTTTCTTTATTTTTGTTTTAGGTGAAGAAAGTTTCCTTAAATTTTGTTTTTCTTGGGCTTGGCAATATAGGCAAATGCAAAATGTCTATATAGTCAACTCTGTTTCACTCTATAGACCTGTCACTATATATATCTCACTGACATACTCCAATACAGGAAAGTAAAAATCTGAGAATGTGAAAAAAAAGAAAAGTGAAAACAAATTCTAGAGTTTTGGGATATTGTGACAACACATTATCATAAATATAAGAATGACACATGTATAAATGCACCGACTATTTTTTCCCACAAATAAGAAAAAGTGTCTCTCCATGACTTCATATATATTTTTCACTTGCATGACATATATATACATATTTATCTCATCACTACTACTACCACTACTCTTAGAAATCTCCGCATCTCTTCGACTTCTAATATTTAAGTATGTTAAAGATGAGTAACAAAAAAACAAATAAGAAAGCAGCTAGAAATAATGGATCATTCCGATCGCTTTTCATGCATGCAGACGTTGCCGATATGTTTCTCATGGGTTTCGGACTTTTCGGTGCCATCGCCGATGGATTTGAGGTTCCAACGTTGTTGTTTATTTCTTGCGCCCTTATGAACAGCGTTGGAAACTTTTCTTCTATATCCACCAATGTCTTCATTGGCAGAATCAATAAGGTGATTCATATACATAATAAGGATTTAAAGAACTTTTAAATACAGTAGTATTTCGTAATACTTTAAAAATACGTTTTAAATGCTTAAAAACGTTTTTTAATATTTTTCTGAGCTTGTAAATAAATAAGATAAACTTTAATATTTTTTGTTAAAATGAAAGTAAATTTTAAGATAGATAGTAATTAAACATACTCCGTATATATATATCATAGTTTAATAATCACATATTTTATTGAAAATTAATTAAGTATCATATATATATATATATAATATGTGTTTATTAGTGCTAGCTCCTAAATTTTTGTAATCAATTTTTATGACTGGAAAAGCAAGTAACCTTTTTTTCTGATTATCATCAACTTAATTAAATTTTATGATTAATTTATTTCATGAATGATAAATTAGGGTTTCAAAGAAAAGTTATTCATTAGATAAATGAGTTGAAAAACATGTGGATTTTTTTTTTCTCGGTATTGACTTTACGATTATCAAGTTACTGTATGTTTTATGACAATTGACCAAACAGAAGGATCGGTATGTAGGTACATTTATAGCTAGGTTTTAATTAAGTTCAAGTTTTAAACTTAGTTTTATCAAGTTTTCGTGTAATTGAAATTGAGTATATAAACTTATACATGCAGTTTCAAAAAATATTACTCGTATGTTTTATGATTACATAATAAAGAAAATGCTAAATACAATAGTTAACATATATGTATAAAAAAAAAGTTATATTTTTCATATAAAAATATTCACTCATAAATTATATGGTAAATAAACTTGTACTAATTTGTACAAAAACCCGGCCAATATTAATTAATAAACATTTTTACATACTTATAATTAATATGATATGTTTAGCGTTCTTACATAATCCTAGCTAACTCTATATATACATTTTGTCAACAGAATGCAGAATATCTTTGTTACTTGGCCATTGGAAAATTCGTTGCATGTTTTATTGGTAATATATATACACACATATATATATTGTATAAAGTGCATGTATTGTAATACATATATAGTACTCTTATCTAATGAGTGTTGATGCAGAGGGGTATTGTTGGACAAGAACAGCAGAGAGACAGACCTCACGATTGAGAACAACTTATTTAAAAGCAATTTTAAGACAAGAAGTGGCCTATTTTGACTTGAATGTTACATGCACAGCTGAAATCGTTACTACTGTTTCGAGTGATAGCCTCATCATTCAAGAATTCATCAGCGAAAAGGTAATTATTATATATGTTAGATATATAGATGTTCATGACTAATTAATTGTAATAGTAAAAAAAACTGTAGATTGATAAGAACCGTCTGATCTCATGTGCCTTTTTGGCACCCGCATGACCCCGTGTTAGGATAGCGTCAAGGTTAAATACAAATACGATTTTCCACAGCCATGCGTTTGGCGGGATTCGAACCTGTGCCCCGAGAGGAGACAGGCCACGCAAATGGCAACACGGTGACCACTGGGGTTTAACCCAGTGGTTAATTAATTGTAATAGTAATACGACAAAAAGTTATAATACATGCACTAGGTTACATGAGCAGAAATACAGTACATCTCTATTTATAACTAAGAGATGATATATTTTTTCCTACGTGGTCCCCTTTTTTAGATAACAACTAGGATTTTTGCTTAGTTGTCAAAATGTTATAATTTTGCTTATTTTTGGTTATTTTAAAGTTTAACTTATTATTTTAATTAATAATTAATAAATATTTTTTAACTAAAATAAAACTCCATGTATCTTTATCTACTATCATTATGATTATTATTATTATATTGTTATTATATAGTTATAGTTATATACAGAGTACTAATAATTACCATATATGAGTATGAATTTTTTTAATTAAACTTAGATATATCCCAATGCAATTTTAAAGTGTAATTAAATTGAGAAAAACATTTTAACCATGATCAATAAGTTTGAAACCAAATATTTTACATGACTAAGCTTTCAATTATGGAGTTTTTTTTTAAGTAGCCTATAATTCCCAAGCATCATATTTATATGTTATTATATTAAGTCATACATTATACGAGGCTTTTTGAGAATGTAAATAAAAAATGGATATATATGTGTGTCAAATATATCAATTATATTTACGTTTTCATCTCTTTACGATCATACCCCTATTTTAGCTTAGGTTTGCCGAAGTTTGAGTGACATTTAAGTTATCAGTCAATAGGGTCATCTTTAATAATAACAAAAATAAATAATAGTAACAAAAAATCAAATCATAACTTGTGCGAAAATATAAAGGATCCTTTGTGACACCTTCTTTTAGATGACAACTAAGATTTTTGTTTATTAGTCAAAATGTTATAATTTTTGCTTATTTTAAAATTTACCTTAGTAATTAGTTAGTAACTAATATTAATATTTTTTCCCTAAAATAAAACTCCATGCATTTATTATTATTATTATTATTATTATTATTATTATTATTATAAAAATCACTTTTATTAGAAATATGTGGGTTTACAAGAAATCACTTTATTATTATTATTATTATTATTATTATTATTATTATTATTATTATTATATAGTTATATACAATACTAATTACCATACATGAATATGATTTTTTAGTAAATGAAACTTAAATATATCCCAATGCAATTTTAAAAGTGTACATTGAAAAACAATTTCATGTTTTAACATAATTGACATATATTATTTTATTATTTATAATCGTAATCTAATGCTTTTTATATTATCATAAAATATGAATGATAATGTAAACATGAATTATTTTTATTTATGTTCTCGATTAGTCCCGTACAACGTACGGGTTTAATCTAGTTATTTATATCTTGATATGTCCAGTAGTAAATTAACTTGTATAATTATAATGCGTTAATTCTTCCCCTCCTCTCAACATTAAGATTTTGATAACTTAAAATACCTTTCTAATTTATCAAACAACTCACATCTCCTGCGATACATACACTCATACATGACGTCGCCACAATAATCGCCACCAACACTCACCAACATAAATTATTGTAATTATGTCATCTCTAGCGATGTAAATTATCGCCGTTGAGCGGGTAACATGCTAATATATAAGTATAAGGGGGAAGTGAAGGTGTGGTTGTCTCACACCCAATTTGGGTGAAAAACACATCACATTTAATTTTTTTTAATACTTTTTTTGCAAAAATAGGAGGGTCAATCATCTATGTATTTTATATAAAACACTAAAATATTAAAATGTGAGGATATTTTTCACTTAAATTGGGTGTGAGACAACCCTATCCTTACTTTTTCCCTAAGTATAAATTTTATTTAATGTTGTTGAGCGTTAGTTTAATTGTTATTATAGCTTGAAAGTACTTTAATTATCACCAGAAGTCTGGAGGAAAAAAATTACTCAAATCATGATAAGTAAAAATTAAATATTGTAGTTGGGAAATTATATTACATAACTACTGCATGTTGAGAGAAAAGTATAAGTGTATTATAATTGCATTAAAGACGACATTAATATTGAATTTGAATAAAATATTTAATAAAATTAAGTAGAAGGATACTCTCGCAATGCATTGACGGTACAGAGACATAAACTAGTGATGATGACGGTAACTATTGGTGTTAGTGACAGAGTAGTGTAAGTTGATGCAAAAGTAGTAATGAAGATATTTAAAAAAATAAAGTACTAACTTATGTTGTAAATTAATTTATTACAGGCAATTAGGAAATTTTACATTTTTTTTCCTTTAGTTTTTTCAATATGAGGTTAGAATTTTTATAAGGTTATAAGGATAATATAGTGAAAAAGAAAAATCAGTTCAGTTGGTGAATGAAATTTACTTTTCAAAAACAAAAAAAAAAGTCCAATTGGTGAATAGGCCCATATTATCTATAAGAGTATGCACCAAAAAAGAGAGGAGCACTCTTTTTGCACTTTAACATGTGACATGCAGATGTTTAACTTTGAGCGGTGATGAGAGAATAGAGAGAGCATTGGAGACATTTTAAGAAAAAGGAAACTAAATGATACTTGTACTAAAATAAATGTACATCTATCATATATAAGCATTATACTGATTGTATGTTTTAAGATCAATACATTATGGTTAATTAATAAAAAGTAGTGATACAATAACCAACTTCACTTAGGCTAGAGTATCTTCTAAATCCACTATGTGGGCTCCGGAGGTGAGTTTTTCCTCAGGTCTCGGGTTCGAGTCTTAGGTTTCTCATCTCAAGGTATTTTCCATGAGGAGGGGGTTGAAGGTCCAGCAATTTGTTGGTTAAAATTGCCCCAACTTCTTAATCGAAACTAACTTTACAAAAAAAAATAAATTAAGGTAGTGATACAATTATCATTTTCCTTTTATAAAATATACTATTGTAACTTTTTTTCTATTTTATCAACTCTTAGAGAGTACGATGATCAGTGCAAAAAATAGTTACATTTATGATTCATGTCATATATATTCCCATCAAGTCTAACAATTGAGATTGTGATTCTAATCGAAATGGAAACAAAAATGCAGTTGCCGGTGTTCGTGATGAATGTGGCGGGCTTTTGTGGAGCATATATTATGTCATTTATGTTACTATGGAGGCTAGCAATTGTTGGGCTTCCATTTATCATCATTTTAGTGATCCCTGGTCTGATTTATGGAAGAGTTTTAGTTAGCTTATCAAGACAAATCAGGGAGGAGTATAATAATGCTGGTGTTGTCGTGGAGCAAGCGATATCTTCTGTAAGGACAGTTTATTCGTTTGTTCGTGAAAGCAAGACCATTAGAGAGTATTCTGCTGCTTTACAGGGAACAATGAAGTTAGGTATAAATCAGGGTTTGGCTAAGGGATTGGCAATGGGCAGCAATAGTGGCGTCGTTTTTGCTGTTTGGTCTTTCATATGTTGGTACGGTAGTAGATTGGTTATGTACCATGGAGCTAAAGGTGGAATCGTGTTTGGTGTCGGAAGTTCTATTACATATGGTGGACTGTAAGTATTTGTAGTTTCATATTTTTCCTTCTTTTTAGAATTATGTTGTGTATATATGTGTTTATATATATATATGGTTTCTTGTTCATATAATACAGGTATTAGATTAAAACAAATAAAACCACCAGTTTTTCTTAACTAGCTAGTATATCTTGGTGCATTAGTGTATATACTTGAGCTCTATCTTCGTGCATCAGTTTTTTCATGATACAATATTCAAGATCTTATCTTCCTTGTTTCACTATAATACTTGTTTTACATTCCTTCTTAATAACGGACTTTTGCTAATTGCTTAAAAAATATCTGATAACCCGCAGATCATTGGGTGCTGGATTGTCAAATGTCAAGTATTTTTCAGAGGCAATGGCTGCAAGTGAACGTATAAGGGGATTGATAAAAAGAGTTCCGAAGATAGACTCAGAAGACATGGAAGGGGAGATATTACAAGAAGTCTTTGGGGAAGTAGAATTCAAGAGCATAAAGTTTGCCTACCCATCGAGGCTGGAGTCAGTGATATTTGAAGACTTTAACTTAAAGCTTCCAGCAGGGAAGACAATGGCATTGGTAGGCGGTAGTGGGTCAGGTAAATCAACGGTGATTTCATTGTTACAAAGATTTTATGATCCTCAAGAAGGAGAGATTTGTTTAGATGGGGTGAGGATTGACAAGCTTCAACTAAAGTGGATAAGATCACAAATGGGTTTGGTAAGTCAAGAGCCTGCTCTATTTGCTACCACCATAAAAGGGAACATACTTTTTGGTAAGGAAGATGCCACTATGGAAGAAGTCATTGAGGCTGCAAAAGTTTCAAATGCTCATAACTTCATCTCCCAGTTGCCCCAGGCTTATGAAACCCAGGTTTGTTTTTCCCTATAACATGCCCTAATCACAAATTAGTCATAAATCGCAAGTTCCATGTAATGGTATTTTAACTCCTAATATTAACATCCATTAAAATGTCCATTAAACAACAGGTTGGTGAAAGAGGAATTCAAATGTCAGGTGGGCAAAAGCAAAGGATAGCAATTGCACGTGCCATAATCAAGTCGCCTCGTATTCTTCTCTTGGATGAGGCAACAAGTGCACTAGATTCTGAATCTGAACGGGTCGTGCAGGAGGCACTTGATAGTGTGGCAGTTGGTCGAACCACCATTATCATAGCTCATCGCCTTTCAACAGTTAGAAATGCAGACATGATATCAGTGGTCCAAAATGGCCGGTTAGTAGAGTCTGGCTCCCATGATGAACTCATTCAACTTGAAAACAGTTTCTACAAATCACTCGTTCACCTCCAAGAAAAAAAGCAAAACACTGAAACCCTACACAAATGTCCATTGGACTCCTCCACACATTATGTCCACAACAAGAGCAGCCGTCAGCAACTGATTGTGAGCAGGTCGAGTTCCACAAACTCAGGCAACCGTGGTGAACAAAACTTTATCTCGCAGGCCAACCAAGAAATTCCAGTGCCTACATTTAAGAGGCTATTAGCAATGAACATTCCTGAATGGAAGCAAGCATTGTTTGGGAGTGTGGGTGCGATTTTGTTTGGTGCTATTCAGCCACTTTATGCTTTCTCGATGGCGTCAATGATGTGCGTGTATTTTTTGCCAGATCATGACGATATCAGGCATAAAACGATGATTCATGCATTGTGTTTCATTGGTTTGGCAGTTTGTTCAATGCTAATCAATATCGTTCAGCATTATAACTTTGCAGCCATGGGAGAGCACTTAACAAAGAGAGTACGAGAAAGGATGTTGTTAAAGATACTCGCCTTTGAAATTGGGTGGTTCGACCAAGATGAAAACTCAAGCGGGGCAATTTGTTCAAGGCTTGCTACAGATGCCAATGTGGTACAGATTTTTATCTTTTTATGATTTTGTTATAAGTAGTTGAATTTTTTCCGTTGCTAACAAATGATGTTTCATGCATCATTTTTCTATGGAGCAAGTGACAAAAGACTGAATGATTTTGCAGGTGCGGTCTTTGGTGGGTGATCGATGCTCACTTCTAATACAAGCATTCTCTGCAGTAACAATTGCCTTCACGATGGGGCTGGTGATCGCATGGAGATTGGCTATAGTTATGATTGCAGTTCAACCACTAATAATCATATGCTTCTATTATAGAAAAATTCTTTTAAAAAACATGTCAGAGAAAGCCATGAAAGCACAAGATGAAAGCAGCAAGCTTGCAGCTGAAGCTGTCTCAAATTTACGTACGGTGACTGCCTTTTCATCCCAAACACGAATACTCAAAATGCTCAAAGAGACCCAAAAAGAGCCAATGCATGAAAGCATCCGGCAAGCTTGGTATGCTGGATTTGGACTCGGGTTTTCACAAAGCCTTATAGCTTGTACTTGGGCTCTAGCCTTTTGGTATGGTGGGAGATTGATTAGCGGTGGTCATCTTGGGATCAAACCATTTCTCCAGTCGTTTTTTATCTTGGTAAGCACGGGGAGGGTCATTGCAGAAGCAGGGACCATGACAAATGATCTGGCCAAAGGGTCTGATGCAGTGAAGTCTGTGTTTGCATTATTAGACCGTTACACCTTGATAGATCCTGAGGACCCCAATGGTAACAAGCCAGAGATCATTACAGGGCATATAGAGATGCAAGATATTGACTTTGTGTACCCCGCTCGGCCTAACATTAGTATCTTCAAAGGATTTTCAGTCACTATTGAAGCAGGTAAATCAACTGCGTTGGTCGGACAAAGTGGGTCTGGGAAGTCAACCATAATTGGGTTAATCGAGCGTTTTTATGACCCGGTGAAGGGTATTGTTGAAGTTGATGGAAGGGATATAAGGTCTTACCATTTAAGAACACTGAGGAAGTATATTGCACTCGTGAGCCAAGAGCCATCACTGTTCTCCGGTACCATACGTGAAAACATCATATACGGTGCTTCCGAAAATGTTAGTGAATCAGAGATTATAGAGGCTGCAAAAGCAGCCAATGCTCATGATTTCATAGCAGTTTTAAAAGACGGGTATGATACTTGGTGTGGTGATCGAGGGGTACAACTTTCTGGAGGACAAAACCAACGCATTGCCATAGCCCGTGCTATACTGAAAAATCCAACAGTTTTGTTACTAGACGAAGCGACTAGTGCACTTGATAGCCAGTCTGAGAATATAGTGCAAGAAGCTCTCGAGCGAATGATGGTGGGGCGGACAAGTGTGGTGGTGGCACACCGGTTAAGTACAATACAAAGTTGTGACACTATTGCAGTTTTGGAGAAAGGGAAAGTGGTTGAGAAAGGTAACCATCGGACGTTGCTAGCAAAAGGGGCGCCAGGAGCTTACTACTCCTTGGTCAATCTGCAAAAGCCTATTTCTAATCACTGAAACTTGGTGGAGACAACATATGGGTTTTGACAGGGGGATCACAATTGTTGAAATAAAACAAAATAATTACTTGCTTCTTTTTAGTCAGTGTTGCTACAAAACACAAATCACATCTACTTCAGCCACTAAATTAGCAACAAACAGTAGAAACAGCAAATCAATATGTTACCTTGACATGTCAAGAAAATTGATGGTCTATGATTGGACCAACTTTTGCAATATGAATTCACATAACACTTGACTTGAATATGTGCAGTCCTTCAAATCTCTTCAACAAATTTCCCTTGTACTGGTGCATAGGCAACCATATTAACTATATTTGTCAGCTTGAAATTCACTACAGCAGGTCACATAAGTTGACTTAATCAAAAATTCAACCAAGAAATACAACCATACAATATTTTGATATAATGATATATATAAGGATTGGTGCAATGCAATGCAATGACATATGCATGGATTACAATTTACTACTCTTAGTGAAAAGTGAAGCAACATATCTCTATCTTTTCTTTAGTCTTTAGTACATATAAAGCATTTGACCTTTTACTTAATTGTTAAATTTTACTCATTTACTCTTATAAAAGTATCTAACGCTAATACAAGAGTAACTAAAATAATGAAGGATATTCTTTATTAAAAAAAATAATAAGTTCCCCAAAATTTGCATAATAAGCCCAGAAATATTTCATAGTTCATTCAGTAAGTGTGAACTGTGAAGAGGGTATTTTTTTTTCCTTTTATTTCTCTCAAATTCTTGTATTCAATAGGCTTGTTTAGCTGCGAGATTGGTACTTTCACTTCTAATAGGTGAGGGTTTTTTTTTTTTTTTTTTAATAGTTGCCTCATATACTAAACCAAATCATATGTGTTTGCGTGACGCTTTAGGGAATGATCAATAAAATATCTTTTCTTTAGAGATGCAATCATATTTTCATCAAACTAATCTCCATTTGTATTTACAAATTGTTGTCTTTTTGGTTTGATATCGGAGCTTACGATACACTTAAAAAAATATGTATGTAAAATAACTTATTTGGTTTTCTATCTTTGTGACATGTAGGTTTTTAGTCATTGCATATATAGGATATATCGTGATAAACATCAAAAAATATAAATTAAAAAAAAATAATACTCGTAAAATAAGTCTCGTACACTTAAAAAATGCTTATATAAACACTAGCAAGATGTTAGTAAATTATATTATTTATACCTATATATCTATACTATCTTATAAAGTATTTTGCCCTTTTTAAAAATCAAAATTCATGATTTGAAGTACCTAAAATACTCTTCTTCTGTATTCATTAGTTTAAACATTCTTAGTTAATATACATATAATATCCTTAAATCTCGACCACTCATTTTCTTCTCTCTCCTCAAATCTCAACCACTCATTTTTTTCTCTCTCCCCTGTAAATCATTTTGTTCATCTAATTTATTCAAAATCTTTTATCTCAAAAAACGATAAATTATAAAAATTGTATGGGTGTTCTTAAAATTTTATGTTCTTTCATTAGAGATGGCATTCGATATACTTTCGACCAATTTTTAAATGCGAGGGCGGAGCCCGTACGGATAAAGCATTTGGCTATTACACTCTATGACTTATCACCTCCTATGATCTATCACCACTACCATCTCACCGCCGCAATGCGCGGACAATTTCTGTCGTCTTTTTTTTTATATTTAAAAAGGAGATGTCGAATTGTTGAAGACAATGTCATTCTTACCTCTCAATTATATAACAAACACGGCCCACTAACAATACACCAAAAAAAAAAGGAGATGTCGAATTGTAGCCTTGTAGGGTATCACCTATCAGTTCCTAGAAAGAAGCCCAAATACGTTAAATAAAAGCTGTCCGCTTGAAAAGGAATGGCCTAAATATACCTTTTTAGTGTTTAGCCCAAATAAACCTTTTTTTACTGTCTAGCCCAAACCTACAAACCATCTTTTTCGAAATTTCAAAACCAAGACCTATCTACAATTTTTCAAATATAGAAACAGTGACACATAAAATGTTTAATGATAAAATTTTTTGTTTTTTTTTTACAAGTGTGTATCAAAAATCACAACGAAGTCTAGTTGTTTAAATAGGTTTTCTGCTAAAGAAAACATATGCTAATCGTACATCGTGCAATATAATATATAACTTAGTAAAAGGGTTAAACCTGTTCTTGTAACCATGCTACGATACAAATGCAAAAATAAATATAAATGAAATTTCTCGTTGATTCACCACTCTGCTCTTTTTTCTGTTTCTACCGCTTATTTTCTTTCTCTCCCACCTTGCGGTGTTTTTATAGTTTCTCTCTTTTTGCTTATTATTATATTATAATTAATAATAATTATTAATACATCAAACAAGAAGAAGGAGAAGAAGAAGAAGTTGTAAATTGTAGTAATGATTGTTCTCTGAAAAACTTGGATCCAAAACTTCGATTCATTGTCTTAACAATTCCATATATATATATATATAGATCTATCTCTCTATCTATCTGCCTCACAACACAATCCTTTTTCTTGCCTTCCTTCAAGGTTTCTCTACTTTTCAGCTTCTTTCTTTTATCTTCGAATTATATATCTATATATATACAAGTAATATGTATAATAAATTATGCAGATTGATTTAGTAGCTGTTGTTCTGGAAGGAAAGGATGAAACGAATACGAGATGATGGATATGGTAACACTAACTCTCAATTTAAACGCCCATTTGCTTCTTCCCGGGCTGAATCGTAAGTTTCTCTCTCTCTCTCTCTATATATATATATATATGATGTATGTGTATGTATAGGTTGTGTGATTTGATGTAGGGATTATTTTGTTTTTGTAAAAAAGTTTTATTAATAATTTTTGATTTGAATGTGGTTAAAGTTTGTATTATCTATAGGGTTTAGTTTTAAATTTTTGAGATTTATACGAGTAAGTAGGTGAAATTTGTTGTTGTAAACTTTGTCTATAGATTAGGTTTTTTTTTCCTTGAGAAATTTGTTGCCTTTGAGTGTTTGGTAGAATTGTGATTATCGGAAAGGTAAATGTAGAAAAGGATAACATATAGTGAAAATATTGTAATTTCTATTAGCGTATATATTTAGTTGCCGTTTCCGTTGGAGGAACTAGTGGATCTTGTAAGGAAAGTGGAATTAAATTTGAATGATTGTACGTGGTAAAATGTTACGTGAAGTAAACGTTATTGTGGAAGATTGTGCAAGGAAAGTACTAAATGGTTTTTAAACATGCATACTCATCGGAATGCTTGGTTAGGGTTGTTAATTAGTGTCACATGAAAGGATTTGCGTACGTGATTCAAAACCTATGTTGCTTACTTGTGATACCAATTTTTCGGATGCTTAACTAGTAAAAAGGTTGAAACTTTTATTTCTTTTTCTATTGAAGATATAGCCAACCACCAGCCCCGGGAGGAGGTGAAGGAGCTGGAGGAGCAGTTACAGCTGTGGCAGGGGGGAATGGAGGTGGTAGCAGTGCACAAAAACTCACAACAAATGATGCATTGACGTATTTGAAGGAGGTCAAAGACATGTTCCAAGATCAAAGAGAGAAATATGACATGTTTCTTGACGTGATGAAAGATTTTAAAGCTCAAAGGTAAGTAATTATCGTTAGATGGATAGATTATAACATTTGATAGGTACTGGGATTTGACATAGTTGAGAACTTTGATAATGCAGAATTGATACTACTGGTGTCATAGCAAGGGTGAAAGAATTGTTCAAAGGTCACAATAATCTAATTTTTGGGTTTAACACTTTCTTACCAAAGGGTTATGAGATTACTGTTATTGAGGACGACGAGACGCCTCCAAAGAGGACAGTGGAGTTCGAAGAGGCTATAAGCTTTGTGAACAAAATAAAGGTGGAACTGATTTTCTTAGTTATTGAAACTTATAAGAAACAACAGCTGTTTTAGATTTATGATTTTAGATTAAAGTTATCCTACCCCTCTTGTGCAGAAACGCTTTCAAAATGATGATCGTGTATACAAATCGTTTTTGGACATATTGAATATGTATAGGAAAGAACACAAGGGTATTAGTGAAGTCTATCAAGAGGTAAATTTTTGTTTACTTTTCTAAAAATATTTCAGGATATGCTGACATACGGGATTGTCTTTGTCTTATTGTTTCACTTCGCATCTGTGCAGGTTGCTTCGCTTTTTGATGATCATCCAGATCTTCTTGACGAGTTCACAAGATTTTTGCCTGATGCTTCAGCTGCTGCATCTGCACACCAGGCTTCGTTACGACATTCCCAACAACGTTTTGATGAACGGAGCTCAGCCGTGGCTCCGCTTAGACCAGGACAAATAGATAAGGTAGTATGATTAAGCAGTTTTACACATCATTTTCACATATGCATATTTAATTTGAGTTTGAATGGACTAAGCTTTCTTTTTTTTTTTTTTTCTTTTTTTTCTTTTTGCATTGGTAGCGAGGCCGGAGAGACAGAGTCAATGCTGAACGGGACCCGAGTCCTGATGTGGATGATAAATCAATGGTGAAACTTCACAAAGAGCAGAGGAAACGTGCTGAAAAGGAGAGCAGGGATAGGAGAAGTAGTGATCAGGATTACAAAGATCATGATCTTGATAGCAATAAGGATATCCATCGTGCTGAAAAACGAAAATCTGCACGTAAAGCTGAAGATTTTGTAGTACATTCAGGTTCGGCCCCATATGATGATAAAGATGCCGTCAAAAGTGAGTAGATGCTTTGTTTGTCAGTCGGGGAACTCATAAGTATTACATTGTTTTCTTTATATATTTTCTTCTGAAAGGCAATTAATTCACACGCATTCACAATCTGGGTTTTAATCTTGCACTTGCCCTAGTGAGACTTGAACCTAAAACCTTTTGGTTTTTGCTACGTCAATGCACTTGTTCCCATATGTAGATGATGTTTTTGATTAACCCGGAACTTTATCAATACTGCCTAGTTTTGAAGAATATGCAGGTTGTTTGCTATGAAGTTTAGGTGTCTGGAAGTAGAACTTGGCTGTTTGATGAAAGTTCTTGTATCTTAGTCATATTGGTTACACATTATTTCTTTGAAGTTGTCTCACGTTATGATATTTTTTCATTATAGGCATGTACAGCCATGAATTTACTTTCTGCGAGAATGTGAAGAATAGATTACGCAATTCAGACGATTATCAAGCATTCTTGAAATGCCTACATATCTATAGCACAGAAATAATTACAAAGAAGGAGTTACAGACCTTGGTATGTTTCACAAGTTGTACATATACTCATTTTCTTTTCTTCTGGCACTACTTGAAATAATTACAATTCTCCAATGAAAGCCTTTTCTATTCTGCTTTTGATATAGACTATGCATGTTGTCGCGTTGGTGTATCTTGCTCTAATTGACTCATTACTGGTGTGAATAGCAGCTCGCGGTTTTGAATTTGATATATCTTTTTTCCCCTTCACGTAATCAGGTTGCTGATTTACTTGGGAAGCACACTGATCTTATGGAAGGTTTCAGTGCATTTTTGGAACATTGCGAAAACATAGGTGGCTTTTACATTATGTTGTTCACTCACACTTATTTTGTTTTACTATATCCTGCTTATGATTCCTTAAAATGATCACCAATGTCTCATATTTGTGTGCTCGCAGATGGATTCTTAGCCGGGGTTATGGACAAAAGTATGTGGGCTTGTTTTTGTTTTCCCTTTTGCTACACCTCTCTTCAATGTAAAATTAATCAATTGTGCGAACATTTGTTCACCACAGAAGCGTTGTGGAATGTTTCCAAGTCAACAAGGACAGAGGAGAAAGAAAGGGAGAATAGGCGTGAAATTGATGCTAATAAAGAGAAGGACAAGTACAAAGAGAAGTATTGGGGAAAATCTATACAAGAGCTTGACCTCTCTGATTGTCAGCGGTGCACTCCCAGCTATAGACTTCTTCCTGATGATGTAAGACCATAGTGCCTTCTGCTTTTTCTGGTTATCAAACAACTTAACTTTATGATCTGGCAGTTTATATTTGACATTTGGTCTCATGTAGTACCCGATTCCATCAGTAAGCCAAAGATCAGAGCTAGGTACTCAAGTATTAAATGATCTCTGGGTATCCGTGACTTCTGGTAGTGAGGATTATTCATTCAAGCATATGCGTAGAAACCAGTATGAAGAGAGCTTGTTTAGATGTGAAGACGACAGGTAAAGTAACAATTTACAAGAACAAAGAATGATGGATGAGTCTTAAACTTATGAAATAACGATGCATGTTCTCTTTTATTTCTTATGATGCTTGTAGGTTTGAGCTAGATATGTTATTGGAGTCTGTGAATTCAGCTACTAAACGTGCGGAGGAACTACTGAATAGCATTAATGACCACTCAATTGGTTCAGAGGGTTCCGTTCGTATTGAAGATCACTTCTCAGGTGATTGCAGTTCAGTTTTGGGAAAGTTTCTGCAGTTTTATATCTTGCTCTTATTGATCTTGATTATTACTACTTGTAGCTCTGAATTTACGTTGCATTGAACGACTATATGGGGATCATGGTCTTGAAGTGATGGAGACACTGCGTAAAAACCCATCTGTTGCATTGCCTGTTATATTGATCCGTTTGAAGCAGAAACAAGATGAATGGACCAAGTGTCGGGCAGATTTTAACAAGGTTTGGGCTGATATTTATGCAAAGAACCATTATAAGTCACTTGATCACCGCAGCTTCTATTTCAAGCAACAAGACTCAAAGAATTTGAGCACGAAATGTAAGTTGATCTGAGTTTCTGATATCGTAGTTACTTGATGTTTTTCTATATGAAAACCGTTCATGTTTCTCTGTAACTAGGCTTGGTGGCTGAGATCAAGGAAATAAAGGAAAAGAGCCAAAAAGATGATGATGTGCTCCTTAGTATTGCTGCTGGAAATAGACACTATATCATGCCAAATCTTGAGTTTAATTTCACCGACAAGGATATTCATGAGGATGTATATAAACTTATCAAGTATTCATGTGAAGAAATTTGCACAACCAAGGAACAACTGGACATTGTATTAAGGCTTTGGACTACCTTCTTGGAGCCAATGCTCAGTGTACCTACGCGGCCCTGCAATTCTGATGGTCTTGAAGATGTTGAGACATCTACACGTGGTACTACCAAGAATGAAGGCGAGAGTGATGCAAGTCCAGGTGCTGATAGTGTTACTTTTAGTATTAAGCAAGCAAAACCAGCCTGCAATGGGGATTATAATGCTTCACCAAAAAGAATAGATTCAAACAAGAATATTTTGGTTAATGGAGCTACTTCAGTTAAAGAGGATGGATCAAGACTAGAGAAAGATGTTAAGAACGTATCTGTTGGGGATAAAGCGCCATTAACAGGTACTACATATGATAACAATCTTTCTAGAATTTGCACTGAGTTATCTAGGGAGCGTTCTTGAGTCTTGACATCTATGATTTTGTATATTTATGATTTCTTTATGTTATGGTATATATGTCATTGCTGAGCCAAAATTTTGGGATCATATTTTTCAAGGACGCGATGCAACCTCATCTAGACCAAATAATGTTGATGAAGATGGCCATGAAGTCAAGTCAAACACTAATGTTTCTTCATCTCAGGTTTGACTCTCTATTTGTCACTCGTTTCACTTTTGCAATGAGCTCTTACGTATCACAGATATTTTCTTATTCTACAGCCTGGCGACATCTCAAGATCTGCGACTGTGGCAAATGGAAGCTCTGCTAAAATTGAGAAAGAAGAGGGTGAATTATCCCCAAATGGTGATTTTGATTTTATGGAGATCGATGCAGATGCTGATGACGAGGACAGTGACAATGCTCCAGAAGGTGGTGATGATGTTTCAGGCACTGAGTCTGCTGCAGATGAATGCTCAAGGGAAGAACATATAGAAGATGGAGATCATGATGATCTTGATGGCAAAGCAGAGAGTGAAGGAGAGGCCGAGGGAATAGAGGATGCAAACTTTGTTGGAGGAGACACGTCATTGCAATCTTTAGATCGTTTTTGGCTTACAGCAAAACCATTGGTAAAGCGTATGGTTTCTCCATTACACACTGGTGGGATAAAAGATTGCAACGTTTTTTACGGGAACGAAAGTTTTTATGTTCTTTTTCGGCTTCACCAAGTAAGTAGTTATCTATGTTATTTTTCAAATTATACAATCCTTTACTTGGAATTTTTGTTTATCTGTATTACGTTACCAGGTGTTGTATGATAGACTATTGTCTGCTAAAGTTTTTACGACATCTGCTGAAACAAAGTGGAGAGCTACTAAGGACACCTCTCCACCCGATTTGTACTCTAGGTAGTTAATTTCTGCATCTGTAATTTACACGTAACTTTAGAACATCCGTCCTTATTAGGATATCATTGTGTTGTGCAGATTTATAAGTGCTCTTTACAGCCTGCTTGATGGTTCTGCTGATAATGCGAAGTTCGAAGATGATTGTCGGGATATCATCGGAAATCAATCTTATGTGTTATTTACATTAGACAAGCTGATTTTTAAGCTTGTCAAACAGGTATGCACCTGGATTGATCTTATGCTCGTCGATCATTTCGCTCCAGGTAATGGTTCTGATTGCATTTCTACTGGCTGCAGCTTCAAACTGTGGCAGGTGATGAGACAGATAACAAACTTCTCCAACTGTTCGAGTATGAAAGATCACGTAATTCTGAGAAATATATTGATTCTGTATACTACGAGAATGCACATATTCACATTCATGATGAAAACATATACAGATTTCAGTGTGTAAGTTTTCTTGCGCTGATCTCTTTTGCTTTGTTTTGCCTGTAGCCGCGTTTGGTTTTTATGTTCTTTTCAAATGTTTTCCAGTCATCTAGCCTATCTTGTTTGACCATCCAGCTGATGGATGATGGAAATGAAAAGCCCGAAGTAGTTGCGGTTTCTGTAGATCCTAATTTTGCAGCCTATCTCCAGAATGATTTCCTTTCGGTTGTGCCTGAAAAAAAGGAATCTGGCATTATGTTGCAGAGGTAATAATACTTTCTGACACGAATGATCGAGTCTTCTGTTCAAAGTTTAATAAACAAGTGAGTCTTTTATCATTTGTGATGTTTGTACGAGTTAATGAGTAGTCATTAGTATGTTTACCGAATCTATCTAAATTCATTATTATCTAAGCATTTGGATCTTTCAATGATTACATGATAACATTTATATAGGAAATAATCAACTGTTATGCTTGTAAAATGATTTGACACCTTCGTTGCTTTTCTTGGTTTCACACGATTTCCTCATTAATTCTTTTGCAAAATGGTAAATCCTCCTAAAAAGGATATGATGACACATGTTCTCAATCTTCTAGTCCATCTACTCTCTTGATCATGCCACGTGTCATCATCTCTAGGAGGATGAATTTGAGGGATCAGGTAGGAGGATATAGCATTAGCCTTTGTTATATAATGACATTGAAGTCCTTACTACATACAGAAGTAAACGGCAATTCTTGGACATGGGTGAATCTGCTGCTCTGTCAGCTGCCATGGAAGGTGTTCAAGTGGTCAATGGCTTGGAGTATAAGATATCTTGTAGCTCGTCAAAGGTATTTGCTGTCTTTGCATTACTCTTCTATGCAAACTCTCATACATAATCTTTGATGTATTTGCATGATTAAAGTGCACACATGAGTCTGCTGTTTTTAAGTTTTCATTCACTCTTTTCATGTTAAGTTTATCCCAATTATTTGTTGTTGAAGAATCAAGAATGACTCACCACTCCCCTTTGAACTTCTCATAAATCTTATTTCTATTATATTATCTAAGAAAACCACCATTGCTTTTGGGGTCATGAAGTGGATATTTCATATCTATTTCACATATTACCTTGTTCATGAATCCTGTCCTTGTTTGTGATAAATTTGAATCATTTCATCTTTGGTGCTCCAAAAACCGTATTTCTTTCTGATGGAGAAGCATATATGCGCTTATAACTTCAACTTTCCTTTCAAAAGTTATGTAGAATCTAGCGATATGATGTTGTAGCATGCCACAACTCCACAACCCCATCACCCATTGCTTTTGTTGTTTTCATTTATTCCATAATGGATTTTATCACTGAGGGTATTGCTACTCACAAGTCACAAGTGTCCGGGTCAATAAAGTGAAATTTGAAGCAAAAAAATCCAATACCAATGGTTTTAGTATCGTAATTTCTCATTTATTTTCCCCTCATGTGCATCATGATGAGTTCATAGATTAGTGCTAAATCAATACCAGCTTTTCTCAAACTTAGTCCCATTTCTTTCTGAATTTGGTTTTTGAAAAGCCCTTAAGTTCATCTCTTCCTTCAACAAACATTCGTCATTAAACTGTTCATAATCTATTTTGTTTATGGTTTTTTTCTGCATATTGTTGTACTTTGTGGGTTGCTAGTAACCTCTGCTGCCAAACATCTCAGAGACTTGGTGGTTCCTCTCTTCACCGACTTATGTGATTTTACGCATTCTGCAGCTTATCACCATTGGCAACATCCCTCATTCATTGGCACACTCTTCATTGTTGATGTTAACGTGCCCCTCTTTAAGTTGGGTGTCTCTCCTCCATGGTAGATCGAACCTCCCTGATAACCAATAACGGTAGAGTTGTTGGCCGACTTGTTGGAGCTGTCTCTCTCAAAATGAAATAAAATATATAGTTACCTGATAATTTTGTAACTTCCAATTTATAGGATATAAATGGGCCCGGCAGTTGGGCCCACTACTAAATTCTAACTATTGAAATGGAAGTGGCTCCCAAGACTCCTGTACATTTTTGCAATGTTTAGTACCGCTAGTTAGTTAATTACGACGGTACCAACAAAGTACCTTTCTAATTATGTAGGTGATGTCATTGCTGAGTATTAAATTATGAACAAGTAGGCTCTAAGCATAATCTGTGACACAACACAAACAGGGTAAGAAATTTAGAGTGAAAACTACATAATCATATGATAACTTTTTACTAAATACATGATTAATATGCATGGTAGATTGTATTCTGCCGATTGTAATTACTTCGTTTGCACCATGAATCGCTTCTAATCATGTTATACAATTTACTACTTATAACATTATATATGGCATGTAGAGTATCCTGATCTGATTTACCCTGCTGTTTCATATTTTTATCTTAAAAGTTGTCTCAACAGCTCTTTTTCTCTAATATAAAAGAAAGTATTGATTTTGTGTTTCTGTTTGCATGCCATATCCCTTGATAAAGTTTATCTGATTTCTAATCAGTTGAGTGCTGGCAGATCTCCTACGTCCTCGATACAGAAGATTTCTTCTCCCGTGAAAAAAGAAAAGGAAGAAAAGCCTCTGGAAGCATACTATCCTCAAGTTGCCATGCTCAAGCAAAAGTACAACGGTTTCACAGATTCTTAGAAACCTCTATACAGTAGCACTCAATGCCATTGCTCCATGAACTTCAAGGTAAATATTTATAGGTGCTCTGCTGAAGCATACAACACATCTCATGATTGCAATTTCTGAATGCTAACTTAGTGTTGCAATTTTCATGGGGCTACATTGTGATCACCAATAAAGTGCGTATATTTTGTCATTTTTGTAGAATCTTGCTGGCATAAGTTTGCTCGGTACTAGTGCTACTTGAGGCAGCTTTAATTTGTGAGAAATAGGTTCGGTAATATAACGATCGCCTTGTGAAGTTCATACAGACAGTGGGATATGAACCATCAGTTGTGTAAATAGGCATGGAGATTTCATGTTACAACTGGTATATCTGCTCGTCTAATTGCTTCTATTTTTGCTGTGCTTTGACACATGATACCCTTTTGTCTGTAACCGTTTTTTTTCTTTTTGTAACATTTCTGTCCCAATTTTTGTGGTCGGTCAATGAATATGTAATGCCAGAATTATATGAAGGTGGAGGAAGGGTTTTTGTTTTTCCCCTAAAAAATAGGAAGCTCCAACTCCAGGAAGGAAGGATATTCTGGGCTTTTGTACAGAGCTTACTACCAACTGTTGATGTTTTAAGCAATTCTGTAATCTGACATTTATTTGACCCCCAATAGTTGATCTATCGTCTGTCCTGTTTTTCTTTATCTTTTTCTTCTCATATTGAAGGTGTTACTCCAAAAAGAATAATGTAGCAGGTTATGTAACAAAATTCTATGTTATTGGGTAAATAATCCAGTCTTGTTTACTGGTTGTTTTCCCATCAAGAAATATTAAAATACCCATGTTAAATCAATCTTTGTTTAAGACACCCGCTTTGATGTTTTAATCATGACTGGCTGGTCTATTCCTGAGTTTAGAACATTGCATATACATTAGGCACACATTTATGTGTGAAATGGGATGAAAGGTTTTAGAAGCACACAACCTCTTGAAGAGCATTGTAAATAGGGTGGAACTTTTTAACATGTAACAAGGGTCTGTTAGATTATCTTAACATTAAATAGCTTTCGAAACGACGTACTAAGAAATAATCTAACATAAACTATTGGGAAATAATAATAATAAAAAAAAAAAAGATAAAGTGAATGTCTGTTTTTCGATCTTACTATTTTTCGGTCTAAGGGTGGATGGAGTATTACCCAAATACCTAATTCTAACTAATTCATTCTTCAATCAAAATATTCTAACTCACAAGTACTCAATTTTACCTAATTTTTACTAAAATTACTGGCAATACATACACAATTCTTACCCAATCTTACCAATTTCTTTTTTTTTTCCATTTTTTTTATTACATATAATTAAACTATATAAATATAAATACTAAATCATTTAGTAAATAAAACATAACCATAAAAAAGAAGAATACGTAATACTTGAAATTAAAAAAAAAAAGAAAAGAAAAGAAAAAAGACTATACATATGTTTTCTTTCAAGGCTTCTAAAATAAATATGAAACTCTAAGGCTTAAAATGAAAATTAAGAATAATATGTAATACTGTATTAAATATTAATAATAACATACATATGTTGTCTTCCCCCTGTATCATCGATGGATAAAAGTAAGAAAACAGAAACAGGTCGCCGAAAAAAAAAATAAAAAACAAAAAAACAAAACAGAAACAGCTTACCGTCGTTGGGGGACCACTTGCAACGGCTCTATGCATCTACCCAACAATCGGTTTCCAAGCCCAATTCACTACCTGATTTTCGCTACCCGACTTAAACCCGATCGGCAGGGGTGGTGTGCCCGATCGTGGTCGGGATACCCGAGCGCTTACACAATGGGTACTCCCTCCAGCCTAATCGATTATTTTAGAAATTCAATGCAAGACTTTAAGTCGACATACATTACTATTCTTTCACATTAGACAAGTAGTATATACATGTATATTTTTAGTTTGTTGAAATTTTGATATTATTAATGTTATTACCGTGCTATCATTATTATTAATTTTTTTTATATGTTAATTATTATTTTTTATATGTTTTAAGATAAGATGATTTTTCAAATATGTTATGTATGAATACTAGCACGGTACCCGCACATTACGGTGGTGGTCGTGGTGACGACGGTGTGGTGGTGGGAGTGACTGTTGGTGGTGTAGGCGGCGTCAAGTAGTATAGATAATTGATGTAAAAGTAATTGATTTATAAGGTTAATGAAGATATTTTAAAAGATAAAAAACTGGTAATGTAATTTAATAATTAACGTTATTTTAGATAACTTTTTCATGTAACATTTAAAAAGAAAGTTGTTATTTTTATTAGATAGTATAAAAGTATAGATTAGGTTTATATGGGAATTAATATTGAGAAATAGGGGTATTTTGGGTATAAAAAAGTGCTGAATTTTCTAAAATAGAAGTATTAATTTTTTTTTGTAAGGGTTTATAAATTTATAGATAGATAAAAAAAAAATTTACCTTTTTTTTTTAGATTGGTGGAAATCTCATACGAAGCTTCTTAAAAAGGGCGGCCTATTGTTTGAAAACAAGGCATATTCGTGGAACGAAATACAGATCATATCCAAAACAGTCCAACTTGTACAAGTTGTTGCTTCACGTCTTTCCAATTATTGACCACCGTTAACTTTTTATAATATTTCTTTCATTGCACTTTTTTTTTTTTTTTTAAATAATATTTTTTTTTCATTGCACTTTTATTGTCTACCAATAGAAAAATTGGAATTTTAAGGAAGTGATTTGCGTAGGAAACTTTTTTATGTATGTATGTATGTATGTATGTATGTAATATATGCATACATTGACGAGTTTCTCCATTTTTAAGATGTGTACCTTGTGTTTTTATGTACATAAAGTAAATAAAAAAATTAAAAAAGTCATGTGCACATCAACCCTGCTTTTAAAATATGTAAATTTGTTGCAGTATTTCAGTTTATTCTTCGTATTTAGAACGAGTTGATTTTAAATTAAAACCATCAAATAATAGTGAAGTATTTAATGAAATATGAGAACCATTTTGAGACAAACATGAAGAAGAAAAGTAGATGATTAATATAATAATAGTATGTTATGGAAGAAGACCGACAAGAAGTAACATTTTCTACAGAGTGATTTATATGTATCTAACTTTGATTGGCATATGTACAGAGTGACCAAGGAAAACAGAACTGCGGGTGTGTTGGATAACTTTAAGGAGGGTGAAAAATATGTGGAACACATCGTAAGGAGATTTGTACGCAACAAGTCTCCCGAGATAATGCCATCCATCAACTCTTTCTTTGCAGACCCAAAATGAAGTACCTAGTTTTCTGATTCAAGATCAACCATATGCATATTGGTTGTCACATTCACATATATATATACTAGTAGTTTGATCTTGAGATTCATTCAAGGTTAATTTATAAACAAAATGTTGTCAGTGAAATTTTTTGAATTAAGAACAATGCAAATTTACTGTGGATTACCTTAAAGGGTGATATACTGATATGATTTAATTTCTTTTGTTAAGATAACATATTCTTTCGATATGCATCGAATTATCTTACCGTGTTTAATATTCTATGATTATGTGATCTTTTGCAGCTTGATAACTAAAGAGCGAGCATTCTATTGAGTTTAACTAGTTGAGCATGCTGCATATACGATACGAGTATTTATCTAACATATCAAATGGTTGTTTTCTAAAAGAATGCGAAATATGTGTTTGTGACTTATGAGAGATGGTTATTATTGAAATTAAGGGTGAAACTATCAAAATAAATATGGTTTGTAATCAGATCGACATGTAAATCACTTTGTAGTGGTATAAAAAAAAGATCTTTCATCAACTCTGTTTTTTACTATGGTGATTATAAATAGTATATCTAAGCCATGTTAAACTGAGTTTTGCTCAAACTATCTATATCTATGATTAATTCGAGGTTAAATATCGTAAAATAACTATTAAACTAAAACAAAAAGATAATATATTATCCTTTAGATCTTCCATCGTGATCAGATCAAAAATTTATATCTATTGATGTCATTTCTGTAAATTTTTGAATGTCCAATGGCATGGAACATATATTCATAAAAACATGCGTTCCATGTTTGTAGTTTCTTACATAATTTATGAATTTTAATTTTAACTTTTTGTAAACAAGATTTTTTAAAATTGTACAACACTAAATTTAAATCTATAAATCTCATAAGATAATAATCTTTTGGTTTTTTTTTTTAACTGAAATTTTATTGTCACCAAAAATAATCAGCCAGAAGCTGAAGTACACCACAAGGGGAAAAATAACAAAAACAAACAGTAAACTATTACATTAAAGTTCTATGAACGTATGAAGTCCTATTTGAAATCCAAAGGCGTGACATGACTTTAACCGATTCGACCAGTGTGTTTACGCAGGGCTTAATGTTGTCAAAAACTTGCTGGTTTCGTACTCTCCAAAATCTAAATTTGCTATAATGCAATATTAATTAAATTTTTTTAATCTAAATTGTTAGTATGTGATGCATGGTGCATCATAATTAGTTTCAAAGAATCACGATAAATCATTTTAATGTCAATATTTATATTAGATTTAAGTCAATAAATCATATTAAATAAAACTTTTGGTCTCTTTTTTATTTTAATTTGCTATATTGTCATATTGATAATCTTTTATTCATATTTTTTAATCAATAGTGTTAGTTTGTGATGCACAATGATTTTTTTTTTAAACATTGATGCACAATGATTAAACAAATAATCATGGTGCATCACTTTATTAATTATGTGCATCATAATTAGTTTTAAGAAAATCACGATGCATCGTTTTGACTTCAATATTTTGTTCATAACCGTTCTTTTTTATACAAATAGTGATGCATAATTTTTTAACACATTCATGACAAACTATTATGATGCAAAAAATATAAAATTTTTTTTTTTTGTCTTTTTGTAATTATTTATAAACATTACAAAATAGTCATTGTATTTTTTGATTCACACTGATTCAATAATGGATGGATGCATTTATGTAAGAATAGATGCACAAGTATTTATATGCAAAAAGTGATTGTTATATATAATATGTTGTAAATACTATTGCACAAGTATTTTGTAATAATTGATGCACTGGTATAAGATAATCATGGCGTCTATGTGATGCATATTTATAAACTGTTTTAAACTTAGAAATTGTAATGTATGATGAAAGGCTTCATTCACATACATAAATTTAATCTAGCTTTATATTATACTAATTTAATGAAAAACAATTTTATATGAATTTAATTTAATGTAACTTTAGGCTAAAGATCCGATGGTGGGCTTTGATAATTCATTTTGTTGCAATTGATTTATTATTTGAGGGAGAGAAAGCAGGTAAATGGATGAGAGTGGGAGAGCTGATTTATAGAGATGTTACAACTAGCGTAATTTGGTAGGTAATTTACCATACGATCCTTGTCTATTATAAATATTAATTTATTAGTAAAGGACACATGTCAAACTCATATCATATCTTACTTGTTTTAGGATAATACTTATTTTATTTTACCCCTTTCCTAATTCTATATCTATACTATATAATAAAAAAAAATAACCCCCATGTTGAAAGTTACATAGGAAAAATGACTAAAATACCCTTAATGGATATATAACACTATCAACCCTTTTTCTTTTAAAATATCCACATTAACCCTTTAAATCAATTGCTTTTACATCAATTATCTAACATCACTTGACGCCGCCACTACCACCAACGACCGTTCCCCACTACCACACCGTCATCACCACAAAAACCACCGCATTATGCGGGTAACGTGCTAGTTTGAGTAAATTGTATGGAGTGACTGAGTAATTGTAACATACTTCTAATTAACGTGATTATATCAATGTCACATCATTTTCACTCAAATCTCATAATTTGCAAGTTATGGCGACATAACATTCACACTAAATTCTATCTCATGTTTAAATGCTCACTCAATGCTCATGGCCATGATAGCGAATGAATGACATATGTAATACCAGGGGGATTAATGAGAGAAAACATCACTTTTAAAAGAAAAGAAAATCAATCGGTGGTATAATTGATTTATATAATATATTTGATATTCGATTTGATTTATTATTTTAAAGTAAATATATAAGGAATGGTTTTCATGAAATGAGTATGAAACATATGTTGTACTTGAGCGAAAAAAACTTCGTAAGAAGAAACTTATACATACACATCACATATGCATGACTTGAAACTTTGCCTTTATTCAATGTATTTCAAAATATTCCATTTATAAATCTAGAATTACATCAAGAAATGGATCTAGAAATCCGTCATTAGGTATGCACTTTTCGATAAAAAAGGTTTTGGGTAAAAGGGATAAAAGTTTAGGGTTCAGGTTTACCCTAACTATGAGTTTTTTGTACGATTCTCAACCACATCAAGTATGTCAAGATATAGTACAATATGAATGAAATGTTCAAATACATAATATATATAAATATATATATATATATAAAACTCTTATAAAACAATAGTTATTCAAGCATTTTAAAGCCCTCTTGCAATCTAAAACTAATTTGAAAAATTGCCACATAAGATTTTATCGTATGTGTCAACTCTATATTTTTCTTTAAATAAACTATATATTTAGAAAACAAATAAACGTATATATGTTAAAATAAATAAATATATATATATATATAGAGTAAAAATCTAAGATCTTCTCATTAGATAAAATGATATCTTTTCTTTAGTTTAAAAAATCATGTCTATACCTAATGATATTTCATTATCTTTTTTATTCAACATTTATATGAGGTTCCTTTCGTTTTTTTTATGGTGATTATATGAAAGTTTGCGCAGGCCGTTGGTTAGTTGGAACTCTCATCGCATTAATTATTAGTGGCAATATTTAAAGTTTATAAGTTTTTTTATCACCACTAAATTATATTCATCTTATATGAGTTAAGAGCTTTGTATAATATCATAACTTTCTGAAAGAGTTATGTTAATTCTTTCGTTCATATCACTATGGAAATTATGTACAGTTTTTGGTTTAATTCTTTTATCTTATTTTGAATTTTATGATAATGGTTAATATAATCTCTTTTTTCTTTGGTTTTTTAACAATACAATTTTTCATTGTGATGATGAGAAAAATATTATGATGGTAGACGAAGAGTTAGTTCAAAACAAGTGCATATAACAATTAGTTTAATGATTGGATAATGAATACATTATTGCTAATTTAATTAAGTGAAACTAAATAGATTGTTCGTCCATATGTTTTTTTTACGATTATTATTGATCCATTCCATTAACACATTTGTTCACATATTAAGCGTTTCATTAAATTTTTTTTAAGCAAGTTTAACTCAAATCTCACTTTATTGAGCACCTTTTTAAAGCAGCCGCACATCGTGCGGGTAAAAAAATTCTAGTATATATATATATATATATATAAAATATGATAGAAGAGTTATAATAAAGATTTAAAATAAAAGATAACATACCAAACTAATAGTTATTTTATTTTTTGGGTCAACTTAAAATCATAGCATCTTATATTCACATATAAAGTTTTAAAACCTTCTATAAACATCTTAGAAGGTAAAGGATTGAAACTACAAATATACATATCAATAGGGGTGTTAGAAAGAACCTAGCAAAAGTACAGCCTGTAGAGTTTCATTGGATCATTTTCCCCATTTTTAACATTCCACCTTAAAACAAATCTAAGTTTCTCCTTTTTCTTATCTATTCTAACTTTGATAATGTTGCAGGGTATTCTCCATTAAATCAACAGGTCTACACTCTTAAAAAACCAAAAAATCTGAAAATTTACATTGCAAATAAGATACATAGGGTATGTAAGTACACACCATTTCTTATTAATAAGTCCACCCCTGACATTAAGTATAGAAGTATCGTAAACAAGTTTATAAAATGTAGGTTTATAAGTATTTTAAACTGCATTTCATTGTCTGTGTGCATTGGATCTGGATATACATATATAAACGACTTATAAATGTATAACAAAAGTTTGGATTTTATTAAACGCAACCCTAAGAGTTGTAGTTAAGATACATTAAATAGTTGTACATTTATTGTAAAATTCAGAAAGTGAACTTTTAATATGGAAAGTACAAATTTTTCATTCACGTTAAGTGCAGTTTTAAGGGTTGCATTTAATATTTTCCTAAATGTTTTTTAGACAAATAAAAATCATTATGTGATAATGTGTACACAAATATTAATACTAGTTTATATACTCAATAAAACAACATTATATTCGTAATACAAAGGTAAACTTAACTGTGTGTCAATAAAAGGAATAATTGATTAAAGTTAAACAAGTTAAACAGTAATTGATGAAAATCAAACAAAATACTCGTTCATTTGGTTGAGCATTATTCAAGCGTCGATCCAACCTAAATAGCTTAATCAATATTTGATTGGGAGGTGAGGAACGATCGGGAAGCAAAGCTAGGGCTCTATTTATAGAGAGATTTATAAACATGAAATCGTTTTGCAGTGGCGGCTCAATCAAATCGGACAAGTTGTTATCTTCGAGACCTTTTTCATTAACAAAATTATTGATATTCCAAAAAGAGTTTATTATTTTCTCTCTGATTAAATGCAAAAGTTTAACAAATTTCATTCACTAATTTGAAATGATAATGCACTCCTAATCGATAGAATTGTTATTTCATTCAATCGATGACAATTTCTTCCCCACCCATCGATTGATCGCCGAGTGTGGACGCTTTGAGTGGGGTTTGCCCCGCTTCCAAAACAAACAAAAAAAACTTTTCTTTTTAAATTTTGAATGTAACGGCTAGGAACCAATTTTCTTTTTTTTTTCTTTTTCACCTTTTATTTATACACATTTGTAACACCCCAACAATGACGGAATCATGAGGGTTACACAAATAGCACAACACGACATGGAAATTAAGTAGAGACGATCTAAATGCATAAAAAGGATTAGACAATCCATACAATTCAATTCGAATACAAGTACCGGATCATACAAAAATGCATAAGGAGCACGTCCATCAAATGTTTACAAAAGAATAGTTCAAAGATGGTAAATGATCCTAAGCATAACCCATAAATTAGGAACTATGAATCACGGATTCATGAAGTCCAAGTCCAATACTAACACAATCAAGCAATAAATCATCCAATACGTCTTTGATTAACCTGTTCACTTGAAAAGTGTACTAAAACGTGTCAACAAAAAGTTGGTGAGTTCGTAGGTTCAAGTAATGAAAACCAAGTGTCGGGATATCAACTGTTATCGATAAGTGAGGATATAATACCTAATCACGTCAAAGTCAATACAATAACGTTACGTCACAATAATCGTCAATAATGTATATAAACGTCATAATATGGGCTAAACAACTCTTATCCCAAGTATGATCATGCCGGGTGTGGAGTCGTCAATTCACCGTCACGTCATTACATAACAATATATAATATACGTCATACATCACAAGTATAATATCGTCATAAAGTGGTCATGATCATACCGGGTGTGGATTCGTCAACCCACTGTCACGTCATGAAACGACTCCACCCAATTTAGTTAAAAAGTAGTCTTTTTTTGCGCCACACCTGGACTCCTGTCTGCACAAAATTATCATTTTACACTTGACTCAAATAACAATCTTTTCAAAACTTCAACCAATACATATGTCAAAATTTGTTATAAAAGACCATACACAAAAATTAGAAATTTCGGCATGACCCATTCGTAAAATCTTCGTCAAAACCTGTTACGGATTATGAGTTTTCCAAAAATTCATTTTAATCATAACCAATATACTACTATTTTAAAGACTCAATATATATAACCAAAACTTGTTGAGTCCATCACTTGACATAACAAAATTTTACCAAAACAATCAATGTATCACAAGCCAATAGTTCAAAGGGATCTCTAGAGGTCCTATCCACTTTACCATCTTCCACATTTAGCTAATACATTCAATATCCATAAATCAACTTCATACTTCAAGTACATCCTTTTGTTTCCACTTCCGAGACAACCTATAAAAAAAGTAAACAATTAAAAGAATAAGCTTTCGCTTAGTGAGTACAATATACATTCAACATCAACAACATCGTATCACGCAAGTAACAAACATATATAAGGATCCTTATACGATGACAAGCCCATGAATTGTCATCCATGACTTGCCACCGACAATGAGCAAAAGAGTCAAAGACTCCGGGGCTCACCATACAGCGAGCAAAAGAGTCCAAGACTCCGCGGCTCACCACACATCGAGCAAGAGAGTCCATTATATTAAATATATATATAAATGTGTGTGTGTGTGTGAATTTTAATATAGAATATCTACCCACTTTAATATATGAAATATAAATATAAATATCTTAATAATTTTTTTAGCGTAAATTACACGCATGATACCTGAAGTATACACGAAATTACGGTTTTGACACCTCACGTGCACGACACGTGACTTGACCTAACGGTCAAATAGACAATCGTCAATGATAGGTTTGGTCAGTGTAAACTTTTGACAACGATGGATATGTCTCACGTAATTTTTAAATTTTAGGTATGACCAATGTAGTTTCGAACAAACCTCATGTATATTTGTGTAATTTATCCTAGATTGTATTATTATTAGGTTATATATTAACTATTAATTGATTGGATATATAATATCAACTATTAATCAATTAGATATATATTAGCTATTATTCTTGATTTCTAATATTATAATTATTGGATAAAAAGTGTAAATTAAATTTAATGGGGGATATTTTATATAATTATAAAAGTATAAGTATTAATATTAATATTGTCATTTAATAAAAATAAAATAATTAAATTTGATAACCATATTATGATTGTCCAACTGTGGTTTTTAGAAAGTGTTAAAAATGTTAATGTAAAATAATACATAAATTGACATTTTTAACACTTTCAAAAAACTATAGTTGGACAATCATAATATGGTGACCATAGTTAAATAACAATGAATGTATCCACTATTATTTAACACTTCGTATCTAAATAATCATGTAGATGATATTAATTACACAAGCAACACGAATGAACGGTCTTAAATGAATCATAATATAGCAACAACAGTAAAATAACAGTTTATAAGGCATATACATTTTTATAAGTGTGTGTCTTTTTTATTAAAAGGGTAATGGGGGAACCCTAGCCCCGGTACCACAATTGGATACCCATCGACCCACCCCGTATGAGCCATATGATGCCGGTAAAATACCTCCATCCTAATCCCCACATGATCTGGGCACCCCGAAGGATTGAACCCGCGTATTTAAACTTCACATATGGGTCTAGTCTTCATTGGTAACGGGCACCTTAAAGGAATTATTTTTTGTCCCCAGCGGAGATCGAATCTGAGACCTTAAGGTCACCAAGTGCTTGCCTTACCACTAGACTAATTTTTTATTATGAACACTTATTTTGAACAATTGAGATAATATTAAATGACTTTGTGCATTGTAAGTAAACATCATCGCAAATGTCATTATTATTTATTAGATCAGATAGATACATGTTGGCTGTATATAGTTAGTAAATTGATAGTTGAAATAGTATTAATATAAAGCTCATATGTTTTTTTAAGAATTATATTATCCCACCCCTTCAAATTTTAAATATAATAGTTCGAGATTTTGGATAATTTTTAATCTGATCGTTTTGTTTATATTACTAAAATGCTAATATGTTTTTTAAGAATTATATTATCCCACTCCTTCAAATTTTAAATATAGTAGTTTGAGATTTTGGATAACTTTTAATCTGATCGTTTTGTTTATATTACTAAAATATTTCATTTAAAATATAAGAATATAGATGAAACTTTAAATGTATTTAAATTATTTTTTAAAATAATGTTATCATCAAATCTTTACATGCCATATTTATAACAATTAATTATATAATAAGTCATAACGAACACTTAATATGATATATAATAGTAATTATAGTAATAATAATAATAATAATAATATTAAATACATTAAAGATATCACTTCTTTTTATATAAGAATAATGTTTTGTCAACATAAAATATTTAAAAACTTGCGATGCAACATCAATTGAGGCATAAAAACTTGCGATCATATGTATAATAAACAAGTCAAAATGTTTGCTATCATATGTGTTTTGGCTATAGCTTATCTTCACTCCTTAGACCATCAAACAAATATAGGCCCTTGTAAAGAAGTTTGCTTAGGACATCTTTTTAGTTGTCCAAAAGACCAAATTGTTAGAGAGGTTGTATGACTTTAAGGTAATCTTGTGTTGGCATGATTTGTCATTTTTTAAATTGTTCACTGTTTCCCGACATGGTCTGTCATTCTGGCTCGACCATGCATAGATTAATAGATAGCTTTGAGCTTGGAAATTTTATACGTATGGTAATATTTTGAAGGTAAGTGGTGCTTCTAGTATTTTAAGTAAAAAGTTATGCAAACTAGTAAGGTCGGTATTCTAAACGCTAATTTTTGTCAAATCCGCAAATAAAGGCATCTTCAACGCCGGACTTTAATTAGTTGGTTGTTCCGTTTAATTGCATTGCAAAACGCATTAGTGTCAACTTCAAACAACCAACTACACATTATCAAAATTATTGATAAAATAAAAAATACATGCCGAATAAGAGCCTGATGTTAAGTCGATGGTCTAAGAAAATCACAATGAGATGTCTCACTTGGTGTTAAATTTTATAGTTGAACTGTATATATCGAACAAACTTACAATTATAACAAATAAATGAAAATTTAACATGTACTTGTAGGTGGTCATATGACACATAAACATGAATGGTTGTTATAAGTTGCAACACGTCCATCTTTAATATATTTTGATAATACTTTTATACTTTTCACTTTTAATATCTTTTCATTGCCGGTTTGACAATATAAATTTTAGTGTTATTATTTTATTACCATTTATAAAGTAAGATTTAAAAATTACAACATTTGTAATCAAAAGAAGCAAAAACAGAATTACTTATGGATGCTTTAATTTGTCCCGTTCATTCACAAAAATCAAATGGTTTTGTTTAAAATCTTTCAAATAATTAAATTGGTATTTATGTCAAGAGATGTATACATTAGTTTTTGTAAAAAAAATAAAATTATGCTCTAATTAATTTTTAAACAATTAATAAACAGACTCATCCTAATTTGAAACAATTAAATTTTCCTTTTTATTTTAAAACCCGCATGAAATAAGTCAATAACGTTAGCTTTATATTGACGCGTGTATTAACCGACTTTAATTTCATATTAACATGAACATTATACATACACTCTGTTTTCATTCTTTGCAATTAGGGTTTTTTTATTGAAGAAATAATCACATTTAGGGTTTTTATTCTACATATTAGTTTCTTCAAAAACCTATTTGTAATCGATATGAAGTTTTCATGATTCAGGGCTTCTTTTTGTTCACATTGTGCTTGTTCAGTCTTTATTCACAATTTTTTCATATATATATATATATAATACATATATAGAAACCATCACAATGTGAAGCAGCAGCACAAACGTTTTCAAATCTGAAGGTATCTTTCTTTCTTTCTTTAATTTTTTTCAATTGTCTAATCAGCCCTTTTTAGCAGCCTTTTTCTTTATGTAAATTAATCGACCCTTTTTCCATTATGTTATTCACACCGTGATTTGGTGACACCGATGAACTATAATTTTATTTTATACCGATGGTACAGTGTGTTTAAATTCTGTTATATATGGCGTTGGACCCTTTTGTGACAAAAGTTTTGTCAGTATTCTTTTTGATGGAATTTACGGACCCTTTCCATCAGTAAGTTTTCGGGTGTAAATTACGAACCCTTTCAGTCGGTATGTTATCCATATGGATCCTTTCCATTGTATGCTTTTAGACGTAACTATGGACCCTTTCGGTCGATATGCATTACGATATAACTATGGACCCTTTGTAAGTCCCAACTATTACTAGATGGGTGCTGAAGACACCTCTATGTCAATGGTGAGAGAACTTTGCAACACGATCAATTAATCTGGATGTGACCAGTTTAGATTGATCGTGTACCAGGTTAACTGGAGTTAATGTATAAAGGTGACAAAATATGTAAATTAACACACTGCAATAATATAAGTGATAAGTAAGTAAACTGGTGAGACAATATGTAATTTTCAAGTGTATTTTATTTAATACTTGTTTAAATAAAATACAAGGTTGTTGCGGAACCAAGATAATACATGAATGTAAATATCCTAACAACCCATGAATTACAATTGATCTAAACTTGGAAATTCTCCTAAACAATCGAAACACTTAGAGTTGTGAAATGTTCCTTTTTGCGATTGAGAGAACATTGCACAAGTTCACCAATATTGCAAAATATATGTATTTGCAAAGTTGTATTCTCTTCTTGTGCAAGGACCTTTATTTATAGTCGAAGATTGAGCATGGGGATCTCAACTTCGACGTACAAATATGGTTGACAGCACACAAAAGTATTGTTTAAATAATCCTTTGTGTGTGCTAAATAAAGTAAGACAAAAGGTTACTTTATTCAACCACTCTACATCTTTGCACCTTTATCCAAAGACAATATCATTGTCCGGTTAAAAGGATGTAGAGTAAAAGGTTCTCCTCGTAATCAGTGTAAAGCTTTGTAAGAGCATTTACACTGGAGGATTCTCCAGTTGATTAATCTGGTAGATTGTCAACTGGGCTTCGCTGCCATTGCCAATCTCTATCTTCCATTTGTTGTCTTTGACTTCAACTGGAAGGTCTTCAGATTCTAGTCTTCTGATCTCAACTGGAGGAAGTCATCAGTTGCTAAACCTGTACAATGCAACTGGACTTCTAATATTTCGGACAATTCCTCATGCTCTCCAGATGTCACTGGAGAGCTCCAGTTTAGCTTAAACTGGACCTAACAAATTCCCCCTAATTGTCCTGAAATATTGTCAAGTGTTTTCAAACTTGTTTCTATACAAGTTTAAGTTTGAAATACTTGAGTTTGATAAAACCTATTAAGTTTCCAAGACATTTTTATAGATCATCAAATGTCTTGGATTTTGTTTTAATTGTTTGTAGATCTTATCAGATATCTTACTTGTGAGTTACAATCTGGCAACTTGTATATACACAACATTTACAAATAAGTTACAAGAAAGTATACAAAATTACAAGCAGATAGTTAGAAGGAAAACTTAAACAGATGGCCCTTCGCCAGTTTTCCTTCTCTTTGTGACTGATGAAATTGGCTGAGTATCTTCAGGATCAAGGCCTAATCTTTCTTCAATGTTTTCCTTGAACTTGATAAGATTTTGCAATACATACTCCCAGCCTTTTTCAACCTTATTCTTCCTCTGTCTCCCCTCCAGCAACCTCAACATCTCTACATGTTCGGAATGACCATACTGATGGACATCCGGGTTCTCAGTTGTTCTCTTAGGCCCACCAAAGTATTGTACCTCAACAACAAAATGCTTGGCACCAGGCTTGATCGAAACCTTAACATCAGTAATCCTGCCTCTATTGTGCCTTCGACGCTGTACATCTGACAAATATGTGCGAGCTTCAGATTCATTTGTCAGTTTGATTTTGCTCGTGCTCAGCTTTTGTGTAGCAGCTCGAATATCATCAGTTGTGGGTTCAGATGGTTCTACCCAAGTCCTCAGATTTGCATCTCTTGGCAAGGCTTTTTGTTTTCTCCCTTTGGACTTGGGTGGATTCAATACTTTGGTGACCGCCTTCTTTACCTGCTCAGTCCTCTTGAGAATCCCTTCAGACCTAATCTCTCTGGCCTTTTCCACCGAAACATTCAAACACTTAGCATCCAGTTCAGCCTCATCATCCTGGTAGTGTTTGTCCAGTTCAACTTCAAGCATCTCCTTCAGTGCATTGACTATTCTTGGATCTTCTTTGATCTTCTTGTATTCAACAAGTGTCAAGCCAAGGAGTTGAGCATCAGTGATATCAACAAGAGGGGTTGGAAGACTTCTTCTTGATTCAAATTGGTTCACCTTCATCTGTTTCTTCCTTTCCTTGACCAGGTATCCCACTCTTGCTAATTTCTGACTCTCGCTTTCAGTAACTGGAGGCAACAAATCAACATTGCCAGTTTCCAACATTGGTGCATCGGTGGCCGGTTCCATAGATTCATCAGCAATGGCCTTTCCCTTATCAACACTCCCAACCACCACATCATCAAACACCTCAATCTCCTGCTCACCAGCCTCAGTACTGGTAGCCGCCACTATCTCCTTCCCTTTACCTGAAGTCTCCACAAGAGTGCGAGGGGCATGTACCGACCTTTCCCCCTTGGCAGCATCTAGTCCTTGCCTGATGGCTTCAAAATCGGCATGACTAGAGGGCAAGCGATCTAGAGGCTGCCATGATTGCATTGTTTTGCACTCTTTGAAGACTCCACAAATTATGCGAACTGTCCTCCATAGATGATTTATCTCTTGAGACTGAGTCATAACATTTCCACTTGTCTGCTCTTGACTCTTTAAAATCTGTTTAAGTATAGAGAGATCATCTGAAGAGAGCCCAGTTGCAGGGACTTCCTTAACACTTTCAACCTCCCTTCCTTTGCCAACTTCAGTGGTCAGATCAGATATAGCAGTTGAGTGTTCAGACACTTTGCTAGCCAGTGTATCTAGATTGCACCTCAACCGATCGATCTCAGATGTAATAGGAGTGAGATCGACCTGGGGCGCTGCAATCTTGGTGATCTCAGACATCACCTTTTCAATCAAATTGTTCTCACTGGCAGCCAAAGTTTCTTCGATCTTTAGACCCACTGAAGAGGCCAACTGACTGCCAAGCTCTGTCACATCTAGGCCAGGTTTGTTACACAAATCTTGCACCTGCCTTTCCAGATTCTTAATATCAACCTCTGATGATCTGACAGTACTATTCAGCAGGTTGGATATTGAAGATGTGACTCCAGATTGAGTCAGTGCGAATGCCTCCCTTAAAGATGTTGCCAGTTGATTGGAGGATTCCACTAACTCGTTCAGCTTGCCAAACACCAAGTCCTCATTGGCAGAGAACTTGTTGATCCCCAGGTCAACCACTTTAATATTTTGCAAATGATCCTTGTGGTACCTGGAGAGGGACTTGGTGTTCTTATCGAGTGTCTTTTGAATCTCTTCCACCCTCGCGAGAAGGTTCGAGAGATCGGCTTGAAAAGACACAAATTGGCTTTCCAATGACTGAGGAGAAGGTGTCACTGGACCAGCCGAAAAAGCTACAGGTGCAACTGGACGAGGTATGACAATATTTGGTTCTCCAGTTGCAGTAGCATCAGTTGATAGAAGAGGAGGGGTTGTAGAAATGAAGGGAAGAGATTCAATGTGTCGTTCATGCTGAGAGTGCTCAGGTGTGAACGACGGCGACAGTGGGGTTAGGATGTGTCTATTTCTAGGCACACCCATAGAGGAAGGTAGTTGGTGAGAGGCGAATATTGGAGGTATATCTAAACTTTGTACATTTATTGGGGAAACTGAAATATGTGGTTCTTGGGGTTGACCAAGGAGAGAAGGGAGCTGATCAAGTACAGTTGCATCAGCCATCTCCTGGTCAGATTCCGTCTCAGATGAGTCCGAAGACTCAAGCTGAAACTCACCCTCATTTATGCCAAGATCCATAAATGTTGGGGGTGGCTGAACAAGTTGTTCAGACTCCTGATGACCAGTTTGAGTTGCCTCAATGGTATCATCAGTTCTAGGATCCGTTGCCGAAGCATCTTCTCCCTGGACAGAGGTGACTGGTGCCTCAACTACAACTGCTCTATCCTCAGTTGCAATATCACCGGCAGCGGCTTCAGAGACCACTGTCACAGATTGTGACTGGTCAGGTGCAGCAAGTCCAGATCTTGATCTCCTTCTGCTTTGAGAAGATCTTCTAGCTTTAGGAATCGCCTGGACTCCCGCTTCTGCCACAGTTACCGCTCCAGTAGACGAACCGGTGGGTCCCTCATTATTTTGAGGCCCGCCCAGTTGCCTTTCTAACTCACCAGATTGTGGTGCATCAGTTTTAGAGAATGCAAAGATCATTCTCGGGGACATCTGGACTTCATCAGAAGTGGACACCAGGTTGTCCAGATTCCTCAATAGTTCTGGCACAGAGAACAAGGATTGAGTGTTGTTGTACTCTTCTCTGCCCAGAATCTGAATGAAACAAAGGGACAGGAATCGTGAAAAGGGGACACAAGGACCCCTGTTGCCCTTCAGCTTGAACACCAGGCTTCTGAACAAAATACCTGCAAAGTCCACCCTCAGTCCATTCCAGAGGCAGTAAGCCATCTCCGCCTGGAAGGAGTTTATCTGGTCCAAGCCACCAAAACTCCCTCCCAAACTTTCCACCAAGTGGACCATAAAGAACTTCCAGGATGGTGAAAGCCCTTTCATTGTAATGGACCCCTTGGTCTTCAAAACATCCCCCTCCACCATCTCCTTATTTCCCATATCAAGGAAGACCTGGTGGAAATTTATGTTGGAGGAAATCACCACTGGATTTTCATTATGTCTCCAGTAATTTAGGTTAAGGGCTTCCCTCAATGTTTCAGTGGTGATGGTACACGGGACTGACCCATCCTTTAGAGAAAAGGAGATGGATGAGCAGTCCTCAGAAAGAGAGGCAGTGTACCAGAATTCACACAAGTAGTCATGAAATAGCTTGTGTGGATTCAAAGAGAAGGCATCGCTGAGGGGAGAAATCCGAAGAAAGGATTGGATTCTCCCTATAAGAGAGTCAGCGGCCTGGAGCCCTTGGAGAGATGCCATTGGATTATTTGGATTTAATTTAATAAGTTTAGAACTTATGGGAGCACCAGTGGCACGAATAACATTTTGTGATGGATTGTACTCAGCAGTGAGTAGATTCACATCACGAGAACGAGATGAAGAAGAAGAAGATTTAGGAGCCATTTGTGAATTTTGATTTAGGGTTTTGGACTTAAAGAAGAAAGAGAGAAAGGGATCTCGAATTGTGAATGATTGGAAGAGTAAATGAAAGGAATTTTGAGAGAAGTAAATGAGACGGATATTTTGGTGGGGGGGTATATATAGGCAGTAAAATATTGCCAAGATATATACGAAAAGATATTTTTGTCCCCAAAAGTTTGAAATAATTTGTAAAAAGTTATTTTCCAAAATTTTGAGAATTCAAAAATATTTAATACCTCCCATCAAGCATTTAATGCTACGACGGCTGGTATTCCCACTCACCCACTAACTTCACCAATACCCATAAAAAGTGCAGTACATTTCAGCAAAAGTCTTGACACGTAAGACATGTCAGGTGACGTTCGTGAGTGCGAGGTTAGCACTCGAGTAACATCACGTGTCACAAGTATCCACCAAGTAAAACATAACGTTATGAAATTTGGCTGACCACCATTTTGAGACAAGACCAAACTAGCAAACTGGAAAATTTTGATGTCAGTTTCAACTGATGACTTTCAGTTGCATTTTTGAATAAAAGCATTTTTATTTGAAAAAATATTTTGAGTCTTTTTCCCCCTAAAAATGTGATCCATTTGATCAATGACTAGTCTTCGAGTACATCAAGGCGTTCAATCTCCAACCAATCAAGGATCACCTGGACCATCCTCAACTGAAGGGCCTCTCCAGTTTAATAAGGATTTAACATACCCAGTTCACTGATGAGATGTTTAAAAGTTTTCTTATCAAGAGGTTTTGTAAAAACATCAGCTAACTGTTTATCAGTGGGGATGAAATGTATTTCAATATCTCCTTTCATAACATGATCACGAATGAAGTGATACCTGATATCAATATGCTTTGTCTTTGAGTGCATCACTGGGTTGTGAGATATAACAATAGCACTGGTGTTGTCACAAAAGATTGGGGTCCTTGTGAATTTCATGCCATAATCAAGTAACTGGTTTTTGATCCAGAGAATCTGGGCACAGCAACTGGCCGCAGAAATGTATTCTGCCTCAGCAGTAGACATTGAGACTGAAGTCTGTTTCTTACTGGTCCAACTCACCAGTTTTCCCCCTAGGAAATGACATCCACCAGTTGTGGATTTTCCATCAATCTTACAACCTGCATGATCTGAATCTGAATAACCCATTAGATCTAACCCTGAGCCTTTGGGATACCAAAGACCAAGGCTAGGGCACCCTTTCAGGTACCTGAAAATGCGTTTAACAGCATGCAAGTGTGATTCTTTTGGATTTGCCTGAAATCTGGCACATAAACATGTTGCAAACATTATATCTGGTCGACTGGCAGTTAGATACATCAGTGAACCAACCATTCCACGATATTCTTTTTGGTCCACTGGTTTTCCATTTGGGTCAGAGTCCAAATTTAATGGAGCTGAGATAGGTGTGGTTTTTGATGGGATTGAATCAAATTTGTATTTTCTTAACAAATCTCTGACATATTTTTCTTGGTTAATAAAAATACCATCCATGGTTTGTTTAATTTGTACACCTAAGAAAAATGTTAATTCACCCATTAAACTCATCTCATATTCTTGAGACATAATTTTCGAAAACCTTTTGCACATTCCATCATCAGTTGATCCAAATATAATATCATCAACATAAATTTGTACCAGCAAGGTATTACCTTTTTCTTTCAAGATGAACAAGGTATTATCTATTGCACCTCTTTGAAAACCATTTTTGAGAAGATGTTTAGTTAGAGTATCATACCAGGCTCTAGGGGCTTGTCGAAGACCATACAAAGCTTTGTTCAGTCTATATACCCAATGTGGATGCTTTTCATTTATGAAGCCTGGAATTTGCGTAACATACACTTCTTCTTCCAATGTAACATTTAGAAACGCACTTTTTACATCCATCTGGAATACCTTGAATTGTAAGTGAGCAGCATAAGCCAAGAAAATTCTGATGGCTTCAAGTCTTGCAACTGGAGCAAAAGTTTCATCGAAATCAACACCTTCTGCTTGACAATAACCCTTGGCAACCAATCTAGCTTTGTTCCTGATAACATTGCCATCTTCATCCATCTTGTTCTGGTAGACCCACCTCGTTCCAATGGGTTCTCTCTTTAACCCTGGAGGACATGGAACAAGCTCCCAAACATTGTTCCTTTCGAACTGGTTGAGTTCTTCTTGCATAGCTTCAACCCAGCTTGGATCTGCCATAGCCTCGTCAATCTTCTTCGGTTCAATCAGTGATAAGAAGGTGATGTTCAAGCATTGATCACTTGTGGCTCTTCTAGTCTGAACCCCACTATCTGGATTGCCAATAATCTGCTCAATGGGATGAGCAGCAGTCCATTTAGTGTATTGACTAGGTTGGTAAATTACAACATCAGTGCAAGACACCTGATGATCTCCAGCAAATGCAGCAACTGGAGGAGGATCAGTCCAAACCACTTCAACTTCATCATCAGTGTCAACTGAAGAGTTAACATGATTATCCTCAAACAAAGGTATATCTTGAAGAACTGGAGAAGCTTGAACTGGTTCTGATGTTGTTGTGGCGCGTACATCAGATCCAATTACCAGTTTTTCAGGTAGGTTAAAACTGATAGAAGGATAAAATGAGGTGTCACTGAAGTTCTTTTTTTCCTTAACTGGTTCTAAGACTTGATGTCTATAAACATTTTCTGGTGTACTATCTGATTGACGAACCTTATCAGATACACCAAAATCAACTGGGACAACTGAAGATAAATCAAGTGTTGATCTTTTGTTGATTGCTTCATTTGATTCATCGAATGTGACATGAATTGTCTCATGTACCTTTTGGAGTCTATAATTATAAACTCTATATGCTTTTCTAATATCTGAATACCCCACAAAGACACCTTCGTCAGCTTTTGCATCAAATTTTCCCAACTGACTGGAATCGTTTAAAATGTAAACTGGACAACCAAATACATGGAAATATCCAATATTTGGTTTACGATTCCTGAGGACCTCATAGGCAGTCTTCCTGTGTCTCTTGACATAAACTGACCGATTTTGGGTGTGACATGCAGTTGCTACAGCTTCAGCCCAAAAACAGGTGGGAAGACCAGATTCAGATAACATACTTCTGGCAGCTTCAATCAATGTGCGATTCTTCCTTTCAACCACACCATTTTGTTCTGGAGAACGAGCTGACGAAAAGTTTTGAGAAATGCCAGTATCAGTGCAAAATATTTCCAATTCTTTATTCATGAATTCTGTACCATTATCACTTCGCAACTGACACACTTTCTTGGTATACCTGAGCTCAATTCGTTTGATGAGAGAGATAATTTCTCCAGGTGCATCACTCTTTGATCTGATAAATATCACCCAACAAAATCTGGTGTATTCATCGACCACAACTAAAGTGTATCTCTTACCAGCTTTAGTTTGAACATTCACTGGACCAAAAAGATCCATATGAAGCATGTGAAGAGGTTCAGTGATACTGAAATTCTGCCTGGTCTTGAAACTGGCTCTTTTCTTTTTGCCCATTTCACACCCTGGACATGGCTTCTCCCTTTTAAAGGAAAACAAAGGTATCCCATCAACCAGTTGCTTTCTTGACAACTTGTTAATGTTTTTGAAGTTAAGATGGGATAACCGTTTATGCCACAGCCAGTTGGTGTGTCCTCATCAGCCTTGACATAGAAACAATGCTCTTTTGGAGCAGGCTCCATGTTCATGATGTACACATTCCCTTTTCTTGGTGCAATCATGACTACCTTCCAATCCTTGTTAAAAACAGTGCCTTGAGCAATGTCGAACAGTACCCTATATCCATCATCACAAAGTTGACTGACACTTATCAGGTTATATTTCAAACCATTGACAAATGCAACCTTAGTGAACTGAATCTGTCCATTGTCAACAACACCATATCCTTCAGTTTTCCCACTTCCATCATTACCAAATGTCACCGTTGGTCCATCGCAGATAGTGAACTCTTCCAGCAGGGGCTTACATCCGGTCATAGTCCGGCCAGCTGCGCTGTCCAGATACCAGATATTCTTCTTTCAATCGCCCTGCACACCCAAGTAAGTGATCAGTTATTTTTGTGAACCCATCTTTTCTTGATGGGTCCACTGGACTTCTTCTGAGAAGTCCCAGATGCTTGACTGGGTGTTGAACTGGATGAAGAAACTGGAGGGTTCTCTCTAGTTTCTAGAGTAAAAACAATTGGTTTTTGTGGAACATTGACCTCCTTTTTCTTTTCGATATTTGCTTCTTTCTGAGCTGATTGTTTTATCTTTTGTTTTTGAGGAGGGGTTTTGACATTTTGTTTTTCAACAGAGAAGGATGCACCTCCTTCCAAATTTTTAATTCTGGCAATACAACTTTGTACCTGCCTTGACAAATTTTGGAGTTGATTCTCCATTTTTAACAAAATGTTCTTTTCATCAGGCTGCTGGCCTATGGACTTGGGCTCAGCGGGGGTTTTAGTCTTTAGAGTTGAGGACTCATTTGACTTATGAGGTAAATGATTGTCACCAGATTCCTTTTTAACTGAAGCTTTAGCCTTCTTAGCTCCAATTTTAACCTCAACAGGGTTGGTCTTAGTGGATTCAGATTTGACAGTGCCAAAGGAATCATAAGGTGTTTCAACTCTAACAGATTCTGGCAATTGGTGAATTGTGGGTAAAACAGCTGCCATCTGAAGATCACCAGATTTCCAGGCAGTTTTTTGAGCATCAATGGTTTTAGAAAAAGCGTCATAATTTTTACCAGATGCTTGTACCCAAGAATTGATAACCATACGTTCCTTTTCAAGATCAAATTTCAGTTTTTGGTTATCTCTTTCCAATGCCTCGTTTTTCAAATCTGACTCTTTAAGAGCCAACTGGACACTTTGCAAATCATTTATTTGACTTTTCATGTTGTTAAATTCAACCAAAACTATTTCTAAGTATCTTTCACAGTCAGTTCTTATGGTTTCAACAAATAACAAGTCATTATTTAATGATTCAGCAATATCCAGTTTCAAATCTGAATCAATTTCGACATCATAGTCCCTTACCTTCTTTAAAATGATGTCAACCCATCTTCCTGACACAACATCATCTTTCACCACTGGTTGTTGACTCTCCAATGCCATGAAACACACATCTCTAATCTCTTCATCATCATCAGATGAATCATCAGAGAGTTCCCATTTCCCTTCAGTTTGAGCCATCATGCACTTGTTCTTTTCTTTCTCATTATTTTGTTCAAGAGACATGAGAGCAATCTGGGCCTTAAGTTTCTTGTATTTGGCCTTATAATCATCAGTTTTAACAAAGTTTGGGACAATAGGACCAGTTTGGTAGTTCATCTGACTAGATCTGCATTTCTTCATGAAATGGCCTTTCTTACCACATTTATAGCAGGTAAGATTAGCCTTATCCATGGAGATTGAATTGGAAGCATTATTGGACCCATTAAATCGATTAGATTTATGCTTAAACCTATTAAAGGTTTTAGCAATCATGGCTACCAGATCATCATCGCCAGTTTCCTCACAACCATCACTGAGATTAGTGGTTAGGCCAGAGTTCAAAAAGTTGTTTAACATTTCCTTCATAGAATGTGACTGGACATTCTCAGTAGACATTAAAGCTGCACAAGGTTGCCTAGAAAAGTTGGCAGCCTTGGAACTCTGAGCATGGTTTAAAGCATCTTGCTCAGCCAGTAATCTTGCAGCATCATTATCTTCAGTGAATCTGAAGGCTCCATAAAGGGAGGCAAGAGTATGGCTATGCAAGGTCTTTCCTTGTCTTAAGACAAGAACCATGTGTGCCCATTTGGATGGCAAAACATCACAGAATTTTTCAAGAAGAATATCCTTATCCTTCTCCACTCCCAAGCCTCTAAGTTGATTAATTAGGCTAGTAAATCTGGTATAAGTACCAGTCAAACTTTCATTGGGAAGAGCAAAGAAGGATTCATACTTCTTGTTGAGAGCAACCTTTCTAGTGACAATGGTGTCATTTCCTCCTTCAAACTGGAGAACTAATTCATCCCACATAGATTTTGCATTAGAAAATAGCACAAGGGTAGGAATTAGTTCCTCAGGTATAGCAGAAAGAATCATGTTTTTCAGTTTGGTATCAAGATCAACCAATCTGCGATCCTCATCTGACCAATGTTCCTCAGATTTTTCCCTGGTGCCTCTTCTCCCAGTGGGATCGAGAAGAGGGCTAACACCACTGGACATGGGTATATATGGTCCATCCTTAAGGATTTTCAACATATACCTCTCTATCCCACCAAAATGCAAGAGCATTCTAGCCTTCCATGTACCAAATGTCTCACCATTCCCATCGAATTTGGGAACAGGAGAGTTGGAGTAATGTACATGAACGTGGTTAGCTCCAGGAGTTGGAGGAGGAGGAGGAGGGTTAGTATTTAAAGGAGCAATATTAGGATTAGATTCATTAGGACCAGAACCATTCTCACCTTCAGCAGCCATCGAAGCAGACCTAGGTTATAGAATTGAGACAATTCAACCTGCCTGCTCTGATACCACTTGTAAGTCCCAACTATTACTAGATGGGTGCTGAAGACACCTCTATGTCAATGGTGAGAGAACTTTGCAACACGATCAATTAATCTGGATGTGACCAGTTTAGATTGATCGTGTACCAGGTTAACTGGAGTTAATGTATAAAGGTGACAAAATATGTAAATTAACACACTGCAATAATATAAGTGATAAGTAAGTAAACTGGTGAGACAATATGTAATTTTCAAGTGTATTTTATTTATTACTTGTTTAAATAAAATACAAGATTGTTGCGGAACCAAGATAATACATGAATGTAAATATCCTAACAACCCATGAATTACAATTGATCTAAACTTGGAAATTCTCCTAAACAATCGAAACACTTAGAGTTGTGAAATGTTCCTTTTTGCGATTGAGAGAATATTGCACAAGTTCACCAATATTGCAGAATATATGTATTTGCAAAGTTGTATTCTCTTCTTGTGCAAGGACCTTTATTTATAGTCGAAGATTGAGCATGGGGATCTCAACTTCGACGTACAAATATGGTTGACAGCACACAAAAGTATTGTTTAAATAATCCTTTGTGTGTGCTAAATAAAGTAAGACAAAAGGTTACTTTATTCAACCACTCTACATCTTTGCACCTTTATCCAAAGACAATATCATTGTCCGGTTAAAAGGATGTAGAGTAAAAAGGTCCTCCTCGTAATCAGTGTAAAGCTTTGTAAGAGCATTTACACTGGAGGATTCTCCAGTTGATTAATCTGGTAGATTGTCAACTGGGCTTCGCTGCCATTGCCAATCTCTATCTTCCATTTGTTGTCTTTGACTTCAACCGGAAGGTCTTAAGATTCTAGTCTGCTGATCTCAACTGGAGGAAGTCATCAGTTTCTAAACCTGTACAATGCAACTGGACTTCTAATATTTCGGACAATTCCTCATGCTCTCCAGATGTCACTGGAGAGCTCCAGTTTAGCTTAAACTGGACCTAACACCCTTTGAGTCGGTATGCTTTCTGATGTAACTATGAGTCTATGACCCTTCCTATCGGTATGCTCTCTGATGTGAACATGACCCTTCCTATGGGTGTGCATTACGATGTAATAATGGACCCTTCCTGTCGGTAACTCGGTATGCATTACGATGTAACAATGGCCCCTTCCTGTCGGTATGCATTACGATGCAACAATGGCCCCTATCTATCGGTATGCATTACGGTGTAACAATGGCCCCTTCCTGTCGGTATACATTACGATGTAACAATGGACCCTTCTTATCGGTATGCATTACAATGTAAAAAAGGCCCCTTTCTGTCGGTATGCATTACGATGCAACTATAGACCCTTCCTGGCGGCATGCTTTTCGATGTAACTATGGATCCTTTTTTTGTCGGCATGCTTAACCATGTAACTATGGACCCTTGCCATCCGTATCAGTATGCTTTACGATGTAATTATGGTCCCTTCCTGTCGGTATGCTTTTGATGTTACTATGGACCCTTCATGTCGGTATGCTTCTTGGTGTAACCATGGACCCTCCTTGTTGGTATGCTTTACAATGTAAATATGGACTCTTACTGTCGGTATGCTTTTTGAAAAGGTGCTAATGATGTAGCATATGCTTCATGAAACTATGAAGGTAATATGTCTCTCAGAATAAATGAGTCGTTAAAGCTGAGATTCTTTCCTATTAACTAATTAGCTTCTTAGATAATCTCTCTATTCTCACAAAAAAAAATTTAGAAAGTTGGTTTGTGAAGTTCAATATGGTTTTTGCCACACAATGCTATGTATGAAATTCTTATGTGATCTCTTGTGAGTATTTGAAGACAGTTTACTTAGAAACTTAACTTGATCGAAGTAGTCGTATGTGTATAATTGTACATTATCATAAAAATCTCAAAAGCCCTTATCATATGGTCTGGCTAGATGAGCATTTAATAATTCACTATTAAAAGCCCTCTTTTTAGTTTCTATAGTCAAGTTGTAGTTGGTCCGTAAATAGTTTTAGGGGTCTGATATTCAACTTCTTAAAGAAACTGAAACATACCCTTTAGCCCTAGTTTTGGTGTGCCATATGTTTATGGAGTCCTATTTTCTTTTCTTTTTTTAATGTTACTTTATCGGCCCTTTTTTTAGTAGTATGTAGATGCTTTGATGTAAAATAATCGACCCTCTTTTCTTGATATTGTTTATACTGTGAGCTAGTTATCACACTGATGAACTATTATTTTATTTTGAACCAATGGTATGTTCTATGTGTTCAAAGTCTATTAAGTTTGGCGTTAGAGCCTTTTAACAGTATGTTGTCCAATATCTCCTTTAGATCAGTATGCTTTATGATGGAAATTATGGACCCATTCCATTAGTAAGCTTTAAAATGTAAATTATGGCCCTTTTAGTTGGCATGTTTTATGATGTAACTATGGACCCTTCCTGTCGGTATGCATTACAATGTAACTATGGACCCTTCCTTGTCGGTATGCTTTATGATGTACTTTGAACCTTTCCCATCGGCATGCTTCTCAGTGTAATTATAGACCCTTCCTGCTGGTATGCTTTACGATGAAACTACAGATCCTTCTTGTTTATCGGTATGATTTCCTATGGGCCCTTCTATTGGTATGATTTCCGATGTAACTATTGGCCCTTTCTATTAATATTCTTTCCGATATATGGGCCCAGTCTATTAATATGCTTTCCGATGTAACTATGGACCCTTTCATTTGGTATTTCGGTATGCTTTATGAGCCCTTTCTGATAATGATCAAACCAAGGCTGAATCTAATGACTTGCCTGGGCTGCACCTTTTGTGGAACTGGATCGGATTAAAAGATGAGATGTGATAACCTACCAACCCATGGCAAGTTTTATTTCTTTTATTATAGTCGTGATTTTAAGTGTTTTAATTTTAAGTTTTTTTTTTAGTTATACTATGTCAAACTCTTGGTCCTAGTTTTTAGCCAGCTTGGTAGTAGTGGGTATGTTGTAGTTATGTTGAACTTCCTAAATGGTTTCATGCTACGAAATTGGAAGAGGGAGAGTTATTAAGAAATTTCTGAACCTTATTATAGGCTTATACCTTGCCTGGCTATCTCGAATTTCATCGAGAGGTGATAAAAGGTGTGAATAATTAACCATTTTGTTTGTCGGGTGGTGTGACTGTAACCCAAATTCCATTTACCTATCCTGATCACTTGAACCTTCCCCTTCAAACTGGAAATTGCTGATAGCATTTTCTGTCGGTATGCTTCTTGATGTAACTACGGACCCTTCTTGTCGGAATGCTTTAGGATGTAACTTTAAATCTATATGCTTTTCCATGTAATCATGAACCTTTCCTGTTGGTATGCTTTAAGATGTAACTATGGACCCTTCCTTGTCTGTATTCTTCACAATGTAACTATCAACCCTTCTCGTCAGTATGCTTATCTATGTAACTATGGACACTTCTGGTATGCTTTACGATGTAACTATTGACCCTTCCTGTCCGTATGCTTTTTGATAAGATGACAATGATGTAGCATATACAATGAAACTACATGTCATTTAGAATCATTGCATCACCGCAGATGAGACTCTTTCCCATTAAGGGATTAGCTTCTTAGATAATCTCTTTATTTCCACATAAAATTTTGTTAGAAAGCTGGCTTCTTGAATATAGGTTACTTAGAAGCTTAACCTAATCAAATAAGTTGTCATATATGTGCACATTATTATAAGAATCCCAAAATCCCTAATCATATGGTCTGGCTATAAGTAGTCGAGCTGGTTTTGGTACCCTATCCATAGATAGTTTATGGGGTCTGACTTTCTATGTCTATGGGGAACAGAACGATACCCTTTAGCCCTGCTTTTGGTGAGCTATCTGTATGTGGTTTCCTATTTTCTTTTTTCTTTTTTTTTTTAATGTTTTTATCTATCCTTTTTAGCGGTCCTGTATACGCTGTCATGTAAAATAATCGATCCTTTTTCATTGATGGTGTTAACATGTGAGCTGGTTATCATTATGCTTTTTGATGGATTTTATGAACCCTTCCATCAGTAAGCTTTCATCTGTAAATTAAGAACCTTTTCAGTCGGTATGCTTTCCAAGGTAACTATGGACCTTTTCTGTGGGTATGCATTACGATCCAACTATGACCCCTTTCTGTCGGTATGCTTTCTGGTGCAACTATGAGCCTTTTCAGTCGGTATGCTTTCTGGTGTAACTATGACCCTTCCTATTGGTATGCATTACGATGTATTTATGAAACCTTCCTGTTGGTATGCTTTAAGATTTAATTATGGACCCAACCTGTCGGTATGCTTCTCGATGTAACTATGACCCCTTTCTGGTATGCTTTACGATGCAACTATGGACCATTCTTGTCGGTATGCTTTACGATGTAACAATGGACCCTTCCTGTCGGTATGCGGTATGCATTACGATGTAACAAAAGTTTTCAAATTCTGTGTGTTCAAATTCTGTTATATATGGCGTTGGATCCTTTTGTGACAAAAATTCAGTATTTTTTTTTATGGAATTTATGGACCCTTTCCATCAGTAAGTTTTCGGGTGTAAATTATGGACCCTTTCAGTCGGTAGGGTTTTTATTCTACATATTGGTTTCTTCAAAAGCTGTTTGTAATCAATATGAGGTTTTCATGATTTAGGGCTTTTTTTGTTCACATTGTCCTTGTTCAGTCTTTATTCGCCATGTATATAATATATATATATATAGAAACCAACAATGTGAAGGAGTAGCACAAACGTTTTCAAATATCGATAGCATTCAATAGTTAATTGGTTATCTTGAAACATATGGAGGTATCTTTCTTTCTTTCTTTAATTTTTTTTCAAGTATTTGATCGGCCCTTTTTAGCAGCCTTTTTCTTTATGTAGAATTATTGACCCTTTTTCCATTATGGTATTCACACAGTGATCTGGTTATCACGCTCATGAACTATTATTTTATTTTATAACGATGGTATGTTATTTGTGTTCAAATTCTGTTATATATGGGCGTTGGACCCTTTTGTGACAAAAGTTTTCAGTATTCTTTTTTATGGAATCTATGGACCCTTTCCATCAGTAAGGTTTCGGGTGTAAATTATGGACCCTTTCGGTCGGTATGTTTTCCAAGGTAACTATGGATCCTTTCCATTGTATGCTTTTCGATGTAAGTATGGACCCTTTTGATCGGTATGCATTACGATGTCACTATGGACCCTTTCTGTTGGTATGTTTTCCGGTGTATGGGCCTTTATTGTCGGTATGTTTTCTAATGTGACTATGACCCTTCCTGTCGGGGTGCATTACGATGTAACTATGGACCCTTCTTGTCGGTATGTTTGCAATGGACCCATCTTATCGGTATGCTTGCAATGGACGCTTCTTGTCAGTATGCTTCTCGATATAACTACGACCCCTTTCTGTCGGTATGCTTTACGATGTAACTATGGGGCCTTCCTTGTTGGTGTATGGTATTTGTTTCGAACCTTTTCTATGACGTGAGGTGTAAACAATCGGCTCTTTCGGTGAGTATGCTTTATGATGTAAACAATTGTCCCTTTTGCTGGTATGCTTTGTGCTGTAAGAATTGACCCTAATGGTCAGAAAAGTGTATATTTTTATGGTCTTCATATCTGGTAATTAGCCCCTTTGTCTAGTATGCTTTATGATGTAAAAGATCGTCCCTTTCTGTCAGTATGCTTTATGATGTAGCTGTGGACCCTTTTCGTCAATATGCTATCCAATGTTGTTATGGAATGTTCTGTCCCAATTTATCTATGGACTCTTCTGTCCCAATGCAATTATGGACCTTTCTGTCCCAATGTGACTATGGACTCTTTCTGGAAATTCGATGCTTGTGTCCATTTTTGCTAGTATGCTTCATCGTGCAAGAATTGATCCATATGCTTTCCAATGTAGCTATGGACCCTTCTGTCCCAATGTAACTATGGATGCTTATTTCCCAATGTAACTATTGACCCTTATGTCTCGATGTTACTATGGAACCTTTTTGGAAATTAGTTGTTTGTGTCCCTTTTTGTCTAGTATGCTTTATGATGTAAAAGATCATCCCTTTCCGTCAGTATGCTTTACGATGTAGTTGTGGACCCTTTTCGTCAATATGCTATCCAATGTTGTTATGGAATGTTCTGTCCCAATTTATCTATGGACTCTTCTGTCCCAATGTAATTATGGACCTTTCTGTCCTGATGTGACTATGGACTCTTTCTGGAAATTCGATGCTTGTGTCCATTTTTGCTAGTATGCTTCATCATGCAAGAATTGATCCATATGCTTTCCAATGTAGCTATGGACCCTTCTGTCCCGATGTAACTATGGATGCTTATGTCCCAATGTAACTATTGACCCTTATGTCTCGATGTAACTATGGAACCTTTTTGGAAATTAGTTGTTTGTGTCCCTTTTTGCCATTATGCTTCATGGTGCAGGAATTGATCCATATGCTTTCCAATGTAGCTATGGACCTTTCTATCCTGATGTAACTATGGATGCTTATGTCCTGATGGAACGATGGACCTTTCTGTCTCTATGTCACCCTTTCTGGAAATTTGATGTTTGTGTGCCTTTTTGCGAGTGATTCTTAACGTAGAATGGGGCCCTTTTTGTTAGACGTTGAACTGTCTTCACACTAAATTTGTAATCGTATAATGTACCATGTATCGATTGATTGTATGGTATTTGTTTCGAACCTCTGGTACGACGTGAGGTGTAAACAATTGGCCCATTCGGTTAGTATGTTTTATGATGTAAACAATTGTCCGTTTTGCTGGTATGCTTTGTTCTGTAAGATATATCCCTAATGGTCAGAGAAATGTATATTTTATGGTCTTCACATCTGATAATTAGCCCCTTTGTCTAGTATGCTTTAAGATGTAAACAATCGTCTCTTTTTGTCGGTATGCTTCATGATCTAATAATCGACAGTTAATGTCAAGGATCTATTCAATGGTCTTTAGATCATAGTAATTACTTTGATGATTGCGATATCATATTATTCTAGTTTTCATGATTTAGGGCCTTTTTAGTTTTAAATTATCTTTTCACTCACCGTTTATGCTATATATAAACCATCAACAATGTGCGGAAGCAAAAGCACCAACACAGTCGCCTTTAAATCTCATAGCTTTCAATAGTTGATTGGTTTTCTTGAAATAAATGGGGTTATCCTTTTTTTATTGACCCTTTTTGAGTAGCAAGTATATGCTTTGATTTAAACAATGACCCTTTTTCCTTGACCCGTGACTTGGTAATCACACTAAACGAACCGTAGATCCTTTCCGTCACTATGCTTTCCGAATTCCAATGTAACTATGGACCCTTTGCATCAGTATGCTTTCCGATGTAGCCATGGCCCATAGACCCTACTGTCATTCAGATGTAACTATGGATGCTTCTGGAAATTTGATCTTTGTGTCCCTTTTGGCCAGTATGCTTTTTAATGCAAGAATTGATCCTTTTTGTCAGACATTTGATTGTCTTTACACTGTGAACTTGTAGTTTCATGATGATTTACCTTATACTGATTGATAATATGGTACTTGTTTGGTATCTCTGCTATGACATTTAAACAATCAGCCCTTTCAATAAGTATATGCTTTTATTAAAACATTATCGACTCTTTTTCCTTGATCCGTCAGCTGGTAATCATGTTTATAAATTATTACGGACCCTTTCACTTAGTATGCTTTCCGATGTAACTATGGGCCTTTTCGTCATTATGCTCTACGATGTAGCTATGGACCCTTCTGTCCCGCTTTATCTATCTATAGACCCTTATGTTCCTATGTTACTGTGGACCTTTATGTCCCGATGTAACTATGGATATTTCTGTCCCGATGTAGAAATTCGATGTTTGTGTCCCTTTTTGCTCATATGCTTCATGATGCAAGAATTGACCCTTTTTGTTAAACGTTTGATTGCCTTTACACTATGAACTTCTATTCGCATGATGATGTGGTATGGTATTTGGTTCGCATCTTTGCTATGGCGTGCCGTATAAACATCAGCCCCTCAGTTAGTATGCTTTATGATGTAAACAGTTGTTTCTTTTTCTTTGTGCTTTATTATGTAAATAAAAGTTGACCCTTTTTGTCAGAGAAATAAGTATTTCATGGTCTTCACATCTAGTAATGAGCCCCTTTTGTCTAGTATGCAGTATGCTTCATGATCTGAGAATCGACCGTTTCTGTCAAGGAGTTATCAGTTCTGTTTAGATCATAACAATCACTTTGATGATTTGCCATATAATATTAATCTAGTTTTCATGATTTAGCGCCTTTTTAGTTCAAAATTTTCTTTTCACTATCCATCTACCAATATACATATAACAAGGTGCTAAATTCATTCCAAAAAAAAAACAAGAACCTTTATATGAATTCCATCTTTGATTTAGAGCCATTAGATCAAATTTAATTATTTTATCTTTCTTAAATGACAATATTAATACTTATACTTTCTATGATTATACAAAAATTACCCCTTTAAATTTAATTTTCAATTTTTGGTTTTCCATCACAAATTTACACTTTTTACCGAATAACTTTAATCAAGAAATCAAAAATAATAGCTAATATATATATATATATAGGGGATGGGAATATAAGGCTGTTAGGTACCTAAGCTTAGATGTCGGACACTCACATATTAATTTTTTATACCATAAAAATCATGGGGCCCATGCATTTATTCATTAAAAAAGAAATAACAAAATATTAATATGTGAGGGGGCCCATACATATTAATATTTTGTTATTTCTTTTTTAATGAATAAATGCATGGTCCCCCATAATTTTTATGGATTAAAAAAACAATATGTGAGTGTTCCACACCTAAGCTTAGATACCCGACAGCCTTATATTCCCATTCCCCTATATATATATATATATATATGAAAAGTGAGTATGAGGCTGTTATGCACCCTACTTGGGTGAAAAACCCCCACATACCAATATTTTAATATTTTGAATAAATGTTTGGGCCCCATGATTTTTATGGTTTAAAAAAAGGTATGTGAGGGGTTTTTCACCCAACTTAAGTATTTAACAGCCTCATATTCCCTTCCCCTTATATATATACCCCTTTAAATTTAATTTATACTTTTTGGTTTTTCATCACAAATTTAAACTTTTACCCAAAAATTATTAATCAACAAAACTTTTACCCAATATATATATATATATAAAAGAATAATAGTTAATATTATTTTTTTAATATATTATTATATTAATAGCTAATATATATCCTAAATAGATTAATACTCATGTAATACGCATGAAACATATATAATTAATGACATGTTAAATTTTTATAATATCATAAGTTGACAAATATTTAACATGTAAGAATTAAACCACTAGAAAATATGAAGTTACATTAATCGTCGATCAGATTACGCTTAATAGTGACCAGACAGTTCGCTTTTAGGCATGAAGTTCGCTTTTGTAACAAACCTTAGTCATTGTTTCTCATATATATTTATGAGTTATTTAAACACAGTTTTGAAAAATGAATACATCATCTATTAGAGGTCTCGCTAAGTAAGATTTTCATTTCTTTGGATGTCTTCTAATCATCCGGATATGTCTGAATTGTCATTGCACTTGTGTTTTGGTTTTGCTCGAATAATTTAGTTATATACTAAAATTTTTAAGCAATTTAATTATCAATCTATATATCGCATGTTTTGTTAATATAACTTGAAATTATACATAATATCATTGCAATTTTCATACAATTATTTTTTTGATATATAATTGTGATAGCTTACTATAGACTCCATATTTATTTTATATTTTTTATTAAGAAGACAGTTTTGACTTTGGTCCAGTTTTTAAAACATTGATTTAATAAAAATGTTATATGTTAAAAATGCTATACAAAAATCCTTATAACCAAATTTTATTCGTTATATGATAAAAATCCTATACAAAAATATAACTTAATATAAACGTATTACATTAGAAAAGAAAATTTTATTGTAATAACATTGAAAATTAACTTTATAGATAAAAAATGAAGCAAAATATAAAAATATTAGTTCTTATAATTATATCATTAAAAACATTACTAATTAGTGTCCACAAATTTAAATAAGGAAGTAATAATAACTTAAATTTAATAAAATTAAATTAAATCTAAAAAAGTTAAATAAAGTATATGACATCATCATTTGATCTAATGACTTTAAATAAAAGTTAAAATTCATCTAAGGGTTCATAAATCTTCAATTATGAATTAAGGTTTCTCTTTAATATATATTTAGAGATAATAAAATAATATTCTTTATCTTATATTTTATCCAATAGAATAATAGTTTATATCATATAAAAAAAACACAACATATCTAATACCTAATATATTATCTTATAAAGCATTTTGCCTTTTTTTTAAATATCAATTAAGTAATTGAAGTACCTAAATGACCATTCTTCTTTATTCACTAATTTAAACATCTATACCTAATATACCTATAATACCTTTAAATCTCAATAATTCATTTTCCTCTATCCTTAAATCTCAACTACTCATTTTTTTTCTCTCTCTTCTATAAATCATTTTATTCCTCTAATTTATTCAAAATCTTTTATCTCAAAAATCGTATATCGATAAATTATAAAAATTGTATGGGTATTTTAAAAATTTCATGTTCTTTCATTAGAGATGTCATGCGGTATACTTTCGACAAATTTTTAAATCCAAGAGCAGAGCTTGTATGGTTAAGGCTTTTGGATATCATACTCTATGACTTGACCTATCACCCTCACTATCTCACCGCCGCAACATGCAGACACTATATCTGGTTTTAATTGAAATATTTGAGATATGTTTGATTTAAAATATATAGATCAGTTTTCTATTGATAAATATAGTAAGCTATATTTTAGTAATGGTCATGATACCCTGTATCTACAATATTATATATATCTATATATATATATATATAACACATCCGGTTTAATCAAATTATCAATGGCAGTGTTGAGAAGACCGAGTTTAGCTTAAGTGAGTGACAACTTTGGGAACATCAACCTTTAACATTGATCTGCAATTTTGGAGCATGTGGTGATAGAGAAGGTGCGCTCTATTAAACAAAATAAAATATATTATCGAAATTAATGATATATAATTTAGCTTGTATATATGCATGACTATTGTGATTACTATTATAAAAGAGTTTTAAAAAAATATAACGTTTTTACTTACAACTATATTATTAATGTACTGTACATTTACCCAAAAAAAAAAAATTTTTTTTTCCAACCTTTTTTTTTTCTTGTTCCTTTAAAAATCAAAACAACTCAAAATTTTTACTCTATAGAGAGGTTTATCTCAAGACTAATGTTTTCAACCAAGTGATGTACTTTTAAAGAAGAGACTTATGACAACAAAGTTAATGTTTGTATTTATTCTTTATTTATTAATATTTTGTAGGAACAAAATTACAAATATAACCTTAAAAAAGTTCACGTTGTACAAAAATTGGAGTCGGACTCCATTCATGATTGTATTTCATAAATTTTGCAAAGTTATTATAGAATAAAATCTAAACTCAATACTAATGCGTTGCCTATGATGGATTCTAACTCGGCAATTCAAAGTATTTAAAATATATTATTTTTCTTCATTTATTTCGATTGATAAAGATCACAATTTTATTTTATTTTTATTTTTTTGTGTGGAAGGGGTAAGGGAGGAGGGGGGTCGAACTCAGAAAATGAAATGTAATGGATCAACTAGAAGGCAATCGTCAGGTGAAAAAATTTTGGTGGTTTGGAGGCTCAAAATTTAGCATTGATATATACAAATGGATATGACATGTGGTTCAAAACTTGGATACCGTGAGGTTTAAAATCATCCATGTGATTCATGGTTCTGAGTTTGCGTTTCTATGTAAAACAAATGGTGATAATATATGAGCAAATATATGTTCCTGATTTTTTGAGGCACATTCGATTGCTAGCCCCCTTAAGATGTTATTAAAAAACAGTTGGGAGTCAAAATAAGACAAGATTTTGGAATGATCATTGGCTTAATGGTGGCAATCTTGTAACTCGGTTTAGAAGGTTGTATGCCTTGCATGACACCATCTAAAGAATATGTCATGTGTGATAATTTTTATGATAGGACATGTTAATCCGAATGACATCAAGATATTTGTGATGACATGGATAAACAATAACTTTTGGCATTGCATAATTTATTGAATCAGTAAGACTTAATGAACAACACAATAAATTTTAGTGAAATTATCAAGGTCATAAAACAAATATTAATAAAGTGAAGTTGAATATTTTAATTCGTTAATTATTACTAATTCATTATTATTACTTAAGAAAATTGTATTTTTGATATATATAAGTATAAAAATATATTTACTCACGTATTACGCGAGACAATGATCTAGTTTATGATATATGAAATATACATATTTATGCGTATAAATCCATCAACAATGTGCGACTGCAGGAACACCAGCACAGTCGCATTTAAATCTCATAGCTTTCGGTAGTTGATTGGTTTACTTTAAATGAATGCCTTCTTTTTAATTTTTTTTTATTTCTTTTTACTTTATCGGCCCTTTATGGTCCAGTAAGTATATGCTTTTCGTTTTTTAAAATTTTTTATCGGCCCTTTAAATTTTTAGTCATGCTAATGACCTATGATGGACCCTTTTTATCAATATATTTTCCAATGTAACTATGGACTCTTTTCGTCAGTTAATTACTCTGAATATTCCCCAACTTTGCCACTTTGACCCCGAGTATTCACAGCATACACCCGAGTATTCCCAACTCGTTTGTCGACCGACCTGGGAGCGATTAACGACTTCCGCAATCTTGATATATATAGATAAATAATTTTTGGGAGACTTTTAAGGATAAAAAAGAGATTTTAATTAATAATAAAGTCGGCCATTTATTAAATTAAATTAAATATTCGATTTTCTTTAATAAGATGTTGTTGTTTTATAATATAGATTCTAATAATTAAGATTGTGATTGTATTATAAAATTGTCAAAGCTTTTTTATTTATTGTTTTTTATTAACGATTTAGTAATTAATTGAGGGTTTTTTATTTATTTTATTTTTGTTTGTAAAACTAGAAAACTGGACAAAACACATTGTGATCTGAATCTAACACAATGTGTTTTAATTTTGTTTTTCAAAAACACAATGTGTTTTTATTGTGTAATCTAAAAAAACATTTGTGTTAAGTTTTAAATCACAGAGCGCTTGAAAATTAGAAAATTGTTCAAACACAGTATGTTATGAACTTAACATAATATGTTTTCTAAAAAAAAAATTAAAAACATATTGTTTTAGTCCCAACTATTACTAGATGGGTGCTGAAGACACCTCTATGTCGATGGTGAGTGAACTTTGCAACACGATCAATTAATCTGGATGTGACCAGTTTAGATTGATCGTGTACCAGGTTAACTGGAATTAAGTATTAAAGTGACAGAATATTAATACATGCAATAATATAAATGACGAGTATATAAACTGGTGAGACAATATGTAATTTTCAAGTGTATTTTATTTATTACTTGTTTAAATAAAATACAAGGTTGTTGCGGAACCAAGATAATACAAGAATGTAAATATCCTAACAACCCATGAATTACAATTGATCTAAACTTGGAAATTCTCCTAAACAATCGAAACACTTAGAGTTGTGAAATGTTTCTTTTTGCGATTGAGAGAATATTGCACAAGTTCACCAATATTGCAGAATATATGTATTTTCAAAGTTGTTGAAACAGCTTGTGCAAGGACCTCTATTTATAGTCGAAGATTGAGCATGGGGATCTCAACTTCGATGTACAAATATGGTTGACAGCACACAAAAGTATTGTTTAAATAATCCTTTGTGTGTGTTAAATAAAGTAAGACAAAAGGTTACTTTATTCAACCCCTCTACATCTTTGTATCTTTATCCAAAGACAATATCATTGTCCGGTTAAAAAGATGTAGAGTAAAAAGGTCCTCCTCGTAATCAGTGTAAAGCTTTGTAAGAGCATTTACACTGGAGGATTCTCCAGTTGATTGATCTGGTAGATTGTCAACTGGGCTTCGCTGCCATTGCCAATCTCTATCTTCCATTTCTTGTCTTTGACTTCAACTGGAAGGTCTTCAGATTCTAGTCTTCTAATCTCAACTGGAGGAAGTCATCAGTTGCTAAACCTGTACAATGCAACTGGACTTCTAATATTTCGGACAATTCTTCATGCTCTCCAGATGTCACTGGAGAGCTCCAGTTTAGCTTAAATTGGACCTAACAAATTCCCCCTAATTGTCCTGAAATATTGTCAAGTGATTTCAAACTTGTTTCTATACAAGTTTAAGTTTGAAATACTTGAGTTTGATAAAACCTATTGAGTTTCCAAGACATTTTTATAGATCATCAAATGTCTTGGATTTTGTTTTAAAAGCTTGTAGATCCTATCAGATATCTTACTTGTGAGTTACAATCTGGCAACTTGTATATACACACAATTTACAAATAAGTTACAAGAAAGTATACAAAATTACAAGTAGATAGTTAGAAGGAAAACTTAAACAGATGGCCCTTCGCCAGTTTTCCTTCTTTTTGAGACTGATGAAATTGGCTGAGTATCCTCAGGATCAAGGCCTAATCTTTCTTCAATATTTTCCTTGAACTTGATAAGATTTTGCAATACGTACTCCCAGCCTCTTTCAACTTTATTCTTCCTCTGTCTCCCCTCCAGCAACCTCAACATTTCAACATGTTCGGAATGACCATACTGATGGACATCCGGGTTCTCAGTTGTCCTTTTAGGCCCACCAAAGTATTGTACCTCAACAACAAAATGCTTGGCACCAGGCTTGATCGAAACCTTAACATCAGTAATCCTGCCTCTATTGTGCCTTCGACGCTGTACATCTGACAAGTATGTGCGAGCTTCAGATTCATTTGTCAGTTTGATTTTGCTCGTGCTCAGCTTTTGTGTAGCAGCTCGAATATCATCAGTTGTGGGTTCAGATGGTTCTACCCAAGTCCTCAGATTTGCATCTCTTGGCAAGGCTTTTTGTTTTCTCCCTTTGGACTTGGGTGGATTCAATACTTTGGTGACCGCCTTCTTTACCTGCTCAGTCCTCTTGAGAATCCCTTCAGACCTAATCTCTCTGGCCTTTTCCACCGAAACATTCAAACACTTAGCATCCAGTTCAGCCTCATCATCCTGGTAGTGTTTGTCCAGTTCAACTTCAAGCATCTCCTTCAGTGCATTGACTATTCTTGGATCTTCTTTGATCTTCTTGTATTCAACAAGTGTCAAGCCAAGGAGTTGAGCATCAGTGATATCAACAAGAGGGGTTGGAAGACTTCTTCTTGATTCAAATTGGTTCACCTTCATCTGTTTCTTCCTTTCCTTGACCAGGTATCCCACTCTTGCTAATTTCTGACTCTCGCTTTCAGTAACTGGAGGCAACAAATCAACATTGCCAGTTTCCAACATCAGTGCATCGGTGGCCGGTTCCATAGATTCATCAGCAATGGCCTTTCCCTTATCAACACTCCCAACCACCACATCATCAAACATCTCAATCTCCTGGTCACCAGCCTCAGTACTGGTAGCCGCCACTATCTCCTTCCCTTTACCTGAAGTCTCCACAAGAGTGCGAGGGGTATGTACCGACCTTTCCCCCTTGGCAGCATCTAGTCCTTGCCTGATGGCTTCAAAATCGGCATGACTAGAGGGCAAGCGATCTAGAGGCTGCCATGATTGCATTGTTTTGCACTCTTTGAAGACTCCACAAATTATGCGAACTGTCCTCCATAGATGATTTATCTCTTGAGACTGAGTCATAACATTTCCACTTGTCTGCTCTTGACTCTTTAAAATCTGTTTGAGTATAGAGAGATCATCTGAAGAGAGCCCAGTTGCAGGGACTTCCTTAACACTTTCAGTCACACCCTCCCTTCCTTTGCCAACTTCAGTGGTCAGATCCGATATGGCAGTTGAGTGTTCAGAGACCTTGCTGGCCAGTGTATCCAGACTGCACCTCAACCGATCAATCTCAGATGTAATAGGAGTGAGATCGACCTGGGGCGCTGCAATCTTGGTGATCTCAGACATCACCTTTTCAATCAAATTGTTTCCACTGGCAGCCAAGGTTTCTTCAATCTTGAGACCCACTGAAGAATGTGACTGGTGCCCAAGCGCAGTCACATCTAGGCCAGGTTTGTTACAAAAATCTTGCACCTGCCTTTCAAGATTCTTAATATCAACCTCTGAAGATCTGACAGTACTGTTCAGCAGGTTGGATATTGAAGAGGTGACTCCAGATTGAGTCAGTGCGAACGCCTCCCTTAAAGATGTTGCCAGTTGATTGGAGGATTCCACTAACTCGTTCAGCTTGCCAAACACCAAGTCCTCATTGGCAGAGAACTTGTTGATCCCCAAGTCAACCACTTTAATATTTTGCAAGTGATCTTTGTGGTACCTGGAGAGGGACTTGGTGTTCCTATCGAGTGTCTTTTGAATCTCTTCCACCCTCGCGAGAAGGTTCTAGAGATCGGCTTGGAAAGACACGAATTGGCTGTCCAATGACGGAGGAGAAGGTGTCACTGGACTAGCCGAAAAAGCTACCGGTGCAACTGGACGAGGTATGACAATATTTGGTTCTCTAGTTGCGGTAGCATCAGTTGATAGAAGAGGAGGGGTTGTAGAAATGAAGGGAAGAGATTCAATGTGTCGTTCATGCTGAGAATGCTCAGGTGTGAACGTCGACGACAGTGGGGTTAGGATGTGTCTATTTCTAGGCACACCCATAGAAGAAGGTGGTTGGCGAGAGGTGAATATTTGAGGTATATCTAAGCTTTGTACATTAGTTGGGGAAACTGAAACATGTGGTTCTTGGGGTTGACCAAGGAGAGAAGGGAGCTGATCAAGTACAGTTGCATCAGCCATCTCCTGGTCAGATTCTGTCTCAGATGAGTCCGAAGACTCAAGCTGAAACACACCCTCATTTATGCCAAGATCCATAAATGTTGGGGGTGGCTGAACAAGTTGTTCAGACTCCTGATGACCAGTTTGAGTTGCCTCAATGGTATCATCAGTTTGAGAATCCGTTGCCGAAGCATCTTCTCCCTGGACAGAGGTGACTGGTGCCTCAACCACAACTGCTCTATCCTCAGTTGCAATATCATCGGCAGCGGCTTCAGAGACCACTATCACAGATTGTGACTGGTCAGGTGCAGCAAGTCCAGATCTTGGTCTCCTGCTTTTAGAGGATCTTCTTGCTTTAGGAACTGCCTGGACTCCTGTTTCTGCCACAGTTACTACTTCAGTAGACGAACCGGTGGGTCCCTCATTATTTTGAGGCCCGCCCAGTTGCCTTTCTGATTCACCAGATTGTGGTGCATCAGTTTTAGAGAATGCAAAAATCATTCTCGGGGACATCTGGACTTCATCAGAAGTGGACACCAGGTTGTCCAGATTCCTCAACAGTTCTGGCACAGAGAACAAGGATTGCATGTTGTTGTACTCTTCCCTGCCCAGAATCTGAATGAAACAAAGGGACAGGAATCTTGAAAAGGGAACACAAGGACCCCTGTTGCCTTTCAACTTGAACACCAGGCTCCTGAACAAAATACCTGCAAAGTCCACCCTCAGTCCATTCCAAAGGCAGTAAGCCATCTCTGCCTGAAAGGAGTTTATCTGGTCCAATCCACCAGAACTCCCTCCCAAACTCTCCACCAAGTGAACCATAAAGAACTTCCAGGATGGTGAAAGCCCTTTCATTGTAATAGACCCCTTGGTCTTCAACACATCCCCCTCCACCATCTCCTTATTTCCCATATCAAGGAAGACCTGGCGGAAATTAATATTGGAGGAAATCACCATTGGATTTTCATTTTGTCTCCAGTAATTGAGGTTAAGGGCTTCCCTCAATGTTTCAGTGGTGATGGTACACGGGACTGACCCATCCTTTAGAGAAAAGGAGATGGATGAGCAGTCCTCAGAAAGAGAGGCAGTGTACCAGAATTCACACAAGTAGTCATGAAATAGCTTGTGTGGATTCAAAGAAAAGGCATCGCTGAGGGGAGAAATCCGAAGAAAGGATTGGATTCTCCCTATAAGAGAGTCAGCGGCCTGGAGCCCTTGAAGAGATGCCATTGGATTATTTGGATTTAATTTAATAAGTTTAGAACTTATGGGAGCACCAGTGGCACGAATAACATTTTGTGATGGAATGTACTCAGCAGTGAGTAGATTCACATCACGAGAACGAGATGAAGAAGAAGAAGATTTAGGAGCCATTTGTGAATTTAGATTTAGGCTTTTGGACTTAAAGAAGAAAGAGAGAAAAGGATCTCGAATTGTGAATGATTGAAAGAGTAAATGAAGGAATTTTGAGAGAAGTAAATGAGACGGATATATTGGTGGGGGTATATATAGGTAGTAAAAATATTGCCAAAATATATACGAAAAGATATTTTAGTCTCCAAAAGTTTGAAATAATTTGTAAAAAGTTATTTTCCAAAATTTTGAGAATTCAAAAATATTTAATACTTCCCATCAAGCATTTAATGCTACGACGGCTGGTATTCCCACTTACCCACTAACTTCACCAATACCCATAAAAAGTGCAGTACATTTCAGCAAAAGTCTTGACACGTAAGACATGTCAGGTGACGTTCGTGAGTGCGAGGTTAGTACTCGAGTAACATCACGTGTCACAAGTATCCACCAAGTAAAACACAACGTTATGAAATCTGGCTGACCACCATTTTGAGACAAGACCAAACTAGCAACCAAAAGAAAATTTAGATGCCAGTTTCAACTGATGACCTTCAGTTGCATTTTTCAATAATTTATTTGAAAATATTTTGAGTCTTTTTCCCCCTAAAAATGTGATCCATTTGATCAATGACTAGTCTTTGAGTACATCAAGGCGTTCAATCTCCAACCAATCAAGGATCACCTGGACCATCCTCAACTGAAGGGCCTCTTCAGTTTAATGAGGATTTAACATACCCAGTTCACTGATGAGATGTTTAAAAGTCTTTTCATCAAGAGGTTTTGTAAAAACATCAGCTAACTGTTTATCAGTGGGGATGAAATGTATTTCAATATCTCCTTTCATAACATGATCACGAATGAAGTGATACCTGATATCAATATGCTTTGTCTTTGAGTGCATCACTGGGTTGTGAGATATAGCAATAGCACTGGTGTTGTCACAAAAGATTGGGGTCCTTGTGAATTTCATGCCATAATCAAGTAACTGGTTTTTGATCCAGAGAATCTGGGCACAGCAACTGGCCGCAGAAATGTATTCTGCCTCAGCAGTAGACATTGAGACTGAAGTCTGCTTCTTACTGGTCCAACTCACCAGTTTTCCCCCTAGGAAATGACATCCACCAGTTGTGGATTTTCTATCAATCTTACAACCTGCATGATCTGAATCTGAAAAACCATTAGATCTAACCCTGAGCCTTTGGGATACCAAAGACCAAGGCTAGGGCACCCTTTCAGGTACCTGAAAATGCGTTTAACAGCATGCAAGTGTGATTCTTTTGGATTTGCCTGAAATCTGGCACATAAACATGTTGCAAACATTATATCTGGTCGACTGGCAGTTAGATACATCAGTGAACCAACCATTCCACGATATTCTTTTTGGTCCACTGGTTTTCCATTTGGGTCAGAGTCCAAATTTAATGGAGCTGAAATAGGTGTGGTTTTTGATGGGATTGAATCAAATTTGTATTTTCTCAACAAATCTCTGACATATTTTTCTTGGTTAATAAAAATACCATCCATGGTTTGTTTAATTTGTAAACCTAAGAAAAATGTTAATTCACCCATTAAACTCATCTCATATTCTTGAGACATAATTTTTGAAAACCTTTTACACATTCCATCATCAGTTGACCCAAATATATATCATCAACATAAATTTGTACCAGCAAGATATCACCTTTTCTTTCAAGATGAACAAGGTATTATCTATTGCACCTCTTTGAAAACCATTTTTGAGAAGATGTTTAGTTAGAGTATCATACCAGGCTCTTGGGGCTTGTCGAAGACCATATAAAGCTTTGTTCAGTCTATATACCCAATGTGGATGCTTTTCATTTATGAAGCCTGGAGTCTGCGTAACATACACTTCTTCTTCCAATGTGCCATTCAGAAACGCACTTTTTACATCCATCTGGAAAACCTTGAATTGCAAGTGAGCAGCATAAGCCAGGAAAATTCTGATGGCTTCAAGTCTTGCAACTGGAGCAAAAGTTTCATCGAAATCAACACCTTCTGCTTGACAATAACCCTTGGCAACTAATCTAGCTTTGTTCCTGATAACGTTGCCATCTTCATCCATCTTGTTCCGGTAGACCCACCTCGTTCCAATGGGTTCTCTCTTTAACCTGGAGGACAAGGAACAAGCTCCCAAACGTTGTTCCTTTCGAACTGGTTGAGTTCTTCTTGCATAGCTTCAACCCAGCTTGGATCTGCCATAGCCTCGTCAATCTTCTTCGGTTCAATCAGTGATAAGAAGGTGACGTTCAAGCATTGATCACTTGTGGCTCTTCTAGTCTGAACCCCACTATCTGGATTGCCAATAATCTGCTCAATGGGATGAGCAGCAGTCCATTTAGTGTATTGACTAGGTTGGTATAATACAACATCAGTGCAAGACACTTGACGATCTCCAACAGATGCAGCAACAGGAGGAGGATCAGTCCAAACTACTTCAACTTCATCATCAGTGTCAACTGAAGAGTTGACATGATTATCTTCAAACAAAGGTATATCTTGAAGAACTGGAGAAGCTTGAACTGGTTCTGATGTTGTTGTGGCACGCACATCAGATCCAATTACCAGTTTTTCAGGTAGGTTAAAACTGATAGAAGGATAAAATGAGGTGTCACACATGTTCTCCTTTTCCATTACAGGTTCCAAGACTTGATGTCTGGAAACATTTTCTGGTGTACTAACTGATTGATGAACCTGATCAGATACACCAAAATCAACTGGGACAACTGAAGATAAATCAAGGGTTGGTCTATTGTTGATTGCTTCATTTGATTCATCGAACGTGACATGAATTGTCTCATGTACCTTTTGGAGTCTATAATTATAACTCTATAGGCTTTTCTAATATTTGAATACCCCACAAAGACACCTTCGTCAGCTTTTGCATCAAATTTTCCCAACTGACTGGAATCGTTTAAAATGTAAACTGGACAACCAAATACATGGAAATATCCAATATTGGTTTACGATTCCTGAGGACTTCATAGGCAGTCTTCCTGTGTCTCTTGACATAAATGACCGTTTTGGGTGTGACATGCAGTTGCCACAGCTTCAGCCCAAAAACAGGTGGGAAGACCAGATTCAGATAACATACTTCTGGCAGCTTCAATCAATGTGCGATTCTTCCTTTCAACCCACACCATTTGTTTGGAGAACGAGCTGACGAAAGTTTTGAGAAATGCCAGTGTCAGTGCAAAATGTCTCAATTCTTTATTCATGAATTCTGTACCGTTATCACTTCGCAACTGACACACTTTCTTGGTACTACTGAGCTCAATTCGCTTGATGAGAGAGATAATTTCACCAGATGCATCACTCTTTGATCTGATAAATATCACCCAACAAAATCTGGTGTATTCATCGACCACAACTAAAGTGTATCTCTTACAGCTTTAGTTTTGAAAATTCACTGGACCAAAAAGATCCATATGAGCATGTGAAGAGTGTTCAGTGATGCTGAAATTCTGCCTGGTGGCTCTTTTTCTTTTTTTTTTTTGCCCATTTCACACATGGACATGGCTTTCCTTTTTAAAGGAAAACAGGGTATTCCATAACAGTTGTTTCTTGACAATTGTTAATATTTTGAAGTTAAGATGGGATAATCGTTATGCACAGCAGTTGGTGTCTCATCAGCCTTGACATAGAACCAATGCTCTTTTGGAGCAGGCTCCATGTTCATCATGTACACATTCCCTTTTCTTGGTGCAATCATGATACCTTCCAATCCTTGTTAAAAACAGTCTTGAGCATACTACTCGAACAGCCCTATATCCCATCATCACAAAGTGACTGACACTTTCGGTATATTTCAAACCATGACAAATGCCACCTTAGTGAAATGGAATTGCCATTGTCAACAACACATATCCCTAAGTTTTCCACTTCCATCATTACCAAATGTCCGTGGTCCACGCAGACAGTGAATTCTCCACCAGGGGCTTACATCCGGTCATAGTCGGCCAGCTGCGCGTCCAGATACCAATCTCTTCTTACGATCGCCCTGCACACCCAAGTAATGATTAGTTATTTTTGTGAAACCATTTTTCTTGATGGGTCACTGGACTTCTTCTGAGAAGTCCCAGGTACTGACTGGGTGTTGAACTGGATGAGGGAATGGAGGGTTCTCTCAGTTTCGGAGTGAAGACAATTGGTTTTAGTGGAACATTGACTCCTTTTTCTTTTCAAATTTGCTCCTTTGAGCAGATGTTCCATTTTTGTTGTACATGAAGAGGATGCACCTCCTTCCAAATTCTTAATTCTGGCAGTACAACTTTGTACTGCCTGACAAAATTTGGATTGATTTCCATTTTACCAAAATGTTTTCTTCAGGCGCGGCCTTTGGACTTTGGCTCAGCGGGGGTTTTAGTCTTTAGAGTTGAGG